>NW_028277056.1:5838000-6142500 GCF_059951505.1 Python bivittatus
TGTTGTTGTTTAGTCGTTGTGTCCGACTCTTCGTGACCCCATGAACCATATTGCGCCAGGCCTTCCTGTCCTTCACTGCCTCCCTGAGTTTGCTCAGTTTCATGCTCATTGCTTCAGTGATGCTATCTAACCATCTCATCCTCTGCCGTCCTCTTCTCCTTTTGCCTTCAATCTTTCCCAGCATCAGGGTCTTCTCCAAAGAGATCTCTCTTCGCATTAGGTGACCAAAGTATCTGAGCTTGAGCTTCATTATCAATCCTTCCAATGAGCAGTCAGGGTTGATTTCCTTTAAGATTGACTGGTTTGACCTCCTAGCAGTCCAGGGGACTCTTAAGAGTCTTCTCCAGCACAGTACTGTGTAGTGGGATAGAGAAATGTTAAGGTGTACTATGTACAAGAGTGTGCTTATAGACGAGTGAGAGTTGGGTATGCAAGGAAAATCCTAAAAGTTAAATAGAGTGAGAATGGGGTACTTGTGTATGTGATCAAAAGGAAGAGATATTAGATTAATACCTCACTTTTATTTTCTACAACTCCTACCTCCTATTTTGCCCAAAATGATAATCCTGGTGGTTGGGCACAGAGAGAGGGAATGGTCCAAAGTCCCCAGCCAGCTTTCCTCCCTAAGGAAGAAGTAAAAATGGTAAGATTCCCAGTTCCTAGTTCAGCACCTTTGCCACTACACCTCCTTGGCTCTCCCGATAAGGTCAAGAAAGAATGAGAGCTGAAAATACATGGATTGAATGAAGGACTAGAATGGAAGAACACTTGGTGGTTTGTTCATCTCAATGTATGGACTTCAACTCCCAGAATTCCCCAGCCAGCATGGGTGGACTCCAACTCCCAGAATGAAGTCCACACATCTTAAAGTTGCCCAGTTTGAAACAACACTGATCTAGAGAGAATGAATGAGGACTGAAATGGAAAACAAATACAGGAAGGAAGAGGGAATGAGGTTGAGAGGAAAGCTGGGGTTGGCTAGAGTAATGAAACCCTTAAAAAGAGAGAACTGAAAAGTTTAAAGAAAGGCAATATACCGAGTTGTGTATGACTCTGTATGGCTCAGTTTGTCAGGCTAGAAAGGCGAGTTATAAACTAGGTTTAGCTACCTTCCTCCTCTTTTTCTTACCTCATGCATTAATTCCTTTGGCTTACTAATTTTAATCCTTTTCACGCATAATGTTTCTTATGTTCTGTAAGGGAAGAGTGTGATACATATTCTTATGTGCACTTTACTGAATTTGGGATTATCGTACTGTGAACCAAATAAAAAGCAGAATCCCTAAATAAGTTTCTAAAATCAGAACCACCAACTCGTCTTCCTCACTAAAAGCAAAGGGAGCTCACAGATAGGCCAAATTCCAAATACGTTGTCCCCTTAGACCTCCATTTTCATGGACCTGGATTGGGGCATCAATTTTATTTAGTGCAACCAGCTGCCTCTTACTACCCCTAGTTATCTTTCTGCAACTAGATTTTTGTCTTCCTTTCTTCCCCAACAGCAGCAGTGGCCACCAGTATGTAACGTTTTCCTTTGCTAGCCAAAGAGAAGACATCATGGGGTGAAAGACAAGATGAGCCAGCACCTAATCCAGTGTTTCTCAACCTTGGCAACTTTAAGATATGTGGACTTCAACTCCCAGAATTCCCCAGCCAGCCATGCTGGCTGGGGAATTCTGGGAGTTGAAGTCCACATATCTTAAAGTTGCCAAGGTTGAGAAACACTGGATCTAATCATTCCAACTTGGCACTGGATAGGTCCAGAAAGCGGATTAAAGCAAACATTCATTTAACCACGAAGTAGGCTTCCTTGTTTGGAAGACGCTTCTCAAAGGAGACAGGGTCCAAGGAAGGAAGAATTAAGAAGGCCTGCGATAACCGCTTTCCTCCTATTTTACTATTATCAAAGACCTTTAACGACCACATTCAATAATACGTTTGGGCGAGAGGATGCATCAGCTCCAATCCAAGAGATGTATCTCAGAAACCTTTTTCTTTTTTCTGCCCAAAATACTGTCCACATCCACCTACTGGCCCCTCCATTATAATCCCTTAAAGGTTGGGTTGTCAAGCTCCTTTGAAGGTCCTGGAGTGGCATTTTGGCTCCGAATGAAGATGGAATTCTCTCCAGAGAGAGAGGTATATATAGTGCCTCTAAATTTAGTTTGTATTTGATCTTCTTAGAATGTCTGCGTTTAGTTTTTTTTTTTTAAATAAAAAAGGAACAGGCTGTTAAAGAACAAAGTGTGAACCACTAACACAACATCCTGTACAGTACACTGAGCAGCCTGTTTGCTTATTCTACGGGGTGATGCTGTAAACAGGGCGAGATGGCATCAGAATAGAGATTTTAAAGAGGGCCAGCACTGAAGCTGGATTATTTGCTGATTATTACAGAGAATTAGGTGGAGGGAGTGCTATGCATGTTGGCCTGAGCTCCTGGAGTAAAGGTCGGATGAAAATATAAGAAATAAGCAAGCCAGCAGGGTGTAACAGTCAGGTTGGAGGGCTAGGAGTCATGGGGTAACTTTAGGCTAGCCTACCTTATAGGGGTGTTATTATGGGGAAGAATGGGAGAAGGGAGAACTATATATGCAACCTGGAGTTCCTGCATTCAAAAATGAAAGTATCCCGCCTCCCGCTGTGTGATTTGAACATGGGCCCTGTTCAAGCCACCCCTAAGCCCGGTGCCCACCGAGGAGGCCCTGCCCCATCTACCCCACAGAAAAGAGACGACAGTGGGCCCCGTGCCACTCTGCTTTCATTCTCCTCCATGCCTCTTCTCCTAGCGCTTGGTAGCACAACAGCAGCCACCTCTGGCATCACTTCCCCGCTTCCTGCTTGTGCAAAACCACCACAACTCCAAAATGGAGTGGTGCCATCTGGGTCAGGCCCACCACAGATAGGGTTGGAGTGGGGGCATTCCCACCCCTGTCATTTCTGCCCCACCGGGCGGAGGGGGGGGGATCAAAATAGCCACCAAAATGAACTGCCTAGAGAGGCTGCTTTTGTAAGGTCTCTCTAGCACGTCATGTCTGCTGTGGAGGTGTGAGTTCAGGCATTTGGGCAAACCCCAAGCAGACTAAATCTAACCCTTTTAGGGTTAATGATCGGGGTCAGCTGACCTAATTCTCCTATTCCTGCATGCTAATCCCTCTTCCTATGTCATACAAATAGGGTCAATGAACCCCACCCCACCCCGCTTTTCCTTTATAAGTCAAATCCTTTATGTGGCCACCTGCAACCTTCCTGTTTGGTCCTAACGCTTGCCAATTAATTCTGCATTCTGCTAACTAAGAGATTTACTACAATTCTGTTCGCCTTCCAGCAACACCTGCGGGCAGCTCTCTTAGGCAATTTCGTTAGTTCGTTCAGAGATATATAACAGACTAAAATCATCCTGAAACTCCCATAAGCCATACCCACTCATCACTTCCAAATGCAGTTGTCCTGAGACGGTGAGAAATGCTGGAACACTGAAGAAATGGGGTTCCTCTCCTGGTTTTCTCTCTTCATTTGCAGGCTGCAAGAATTAAATAGTAGAATTATCCATTCCATAAATTCTGGAATTAGGTCAATCTCTCCCCAAAGGCAGCCAAACGTCGGCCCTCTGAATATTTTTACTATCTGAACACGTGGTTGGCAAAGGAATTTGCTGAAATAATAATAAATAAATTTAGCAGTGTATCCTAGCAACTACTGTGAAAAAGTTACATTTTCTCCTTTTGTCTTAAAAAAGTCAGCTTTACAGAAAGATCTATGAGACTTGCATAAAGAAACAGCATTGTTCTCCGAAAATTGGGAGCATACAAATTTCACAAATCAATCAATCAATCAATCACCCTGAATAATCAAGCATGTTTTTTTCCAAATTAATTGCTTTATTATAAAATAGAAATAATACATTGTACAATACAAATAAAAACTAAGTACAAGAGAAACTGGTAGCTGTTAGGGCTATGATGATTAAAGTAAGTTAAACCTTTCAAAATATACATTTTATATCAATGTTAAATATGATTTCTAATATAATGTATGAACATAGAATTGCTTATATTGTACCGGTGATGTTTGGTATGATGTTGATAAGAAGTTGCAAAGTGTGCTGAATTATTTTGTAATATGAAGGTCCTGAAAAATTTATTGTGCACATATATACAACTTATTTCTTCCTCAACTGAAGCCTAACTACACTTTGTTAAGGCCAATGTTTTAAAAGGCTTGCTACCTTACTCATGACCAGTTGTTACCATCATCTGTGCCTATCTCACCAATCACTTATTTTATTAATTTATTACTGGACTTATAAGTCTGCCCAACCCTCATCACTGCTCTACATCAGAACCTTTCTGTAAGTCTCCCATCATTATCAATCAAGTCAAGAATCATGGCCATTACTCTGAATCAACCTCCTAGAACATCTGGGGAAGAAACATAAACTATGGATTCTCTCCTATCTGAGACCAATTCAGGTCCTCATGACACTTCCCAGGTAGCTAGGTTTCATGTTGCAGAGCAGAGGGCCAGAATCTCAAGGGACAGGGGGACTACTTCGAAATCTCCCCCATTTGCACCATGGGCCTTCAGGGACGGGTCGAATCGAGGGACCTCCATGCCCACAGCAGAAGAGCACATGGTCCGTGCACCGAACATCCTAACTCCAATCTTCTAAGTCTGCTAAGCAAAAGACTTCAGAAAACAAGTCCTGAGATGGAAAATTCCAATTCCCCAGAGAGGCCTTTTTAATTTTCACACTGTCAGTGAAAAACAATACAACAGCAAATCTATTACAAAAACAAAGGAAGAGAGTCAAGGAGTCTGTTATAATGGGTGGGAGAAAAAAACTGAATGCAAGTAGAGGTCAAATATTATTGCTATAGATAGGTCTTGTTCCTGAGTCATAGTGGGGGCCAAACCACTTTTCTTTCTTTCTTTCTTCTACAAATTTCATTTATTTGAACTTCTTGGGTTTCTTGTGAATTTACTGTACTTCTGGTGTGAAACCAGACCTGTTACCTATAACCACAAAAAGTATTTGGCCAAGAGAAGGCAGTTTCTTAGGGGGCATCCAAACAGTATCCTTTTGATAAATTGGTATGGTCACTGTTTTTTTGGGGGGGGGGCTTTGAGTGGTATGTGAGAGGGGGCACACTCCCCAAAAATGGGAACGGCCCATGCGAGAGTGGATGGGGACAGTGCGAAAAGGCTAAGAGTGACTGACTTTATATTAAATTAAAATGAACTTCATTTAAACCACTGCTTCACATCTTAGTGACTTTAAGATTGTGTGGACTTCAACTCCCAGAATTCCTCAGCTAGCATGCTGGCTGGGGAATTCTGGGAGTTGAAGTCCACACATCTTAAAAGTTGCCAAGGTTGAGAAACACTGATTTAAAGTACTGTATCTTTATTCCTGTGGACTTAACTATCTTTCCATTCAATCACACTAGAAATTCTAATTGCTGAATTGTTTCCACTGTTACTCCTGAAATCGTCCAGGTTGCTGGCACAAACTTTAGCTTGGGGACTGAGAGAGAGGGAAAGAAAATACAATCACACCCAGGGTACCTCCATGTCTGAGGCCCACTTTCCCTAGCTTAGCTCAAGAAACACACAACCTTTGCTCTAATCCATCCTTCCTAATACTGTTTGCCTTCAACATCTGTATTCCCTCCTTGACTGCACCCAAAGCAGAAAGCTGCAAGGGGCTTCTACACGCAAGGAAATTCAACTGGTTTGCGTGCACCATGCTAATCTGAGCCCTGAATATGACCTACCTGTCCACGGGAAATAACTCAGGCCTTGCACTGCTTTGTTCTTGCACACATTTCATTGCAGAGCAGCGGAGCTCCATGGCTAATGGTATTGCCTTAGCAGTTCAGGGATCTGACCTTGGGATAGGCTGAAACATCTGGAGCACCTCAGCCAGCCTTCTTTTCCAAGCAGCTGAACTTGTTCGTCCATCAAACAGTGCCGAAGCGAGAAGCGAAAGCAAACACCGTATCTCTTAGGCAAAGTTAACCACTTGTGCATATACACAAAGGGTTGGAAAGGACAGGTCAGAAAAAAGAGGCTGCAAAGCAGAGTTGCCCAAAAAGAGAGGGCTTTTCAGGAATAAGAGGCTCTTTTTAAAAAGCTTCCATCCAACCCACAAGACATTTGGCATGGCAGGGGGAACTGATTCATTTTCACTCCCGGAGCGATTAAAACTGCTTAGCACGTTAATGCCTTTATAAATCCATCAAAAATGCAAGGTTGGAAAAAAGACTGACTTTTGCACTACAAGTATTTTATCGCCCTTGCTCTCCTACTGCTCCCTAAACCAAACCAGCATCTACGGAACAGATGAACAAATAGCAAGACGACTATTCTGGGATACATGAAGAGGCATGAAATTGTAAACAAGAAATCAAGACGTGCATCCAAATGAAGAAGATCTGAGTGCTGATGGAACAGGCAGCATGCGAGCTGTAAGCCAGCTAACTACCAGTTTAAATTCTGTTATGGGCCTTAACGAGGTATTAACCTATTAATCGACCTTCCCAAATCTGCAACGGGAGTGCAGCATCGAGTTGGAGAATTTGTAGCATCCAAATTTTGTTCATCAACTGCAACCCGACCAATGGCTTAAGATGCGATTTAGCAACCACTGGAGGACACAGGTTCCCCACATCTGGATAAAGGAAATA
Source organism: Python bivittatus (assembly GCF_059951505.1). Lineage (NCBI taxonomy): Eukaryota > Metazoa > Chordata > Lepidosauria > Squamata > Pythonidae > Python > Python bivittatus. The sequence continues at coordinate 5,844,690 of NW_028277056.1, forward strand.
AGGTAACAGTAAAAGTTTCAATGAGAGCTGGTCTGGTGTAGTGGTGAAGGCACCAGGCTAGAAACCAGGAGTCTGTGTGTTCCAGTCCCACCTTAGGCACGAAACCAGCTGGGTGGCCTTGGGCCAGTCACTCTCAGCCCCTTCCAAAAATCTTGCCCAAAACCTGCAGGAACTAGTCCAGGCAGTCAGCAGGAATCAACTGTGACTCAAAGGAATGCCCCTCCAAGTTTCAATAGCATTTTATGAAAGTTAGTGATTATTATGATGAGTATTTGTTAATCCTGAATCACCATTATAGGTTAGGTAGATCCAAATGATTCACAAGAAGGCCAGGCATTTTTTTCAAAAATGTAATTTCTTTCAGAGAGCGAGTCCAAAGTGTAGTTTGCTTTAATCTGTGATTTGCAGAAACTGTGGTTTGCTGTAACCTCAGGAAGTGAGCCAGTTATACATCGAGTGAGGATGGAAAGAGCTCAGGTAAAAGCTGGTGTAAACTCCGGTTCCATCTATGGATGCCGTGAAATCACCAGATGAGAGTTCAAACAAGGCCAAAATAAAACACTTCCTTTACAGACCGAGGCAGTTTCATTAAAGATAGACTTAATCCAGCCTGGTATCTGATAGAAGTAATGAGACTACAACTCCAAAAATTCCCAGCCAGCACAGCTAGGAAGAATTTTGGGTATGTACCCTACAAAGATCAGAATAGTGCAAGCCATGGTATTCCCTGTGACACTCCATGGAAGTGAAAGTTGGACTCTGAAGAAGCAGGATAAGAAGAGTATTGACGCTTTTGAACTTTGGTGTTGGAGAAGACTCCTGAGAATACCATGGACGGCCAAGAAAACAAACAAATGACTCATTGAACAAATCAACCCGGGGTTCTCACTCGAGGCACAAATGACCAGGCTCAAATTATCCTACTTCGGACATATTATATGAAGAAGCAGCTCTCTGGAGAAGGCTCTGATGCTGGGAAAGGTGGAAGGAAAGAGAAGAGGAGGACCAGCAGCAAGGTGGAGGGACTGAGTTACGGTGGCAATGGGGATACTGTTGGAAGGCCTGAAGAACCAGATTAGGGATAGATTGTCATGGAGAAAATCTACCTACGTGGTCACTAGGAATTGAAAATGACTTGATGCCACATAATCAATCAACCCTAAATGTTCAAATCTCAGGAATTCTGGAGATGCTGATTGGCTGGGACTTTCTGGAAGCTGAAACCTCAACACATTTCTAGAATACCAGGTTGGAGAACTTGGTTTACTTATTTATTTTGGTTAGATTTATATCCTGCCTTTGTTCCTGGAGAACAAGGCAGCATATATCTCATTCATTCACCCAATTTCTACCTCTCAACAATACCTGTGTGAGGTGGGATGGGCTGAGTGACACCTTGAACCCAAGCCTTCCCACTGCTAATATGACACCTTCACGGCTAAGCAGGTAGTCTTCATTGAGCTACCACAATTGGGGCCGGCCACTCAGTTGTTCAGCGAAGCAGTCGCTAAGTAAAACCATGACTGTGTTTATGATCTTCCTTCAGCTTTCCTTTGCTTTACAGACCTGCAATGGTCATAAATGTGAGGACTGGTCACAAAGTTCCTTTTTCATCACTGTCATAACTGTAAACAGTTGCTGTACAAGGCAGTCGCTAAACAAGGACGACCTGTACTATTCTCCAAGTGAGGCACCCAGGGTTCTACATTGAGATGGGTGGCTATATAAATCCGATAACTAACTAACTAACTAACTAAAATCAGACACAACTAACAACACGGACAAAAGCCTTCTGAAAGCCAACAGGTTCACAGACACCAGACGTGGGACTAAGTTGCAGTTCAAGCTAATAGACAGTTTGTCAAGAGACTAAAAGTTTCACAGCTGGAGGAAAATATCTGGGAGGCGATAAAAGGCTGCAGCTGCAAACCCATCCCTTCTAACCCTCTCCCCCCCCCCCACTTTAAAGTGCCTTTTCTAACTCGGATTGCAAAAAAACAAAAAACAAAAAAACCCATTTTTCATTTTGTTGCAAAAGTCATTGGTAGAGACTTCAAGGCCCAACTGCTACCTTCAAACACAGCAAAGAAACAAAGACGACAGATTCTTCGCTTCTTTTAACACTCCACCTGGAAAATACAGCTGTAGAGAGAGAAAGATGTTTGCTTTCTTTCTATTCTTCTTCTGCAAATTCAAAGCCTTCCACTCATCCCTTGATCTTCTGAAACATTCCCCTTTCTTCATCCATCTCCTCTTTTTGCCCCCAATTGAGGCCAGGAGGTTTGAGAAGCTACAGAGAGGCACTAAATAAACCACAACAAAGCAAAGTTTTGCTCACCAAAGTTATCCAAACACTGATGTAAGTTTGACAGCCCCCGGGGCAACAGAACTGTGTGGTCACAGCACCCTAAACTAAGGTACGTTTTAACTAAGATTCCTTGAACAAACCAGACTACCTTTGCAAATGTGCCAAGTATCCATTTCCCTAAGCTGCTGTGTTAATCCACAGCCAACAACCAACTAGAGTTTTAAACTATGGTTTAGAAGTTAGACAGGCCCCCCTCAGGGATGGCTTTTCTGGAAGTTACCAAAGACCCAACTTTTCCATAGGGCCTTCAAGAAATAACTGATCACCAGCGGTATTTGGATGTATATGGATTTATGGTGTTTTAATTGATGCTTTTGTTCATAAGCTTGTATTGCATTGCTTTCTTTTACACAGATTTCTCATTGTTATTTATTTTTGAACCCACGATGATGTCAAAACGACATCATGCTTAGGATGACCTCATCCAACTAGTGAGGGCCCATGCCTGGAAGGTGAAGTCCCACCTCTCTGAAGGGTTGTTCCTTTTCAAGGGTGCAAAAAGGGTTCCCTCTGATGCCTCCAAACTTTCAGAGTCAGTGGGCTCCAGGGCAAACCAGAATATCATTTACTCCTCTAAACATCAGCATTTCGTGCATGGTGGGCTCTGGTTCAGCTGGCAGAAGGCGCCCAGAAGGACTGGTGAGGAAGGAGGAAGACTCATCCTTCTGCCATTGGTGCCTAAAAGAGCCAAGGTCAAGCGCTCAACAGGAGACCCGGGAAGCTGAAAGATTTCTGTGGCATCTCGGCAGGAGTTCAGGAGGAGGTTTCAATGGGCTGGGTTGCACGGCTCGGTTGTGCGAGCTAAGGTGAAGCTCTCCCCAGGTTTCAAAACAGGTTTGCCAACTTTTATTACCGGGAACAGAATGCTGCTGGTGAAATACAGATGGAAAATATGGATGGGGCCGGCAGCCATCCAGGCATGGTAGCTCCATCTCAGAGCAGACAGAACTGGTGAGATGGTTCTTTGGGTGCTGCCCCCCCTTTCTCTCTCTCTCTCTCTCTCTCTCTCACACACACACACACACACACACATTTCATTTATAATCCACCAAACACAGAACCACGGTTGTGTATTCTGGAAGCTGCAGTCTGAACAAACCCAGAGGGTACCAGACCGGAGAGGCTTCAGTTTAAAAGTTTCCAGCATATCATGCAGCAACCGCCGTTGTTTTAGATGGGTTCAACAAGAGGAATAAATTTAAATGAGATTGCTTAGGCACCAATTAACCTCTGGAGCGTGCCTTCCTACGAGAGAACAGCAGGTCGCTAACGTCGACAACCCAACCCAACCTCTAATCTATCAGAAAGAAAGTCAAGGCTTGTAAAAAGCAGGAAGACGAACCTCAGCTATGCCAGTAAGCAAAGGAAAATGCGTAGATCTTATCCAAGCCGCTCATCTTTTCACCGAGTTTTTCAAGATCACACAAGTTGGGGAGAGGCGACAGCCAAACACGCTGATCTAAGCAAGACATTTTTACTGCAGCAGGAAATGCTCAGAGAAGGATTTGGCTAGGAAGGGCGCAGGGCGGGGGTGGGGGGGTGGGCAACTTGGTGCAACCGCTGAGAAAAACTCTCATGTTCTCGCAACCGCTTCCAGGATGGGTCTGTGCTATCATCCTGTGTTAGTCTTCTGTACTAGATGATATTATGATGTGGTTTGTTGGCCTTGGTGTTGATGCTGTATGGTTTAAAGAGCGTAAACTGCGAGAAGTTGTTTGATCTTGGCTGTTTTTGAAGAAAAGAGGATGCAAATGTATTTCACTGGGTACCTCACTGGACTGAACCTTTAGAGCAGTGCTTCTCAACCTTGACGACTTGAAGATGGGTGGACTTCAACTCCCAGAGTTCCGCAGCCAGCCAGGCTGGCTGGGGAACTCTGGGAGTTGAGGTCCACCCATCGTCAAGTTGCCAAGGTTGAGAAGCACTGATTTAGGGAGATGGTCTGTTTTGCATAGACGGTTGGAGAGAAATTAAGGAACTAAATGGATGCCTTTGGTCTCGCAAAGGCTGAAGACACTAATTTCTTTCTCCAAAAAATAACACCTGCCCATTCCATTAACATCTTTCCCTGCCCACGCCCCTTCTAGCCCCCAAAGTCTGCCTTTAATTAATGTTATTTGCTTAAATAATTTATAGGGCCGCCCATCTCAGAGCAGGGACTCTAAATGTGACATGCAGGGCAAAGAAATATAACACACACCCCCAATCCAACCGGACCACTTTCCCTCTCCTCTTTCTCCAAACTAGATGGATTTGTGTACAGTCGCCCCTTGGGAATAGTTTAAAGGCTCTCTGGGCTGAACATGGGGTCAGACTAGAGGACCTTGGAAGACCCCCTGCAGCTCAGATGTTCTATGGATCTGCAAGGGAAATGATGGCAGTTGTAGCCCAATGTATCCCGAGAATGCTGTTTGGGAGAACCACAATCAGACATGGCAGTTGCTGGATTATCCTGGCTTACCTCAACTTTGAAGACTTCTCCAGCACCTTCACAGTCATTTGAAGTAATGATAGGGGTGTGTATATGGGTGTATCCGTTCTCCTAATATAGGAGGAAAAGGGAGGGAAACAGACAGAGTTACTTTGCTCGTGGCTGATCTGAGCGCTAAGAACCACCCAGAGTCCACTGGAAGTTTTTTTTAGACCTTTTAAATCCTGCCTTTATTATTTTTATAAAGAACTCAAGGGGGAGAACATATCTCATACTCCTTCCTCCTCCTATTTTCCCCACAACCACCACCCTGTGAAGTGGGTAGGGCTGAGAGAACGGGATGGGCCCAAAGCCACTCAACTGGCTTTCGTGCCTAAGGCAGGACTAGAACTCACCATCCCCTGCTTTCTAGCCTGGGGCCCTCACCACTACACCAAACAGGCTATTGTTATAGTTATAACAATAACTGTTATAGTTGGGCAGCCTTAACAAATTTGAATGAATGAATGAATGAATGAATGAATGAATGAATGAATGAATGGAAGGTTTCAGGCATGTGAGAACACTCTACCCCCTATTTGTTAGCCAGTCTTCAAAAACACACACAGACAAGGGTTCAACTACACCCGTGTTTTTCAAGCTTGGCATCCTTAAGATGGGTGGACTTCAACTACCAGAATTCCCCAGCCAGCTGTGCTGGCTGGGGAATTCTGGTAGTTGAAGTCCACCCATCTTAAAGTTGCCAAGCTTGAAAAACACTGAGTTATGCTAAGATTCCCTAATGAAGACAGCAGTATAAATCAAATATAATGCAGAGGAGGGCTAGGCGATGCTCTGGGTTCAATCTCCAAACAATGCTTTGGGGTGCCTGGTAATATGAATGCCGTCTCTTAAAGCAGCTGTGTCATTCTCGCAAAAGATGAAGCTGCTTTAAAGAGGAGCTACATCTGTACTCCAAAGAAAACCGAACCAAAGCAGAGCACATCCCTAATTCAGAGGAACAGTATAACCCTTCCCTGCTTGAGCTGAGGGCTGAATGATGACTCCCAGCATACCCTGTCCAGCCCCCGGCAACACCTGGGCACAGGTACACCATCCTTGTCTCAGAGCTCCCGAAGGTGCCTCCCACAACATCTCTAGAGATCACAACGAAACCATGTCTTGCTTCACAGTTCAGCAGGGCGCAAATTCTGAGGACTGACTACATTCGAGCCTTCCCTCCTGGAAATCTAAATTTACATCTCCTATTTAGAACTCCTCTGCTGATAGAATCTTAGGGTATAATTTGGACTTCGAGTTGACAATGAAGATATCGAAGTGGTGGAGAACTTCTGCCTTTTAGGATCCACCATCAACAGTAAAGGACGAAGCAGTCAAGAAATACGCCCCAGACTAGCACTTGGTAGAGCAGCCATGAAGGCCTTGGAAAAGATATTCAGATGCTTAGCAGTTTTAAGATACGTGGACCAACTCCCAGAACTCCCCAGCCAGCATGGAGTTGATGTCCACATATCTTAAAGCTGCTAAGTTGAGAAACACTGGTTTATACCTATAAAGATAAGAATCACGCAAACCATGGTATTCCCTGTGACTCTCCATGGAAGCAAAAGATGGACTTTGAAGAAGCAGGACTGGAAGAGTATTGATTATTTTGAACTTTGGGGTTGGAGAAGACTCCTGAGAATACCGTGGACAGCCAAGAAAACAAACACATGGGTTATAGAACACATCAATCCAGAGTTCTCACTCAAGGCACCAGGCTCACATTAGCCTATCTAGTTGTCTAGTCCTCATTTCAATATATTCCATAAAGAGGAGACCCTCTCTCCCCCAGGTCACTGGCCCCATTGCCAAACTGCTTGGTTAGGAGGTACGATCAAGCATTCAACCAGAATCTGCCTTCTTATAACTTGAATCCATTATTTTGTGTCCTGGATTGTCCATGTACAGTGGGGCAAAAAAGTATTTAGTCAGCCACCAATTGTGCAAGTTCTCCCACTTAAAAAGATGAGAGAGACCTGTAATTTTCATCATAGGTATACCTCAACTATGAGAGACAAAATGGGAAAAGAAATCCAGAAAATCACATTGTCTGAATTTTAAAGAATTTATTTGCAAATCATGCTGGAAAATAAGTATTTGATCCATATCAAAAGTTCATCTCAATACTTTGTTATATATCCTTTGTTGGCAATGACAGAGGTCAAACGTTTTCTGTAAATCTTCACAAGGTTTTCACACACTGTTGCTGGTATTTTGGCCCATTCCTCCATGCAGATCTCCTCTAGAGCAGTGATGTTTTGGGGCTGTCGCTGGGCAACATGGACTTTCAACTCCCTCCAAAGGTTTTCCATGAAGTTGAGATCTGGAGACTGGCTAGGCCATGCCAGGACCTTGAAGTGCTTCTTACGAAGCCACTCCTTCGTTGCCCGGGCAGTGTGTTTGGGATCATTGTCATGCTGAAAGACCCAGCCACGTTTCATCTTCAATGCCCTTGCTGATGGAAGGAGGTGTTCACTCAAAATCTCACGATACATGGCCCCATTCATTCTTTCCTTTACACGGATCAGTTGTCCTGGTCCCTTTGCAGAAAAACAGCCCCAAAGCATGATGTTTCCACCCCCATGCTTCAGAGTAGGTATGGTGTTCTTTGGATGCAACTCAGCATTCTCTCTCCTCTAAACACGACGAGTCGAGTTTAGACCAAAACGTTCTACTTTGGTTTCATCTGACCATATGACATTCTCCCAGTCCTCTTCTGGATCATCCAAATGCTCTCTAGCAAACTTCAGATGGGCCCGGACATGTACTGGCTTAAGCAGGGGGACACATCTGGCACTGCAGGATTTGAGTCCCTGGCGGCGTAGTGTGTTACTGATGGTAGCCTTTGTTACTTCGGTCCCAGCTCTCTGCAGGTCATTCACTAGGTCCCCCCATGTGGTTCTGGGATTTTTGCTCACCATTCTTGTGATCATTTTGACCCCACGGGATGAGATCTTGCATGGAGCCCCAGATCGAGGGAGATTATCAGTGGTCTTGTATGTCTTCCATTTTCTAATTATTGCTCCCACAGTTGATTTCTTCACACCAAGCTGCTTGTCTATTGCAGATTCAGTCTTCCCAGCCTGGTGCAGGTCTACAATTTTGTTTCTGGTGTCCTTCAACAGCTCTTTGGTCTTGGCCATAGTGGAGTTTGGAGTGTGACTGTCTGAGGTTGTGGACAGGTGTCTTTTATACTGATAACAAGGTCAAACAGGTGCCATTACTACAGGTAACGAGTGGAAGACAGAGGAGCCTCTTAAAGAAGTAGTTACAGGTCTGTGAGAGCCAGACATCTTGCTTGTTTGTAGGTGACCAAATACTTATTTTCCACCATGATTTGCAAATAAATTCTTTAAAAATCAGACAATGTGATTTTCTGGATTTTTCCCCCCATTTTGTCTCTCATAGTTGAGGTATACCTATGATGAAAATTACAGGCCTCTCTCATCTTTTTAAGTGGGAGAACTTGCACAATTGGTGGCTGACTAAATACTTTTTTGCCCCACTGTAATTAGCCTCCTTCGGACACATGATGTGAAGACCCAGCTCTCTGGAAAAGGTTCTGGTGCTGGGAAAGGTGGAAGGAAAGAGAAGAAGGGGATGACCAGCAGCAAAGTGGAGGGACTCGGTTACAGTGGTGATGGGGGCACTGTTGGAAGGCCTGAAGGACCAGGTTTGAGATGGATCCTCCTGGAGAAAATCTTTGTGGTTGCGAAAAGTTGATGTCAACTTGATGGCACATAATCAATCAATCAGTTAGGCTCATCCTGCCTACATTTTCACAACATGGTTACTCAGTTAACCTACCCAGGGTGTTTACCCGATTCTCCAAATTAAAGAACCCAAACAGGATGGGCTAAGGAACATGCTGCCCATGAAAATGGAAAACTAACTAAGTTTAGAACTAACCCAGTTTCACCAGTCAGACAAACACAGCTGCTGAGCCCTTCCAACCGGCTTGACTTAACCATCTTGGGCACAGCTTTGTGAAAACTTCACCCACTCAGAGTTTTGGAAGTCGTCAGGTGGGATGAATACTAGAGAAGGAAGAGTTTAAAAAGCTGACGGTACAGTATACTGGCTTTTATAGAATTGTTACTTGTGATTTTAATTGGGGATATTTATATTTTGTGATTTTAATTGGGGATATTTATATTTTTATTGTCTTTATTGTCTTGGATTTTAATTGTAGGCTATCCAGTCACCCTCTGGGAAAGATGGGTGGCATATAAATTTAACAATAAATAAAATTTTAAAAAAGTAAATGGGTGTAAGGACAATGGTCCTCAAATGAGGCAACGTGGTGTAGTGGTTACAGGGTTGGGTGCGAACTGGGGAGACCCAGGTTTTGGTCCATACTTAGCTATGGATGCTCACAGGGTGATTTTGGGCCAGCCATTCTCTCTCAGCCTTGCCTGCCTCACAAGATTGTTGTGAGATTTGCCCTGAAGAGACTCAGGTGCTGGTTGCCCCTCAGCAACGGAAACTCCTTGAGTAGCTCTGGGCCTGTCCCCCTCTCTGCCCAACCTACCTCACAGGGTTGTTGTTTTCAGGAAAAAATAGGAGGGGAGATTGCTACATTTGCTGTGTTGAGGTCCTGAATGGAAGGTGGGGATGTCAATCTAATAAAATAATATATACAAAAAATAAAATAAGACGTGCAAAGGACCACTAGGCAGAAGACAGAACAGCGTAGTTAAGAATCTGTGGAAACAGAAATATAGATTTAAACCATCCAGTTTGATGTTCACTTTAACCCAGTGTTTCTCGACCTTGGCAACCTGAAGATGTGTGGACTTCAACTCCCAGAATTCCCCAGCCAGCCATTTATATGCCTCCCCTCTCTCCCAGAGGGTGACTGGCTGGGGAATTCTGGGAGTTGAAGTCCACACAGCTTAAAGCTGCCAAGGTTGAGGAACACTGCTTTAACCTCACGCCCTGGGCAGTGAGAATCTGATCAAAATCAGAAAAGATGGGTTTGAATCTATGGGTGACCGGGGCTTAGCTATTCTGGGCTACCTCGCAGGGCTGTCCACAGATAAAACAAGGCCAGTTTGAAGCCTGTTGGCGGCTTTGAGCTCCTCCGAGGAAGGGCAGAAATAAAAAAAAGGCCATAATGAAGCCAATAAAACTTTCTCCAGCAAGGAGGACCTGAAAGTGTACAAATGCTGCCACCTGGCGGTCCAACGTCTGTATATTCTTAAATTCACAACCGGGTTAACTTATATTAAGACAGTCCCACTCAAAAGGAAGAAGAAACAGTATATCTCAGTGTTTCTCAACCTCGGCAACTTTAAGATGCGTGGACTTCAACTCCCAGAATTCTTGGGATGGCTGGCTGGGGAATTCTGGGAGTTGAAGTCCACGCATCTTAAAGTTGCCGAGGTTGAGAAACACATACATACATACATACATAAAAAAAAATAAATAAAGCACAAAGACTGGTACAACACCCTATCCTATCAATCTATAGTGAAGTTTAGCAAAAAAGGAGTTTAGAGGTTTTCCCTTCCCTGGGAAATGCATCTGAGGTGGGGTGCATTTGGGTACGTCTACCTGCCAGAAACCATGTTCCAAAAAGCCCCCCACTCCCAGGATGGTACTTTAAGTCCCAGGGTCACTTTTTTGTGAGATGGGCGGCCGTACAAATTTGATAAATAAACAAACCAAGCTTGACTCCTAGGGACTGTGGACATTTTGTTGCAATTTGGGGGGGGGGGGCAACAGGACAGAAGCCCCTTGCCACTGCTTGCTTATTTATTTATTTATATTTCAAATTTGTCACCGCCCATCTCTTATAGCCTTCTTTTCCAGAAAGTTTTCCCAACCTCTTAGTCAATGCTACATCCTGGAGATTTCCTGGTGGTCTCCCATCCATATAGGCTCCAGGCTTGATTCAGTTTAGTTTCCAAGGCCAGGTAAGCTGACACAGGGGCTGCCTCCCGATGAGAAGGTGCAATGCGTTCCAGAAAACCTTTTTAAGAAACCGGATATGGGCTGAATTAAACTAGTGGGTCAGCCTGGCCAAGCAAGCAACTATCCATTTCTTCTGAGTATGGCCATGTTCATGCATCGTAAAATGACCAGTCCTTGAATGTTTGGCTCTGAAAAGAGGAGGAAACACTAGAGAGGAGAAAATGCAGCATGCTGAAGCTAAGAGGAAAGCCACGGTGGGGTTTAGAGCACCGTAGCTGCACCGTCCTGGCGTCTTGGAGGCCTTCGATAACATGCCAGGGACAGAAATCAGAGCAGGGGAATCCAAAACCTGGAAGGTTCTTAGAGGTCATGTAGTCCAACCCCGTCCAGTGCAGGATCCACTCCAGCATTTCTGATGGATGATGATCCAGCCTCTCTTTGAAGACCTCCAGCAATGGATAACTCATCATTTCATGTGGCAGCCTGTTCTGCTGGCTAAGAGCTCACACATTCAGTTCCTCCTGGTATCTAGTCTGAACCTCCTTCCTTGTATTTTTACTGGTCCAGTCCTGCCCTCTGGGGCAACAGGGAATAAGTCTATGTTTCTCTCCTACCTCCCTTCAGTCATCTTTTTTGTAAACCAAGCACGGGCAGATCTTTAAACCGTTCCCCGCCAGGCTTAGTCTCCAGACCCTTCACGATCATGAGGGGTGCCACATTCTCACGAGCCTCTTCTGAGCTCAGTTCCATTTACCACTGATTAACGGGCAGAAGGGATAACCTTGAGGAACCAGAGGAAGAGCCGCTGCCAAGACAATGATCGGATAAAAGAAACCTGAGTCCAGGGCAGAACTGTAACCTGAGAAAGTGACTCAGACAAGACCCTCCCCAGTTCTCACAAAGATCGAGGGGGGGGAAATGCATTCAGACTTGCAAGGTTCTGTTACTGTAACCCTAAAATAAAAGTAGTATTAGTCTGCGTGACTTTGGTTTCCTGCTCTCCTGAACAGCCCCTTTGATCCGATCCGGCAGGCCAACTCATCTTGCAGCCTGAAGTGAACAAACAGAGTGTAGTGGCAATGCAGAAGACCGTTATTATTTCAAGGAGTTTAGGTGACATGGTTTAATTTCTCCTGCACATATTAAGAAAGTTCACACTGAATCATCATAATGTTTAGCTGCCTTTTCACTTTTATTTAGAGGGGGGGGGAAACCCTCAGGATTGTCTAGGTTAAGCACTAGCTTATCTGTACAGTTCCCAGGCTCTGGATCCTTTTGATGAGCAGGTATCCCATCTGGTCAAGGTCACTCTCCAAGCCCCTGACTCCAAAACAGAGTCATGGGATTGCAGGGCCAGACTTTGATAAAAAGCCCTGGCATTGCCCCTGGAACTGGGAGCGTGGGCACAGGCCTTGGGACCAGGCACAGTGTTATCTAAGCCATCTTGAGGTCTCTCCACGGTCACCTTATGGTAGCTCCTGACAGTTGGGGAAGAGTTTTATCATCTTGCTTGGCATGTGATGTTTTTATACTATGTTTTTGTATTTCTGTTTAATGCCATCTGCTAATTCTTATATTCCTGTTTAAATCTGTTTGCTCGAGTTAACCATAAAGCCTAAAGCCTCCTTACCTGCTGGTGTGTTCATTGTCCCTGGATCTAAAAGAACCAATTGCCTGGGCACCTGATTGCTGCCTTGACAATTGGCAAAACACAGCCAGAAGCTTACAAGCGCCACAATGCGTTTCCCGTGGAAACATGGCAGGGATCAGCCACCTGGCAGGTCCACATACCCAAGAACCCCGGGTGGTGTCTGCAGGAGCTCCAGATAAAGATAATGCATCGTGATTTTTAAGAGCCAGTTTGGTGTAGTGGTGAAGGCACCAGGCTAGAAACCAGAAGACCAGGAGTTCTACTCCCGCCTTAGAAACGAAGTTGGCTGGGAGACCTTGGGCCAGTCCCTCTCACTCAGCCCTAGGAAAGAGGCAATGGCAAACCACTTCCGAAATCTTGCCAAGAAACTGCAGGGACTTGTCCAAGTAGTCGCCAAGAGTCAAGATTGACTTGAAGGCACCAAAAAAAAAAAAAAAATCATTATTTTTAATGGCTCACTTCTCGTAGGACCAGGAATGGGCTTCAGATGGCCAAAATCTCGTAAGATTTAGAACTCACACAAGGTTTGAGTCACTGAAATGTTCTTGTATAAGGCAAGGTTGGGTACTGTATTTCCCACTGTTGCTGTGAATATTTTTATCCTGTTTTAATTGTTTATTACCTCATATGCACTTAGAGTTGCTTCAGTAACTGAAGCTGCTAACGTAGGAGGAAAGCTATGTTAATCTATCATAGCCCAAAATCAGCAATCTGGTTGTACCTTTTCAGACTAACAAATTTGATTAAAAGGGAGAAGCTTTTGTGAGCAAAAGTTTCTGCCTTCTAATCAAATTTGTTAGTCTGAAAAGGTGAGACCAGACTGCTGATTTCTGAGCTAGTTAATGAGCTGATAAAATTATTTATTTATTTATTTATTTATTTGACTGATTATGCATCATCAAGTCATTGTCAACTCTTAGCAACACATAAACAGAATTTCTCCATGATGAAATATCCCTAATCTGGTTCTTCAAGTCTACATATATACAGGTAGTCTTCATTTAATGACCATTTATTTAATCATAGTCCAGAGTCATGACAGCCATGGAAAAAGTGCTTTACAACACCCCGCAGTCACATGATCGTAATTTTCTACCTTTTTCATGACAGTTATTAAGCAGATCACTGTGGTCTTTAAGCGTCACATGGTCATTAAGCGAATCACGTAGTCATTAAGCGAATTCCAGCAAAAAATGTCCATTGGGGAAGTTGGATTTGCTTAACAACCACATGATTCACTTAATGACCATGGTGATTTGCTTAACAACCATCATAAAAAAGTTGTAAAATCAGCTCTGATTTTCTCAACGACCAAATTGCTTAGCGATCTAAATTCCAGACTCTATTGTGGTCGGATAGCGAGGACTACCTGTAATATAAAATATATATAATTAAGTAATACATGAGTGTGAACATCATGTATTACTTAACTATACATGATGCATCAATCCATCCATCCATCCATCCATCCATCCATCCATCCATCCATCCATCCATCCATCGCCTGAAAAGTCTGCTAAGCCCCTCTCCTGGTTAGCAGCCACTTCTGTCTATGAACTGGCCACTTTTCAAATTGATGGCCATAACTACATCTTGTAGCAGGAAGTTCCCAAGACTGGGATTACCTTGAAAAAGGCGTGGATGGCTGCAGTGGCTTCACTGCGTACCCTCAGCAGGGCGCTCAGCACATTGCTTCTGCATCGGAAATGAGGCAGCTCCCGGAGATATTCCAGAGAGTGATGGACTTTGTATTTCAGAGGGAAGGCCTAAAGAGGGAAGAACCAGAGTCGATCTTTACTCAAGAGCATGCCCCACTGCGTACGACGAGCTTGCAGCTGAATTTCTTTGCAGGAAAGCCTGCGGCCAGGGAGCAGCCCACGGACCGCCCCGGAGGAAAACAATTCACTTACCAAAACGTCACAAGGGCCCACCACACGAATCTCTTCTGCCTTCAGCTCCACTTTCTGTCCTTTGTGTGGGCTTTTCACCAGCTTCCCCTGCACTTCCACCGCACTTCCAAAAGTCAGCGTCCTGCGAGGAAACAAGGAAGAGTTTGACGGCAAGGCCTCGACTGCAGCGACCTCGAATCGGCAGGGGTTGGACGTCACGAACAAAATCCCGGCTAGACCTCTGGGGCGCTCCCAGAGTCCTTTCTCTCCTCTGCAAAGTGGGAGTTGCCTTCCTGCATTCACGACAGCGAAAGGCTTAGACTATTATTTCTCCCTCTTTTTATGAGTTGGGCCCTAGAGGAGAGGGGAAGCTGCAGAGAAGGTGGAGGAACGGTGCTCGAACTCAGGAAAAGCCAGTTTATTCTATCACTGTTGCTGCTCCAGGAATATACAGCGTCCCCAGAAAGAGATGGGTGTGTATGTGTTTGTATGTTTAAGGCAGTGTTTTTCAGCCGAGGCCATTTTAAGAGGTGTGGACTTCAACTCCCAGAATTCCCCAGCCAGCATGGCTGGCTGGGGAATTCTGGGAGTTGAAGTCCACGCCTCTTAAAATGGCCTCGGCTGAAAAACACTGGTCTAGGGAGATGAATACACACTCACACATCCAGGCAGCAATTTTAATCTAACAATTTCCTTTGTGCAAGATTTAAGGCCTTTGAGCTTCGCCTTAAAGCTTAGGCTTAGCTTCGCCTTCAACCCTTAAACATTCCTGCAACTGCAGAATCTTTTGCAAGGGACTAGAATCTTGAAACAGAGCAAAATCAACCCATCTCTATTTGCCCTTATGCTCCCCTTCCACAGACGCACGCCGGTCAGCAGCAGAAATGCGCTGCACGCCTCTTCCCTGATCCAGGCTGCTTGAGAGGGTGTTCTTGCTTTACACGCTGGCAGAAATGAAGCAAGAGAAGAGGCCATCAAGACTGTCAGAAGGCTCAGCAGCCATTTTACTTCTCTCCTTACGGGCGGCTTCCCCTCCGTTCTCCTCCCCTCCCCTTTACATACTTCTTCCCAAGTGGAGAAAAGTAAGGGGCTGCATCTAGGGTGGAAAAACCTAGGGCACACCTACAAGATGAGGGAATCAAGGCTTGGAATTATGTTGGACAAGGACACGGGGTGGACCTGACCACAAGCTGAATATGAGACAGCAGGGTGAAACAGCTGCTAAAACGGCCAACGTATTTCTGGAGGCATTATGTTGGACAAGGACACGGGGTGGACCTGACCACAAGCTGAATATGAGACAGCAGGGTGAAACAGCTGCTAAAACGGCCAACGTATTTCTGGAGGCATCAGAAGAAGGGTTGCATCAAAGACGCATAAAGGCCTTGTTCTCCTCCCCTCTGCACTGGTGAGGCCATAACTGAAGTGCTGCCTACAATTCTGAGTAGTATGTTTCTAGAAGGATAGTGACTGGTTAGAGATGGTCCAGAGAAGGGGGACAGAGATGTCACAGGGGCTGAAGGACATCTCTGTGAGGACAGGCTGAAGGGACGTGAGATGTTCAGCCTGGAGGCACGAAGACGGAGGGGAGAGAACACATCACCTGCTTTACACCCTGGGGAAAACCTTTGACAACCACCTTCTTGCTGCAGCCTAAGGTGGTACAGGCCCACCCCTCTGCCCCATTCAACCAGCCAGAGAAGATGAACCAACCTGGACTCCAAATGTGGGTCGGCCACCACCTGGAGATACTCCAACGAGGAGCCATCGCTGACATGGAGAAACAAAGCCCCTTTCTGAGCCCGGACTGAGCGGACCCAACCCTGGACAGGAAAAAAAGCGGGGATGAAATAGAGCTCTAGCTGGGGGTGGGCTGAGGCAGAGCTCTATAGCAGAAAAAGGCAATTTTGAGGCTAGGCTAACACTACCATAACCTCATCACAAACAATGCCTATAGCTAGGCAGGGTCCTCCCCTCAAATTTTCTCAGTCCTCCTAAATGTAGGATTCCTTTTGAAATATTAGATCAGATGTTCTTGTAGTTTGTTGAGTGCCCGCCCCCATCAACTTCTAGGATGGTGACCCAGAAGCTTGGGGGGGGGTCCAAATCTTTAAGCTGGCAGGTACAGAATCCAGTATAGACTACTTTGACATTTCTGCAGGTTTATCACCGTCTTCAAAAACAGAAAAATGTGATATATCTCCCTGAATCCCAACTTGCCAAGTTGGGCTTTTTGGAGCAAATGAAAATTTCCACTTCCTCTTGCACTTGTTTAACCAATTCTAGGCAAACTTTTGGCTTCGCCCCAGAATTCTTGTTGAATTCAAATAATGCAGGATTTAAAAACAGGGTATTGGAGGTTCTTGCTCCAAGGAAACTTCCTAAAGTTTCCACAATACCATTGCCCCTTGATATGTACTTAATGAAACTAAAATTGAACGTGAGTACTCATTAAGATATATAACAAAGCCACCCGTTATGGACTTTTTGCCTAAAAATGAAAAAAAACAACAACTTGTGATTTACGGTTTTCATGATTAGGCAGGATAGATTATAGAAAGAAGAGAGTCATGATGTCAATTTTAGAGAGGGAGGTTAAAATATAATTGGACTTATAACCGCTGTGAAGAATATTGGAAGCTACTTCTTTATACCTTTACATCTTTATTTATAACTTTCTCTTTTTTTCTATTTTCTTTTTGCACTTTTAGCTTCTGTTATTTCTCTCTTTTTCGTTTTCTCTGCTCTAATTTAGTTGGTATTAGTTCTTATTATTGCTCTTAAAACTTTTAATACAAATTATATATATATGAGTAAAAAAGATAGATAACAAAGCCATTTGGTTTCAACAAAATGTCTTCAGTTACCAGAGAGGACCATATCTATCTATCTATCTATCTATCTATCTATCTATCTATCTATCTATCTATCTTCCTTCCACTTGTCCCCACCCATCTCCCCCCCAATGGGGGACTATGGGCAGCTCACAACATATTAAAACAATAAATAGATATACAATTAAAATCTATAACAATACACATTTACAGAAATAAAAGGAAAAAAATCCAGGAGGCCGATGGTTCAAGGCAGCAAATACCATATAATATGCATTTCTGTCCATTTCTAATAAAACTACAGAAGACCTTCACATTATTTATTGCACTGCCTTATTTCTACTTCTGCTGTGGACAAGTTTTGGATCCCCTCTTGAAGGCGAAATTATTTTGGCCTGACTCACACTAAATGGAATATTCAGTGAATTTAGACCAGGAGATTTTATTAAGGAGGCTGGCAAGTTTTGCTCAACCAGAGCAAAGACATGATTTTATCCAATGTTCTTAACCTTTTATTTATTTTTATAACCGCTACAGCAATTACGCTTTACTTGATGTTTACCTATTTGAATGTATTTTAATTATGGCTGGTTACTGTCTTACTTAACTCCTGTATTGTTTGTTATGACCTGCAGTCAAAACAATAAGTGATTGACTGATTGACTATCAATTTATTTCTCCCCATAAAAGCATAGCAAGTGTCGCTCTTCCCACTCATTCCACCTACCTGAATTTTAACATCATGCTTAGTTAGATCCTGGATGTCCAATGCCTCCCGGATCTGGAGCAGCCTGGGGGCCCCAATACTCTTTGGGGACGGAGCAGAGGAACAGCTCCGAAGAACCAAGCGCACACAACGGGCCGCAAACATCTAGCAATTTAAAAGACAAGCATGAAATAAAACACAATCTTAATCTTTTGTACATGAAGGACAAGTGCCCAGGGGTCATTTTGGAGCCAGATGGTACCCCAATCAAATGATAAATGCAAACCTACCCAGGATCCGTATCCTAACCCTGAAATCCACCCAGAGGAATCATGAAATAAACTCCTTCAAACCACAAAACAAACAGAGCTAATTGTGAAAAGAAAAGCCTTAGTTTTCCTCCAGAGGAGAGGCTGGCCGGCATTCTGGAGTTACAGATCCAACCCACCTGCAGGATGCCAGTCTGGAGAAGTCTTTCTTCCAAAATAAATTCCATTTAATTTGGCATCCCTGCAGCAAGTGAGCCTTATCCCCTTTAAAGGCTGAATCAACACCCAGGATTACTGCACCTGGGAGCAGTGAGTTCCACAGGCTTTCCCTTTCAAATAATAATAGACAAAAGCGGGTGTTTCTCCCCATTAAGTGCCTCCCAGGTGTTTGGGATAACTGTCCTCATTAGCCCAGGCCAAGGGTCAGCCTGGGGAACGATGAGCATTGTAGTCCAAAGCACCAGCAAATACTCCCAGGAGTAACCCATTTGCACAGGGCGAAGGTAGTCTGCTAACCCTCCCCTCCCCGCTTTTGCTGCTGCAAAACAAGGTAGCAATATATTGTCGAAGGCTTTCACGGCCGGCATACGATGGCTGGTGTGGGTCTTCCGGGCAGGAGCACAGACAGGAGCAGTTCTCTGCACTCTGAAGATGCCGGTCACAGGTGCTGGCGAAACGTTAGGAAACAAGACTTCAAGACCACGGCCATACAGCCCGGAAGACCCACACCAGCCAAGGTAGCAATAACTCCTTTCCTTGTGCATTTTCCCCAATTGCAAGCAGAGCTCCCCCCAACGCCCTTTTTCCATCCTAGGTTCGCCTTCCGCGGCAGCCGCCTTCTGCAAGCTGGCGCCCCCTCGGCAGGGCTACCAAGCGCTGCAAAATCCCGGGGAATCCCTACAGGGCAGCCACGCGATGCAAGACTCTCTCCGACTCCCTGCTGCCACCTAGCGACCGCTTGGGTGGCTGCAGCCCAAGCCCAAGCCCAGCGCGCCCGATCCACCGCGCATTAGGGGACAAAGCGGTTCCGCTTCTGCCCCACATCGCCCCTCCGCAGACCTGAATTCCGCCCCCCCCGACCGACCGCAAATCGCCCCCGTTGCGCCTAAAGCAGCGTGCAAACCAGGAATTGCAGAGCCTTCTCTCCGCCCCTTCCAGCCCAGGACGGGTCGCCTGACAGTCAATGAGAGCGGTTGGTCGGGTGAAGCTCAGCCAATCGCGAGGAGGAGCTCTTTGCGGAAGTGACGCCTCTCGCAGGCGCGCTGGATCACGGGGGTTGTAGTTCGTGGCTCCCGCCCCTGCGCAGAGTCGTGGGGAGTCGGGAGGCGGACGAGTTTGTTAAATGAATGAACGAATAAATAAATAAACACGCTACTTTGCTTGCTGTTGATTAGAAAAGCAGGCATTTTGAGAAGCAAAGAACACAGACGCGATCAAATAGTATTATTAATAAATAATAATGAAAATATTAATAAATAATAATACTTAATCATATACAGTATATGTGTATATTTATTTATATATATATATGTGTGTGTGTGTGTGATTTTACACACACACAATGAATAATAATATAATATAATAATAATAATATAACAATAATCAAAATAATAGTAATAACAGTAAGAATAGTAAGAAATTCCCTGCAAATATTTTGCTCCACCTAGCAGTCTGCAGCAGAAAAATCACTGGATAGCCCACCTTCTTCTAGGAATCTTGGTTTTATTGGGAATATTTTAAAAGAACATTATTACTGCTGTTATTTTTATTTATAATCCTGCATTTCAACTCAAAATGCATCAGGTCTGGTTAGCAATATGTACAGCTGAAGCGCTGCAGCTTCAGCTTGATCGGTTGGACTCTTTTTCAGGTTTGCAAGAAACCTGGAAAAAGAGCATGTGCTTCAGTGAAGAACAGAGGGGCTGAGCTGGTGTGAGATCTGAAGCCCATCTTCCAAATTTCAAAGTACGTACTGTCCTAAAATGCTTACACTTAAAACAGAGGCAACCCTATAAATTGATGTGGCCATTGGTTATGCTTTGATTACTTTTTTATTTTATCACATATTATGATTTAAGTGTCTTAAAGGATTACGCTGCACGTTTTTCATGTGTTATAGTTTACGCATACCTATGATTTAACCGGGACCACTAAAACAGAAGACAGCCTTGACGATTACAAGCTAAGGGGTGTTTTCTAATTAAAGAGAACTTTTGTGGTTTCGCCTCGTTCTTCAGGGGTATTTGAGAAGACCCAGAAAGGCAATGGAATTAAAGCGGGACACATAAATAATAACTGACTTTCTGGAAAACAGAAAACAAGGGATCAAAAATGCTTCCTTCTGAAGCTTTCATTGCTAGGAGCTATCTAAAACAAGCCAGAATGTTGTGATTAAAAGTGCAAGGAATATCTCAGGTAGAACAGGAAAAAGATGACGGTATTTTGAAAGATTTCCTGGAATGTGGAAACAGAAGTGACCTATTCCAAAACAGAACCTTGATGAATTTCTGCATTCACATAATACGTTAAACAATAAACTAATCAGATAGACTGAATTCACAGAACATGCTAAGCTGCACACATCTGTATCTATGCGAAGACTTTAATTCTCTAGACCTATTTCTCTGGAGAAGGCTCTGATGCTGGGAAAGGTGGAAGGAAACTGAAGAAGAGGACAACCAGCAGCAAGGTGGATGGACTCAGTTGCAGTGGTGATGGGAGGACCGTTGGAAGACCTGAAGGACCAGGTTTGAGATGGATCCTCCTGGAGAAAATCTATGTGGTTGCGAAGAGTTGATGTCAACCTGATGGCACGTAATCAACCATGTGTCTAGATCTAGAACTCTATACTTGCATGCATGCCAACTGTCTTGTTTAGTTGTATGTTCATGAGCTGTCACTGAATATTGATTGTTTACTAACAACATGTTTTAGACTAACTAACCATTCACAAAAGTGTGTGCCTTTTAATAAAATGTGTTACTCTGAAAAGATGCTATGAGGCTTTTTTTGACCAGTGTTTCTCAATCTCAGCCACTTTAAGATGTGTGGACTTCAACTCCCAGAATTCCTGCTGGCTAGGGAATTCTGGGAGTTGAAGTCCAGACATCTTAAAGTGGCTGAGGTTGAGAAACACTGCTTCTGGCAATTAATGTAAAGTCATACTCATCCCCTACATTCTCCTTTTCTCAAGCATTTGTTATGGGTGCTTGAAAAAAAGGAGAGGAATAGGAGCTGGAGCTGGGTTATATTGAGTCTGATGAAACGGTTCAAGGGCCTAGCACAAGTCTATACAGTGGAACCATCATCCCCTGTTCTGATTCTTCAATCCTACCATCTAACCCAAACCCAAGACATGGCTACCGCATCTGCCAAAATGTTGAACGTTGACACCATCTCATTGAGAGCCAAGGGTCAGAGTGCTGGAGCACGGGCAGACTGTTGAGTTACCCAAATGGACTACTTGAGAGTAAGTTGACACCCCCAGGAGGAATGGTTCTGCAGTTGGCTCTAATCAATGACAGCCTGGAGCTTTCAATGTTAAAATCTCTTCCTGGGCGCAATTAAATGCTGGAACAACTTCTGCTCATCTCACTTGAAGCCAGGTCTTGAAAGGTTCTTGGAACCAGTGATCTCTGACTGGATCTGATAATGCTTTGTACTAGATTTCATTGATTTCTGATTATGAGCTGGGCTTTCCCTTATGTTTTCTTCTGGGCCCTGTGCTGATATTTGATCCTGGACAGTTGGGATAAGACAGGGTTTCTTAGTATTCCCCCATTGTTCTAACTGATCTCTGGTTTCTCCTCCAAGAAGTCTTGCCAAGGCTCTTCTGTCATCGTAAGCCTCAATTCTGTAGTTCCCAGCCAAATTTCCAAGGGAAGGTTTATTCCTTGTTTTGATAAAAATAAATATAAGTCTTCCTAATGCAAAACTGATGTGCTACTGGGGAATCCAGAGCCTTCCTTTTCTAAAGTGATTTCTCCGTGTCACTGGAGTTGTCATGGCAATGAGGTAATTCAAAATGCGTGTAGAAAAAAGAGGTTTTCTGGGAAAGGCGAGAACCCGGTGGGAAGAATGTGGTGAGTGCTGTCTTTGGAAGATTATTACAAGCAGTGGCTTTTCATGACAGCTAATCGAGTAGAGCCAATTTATTATAGTGGTTAAAATGCTGGACCTACAGAGACTTATTGTAGATTCCAGTTCATGACTGAGAAGACTCAATCATGGTGTTCCCTGGGTGACTTTGGAGCAGAAATCTATTGGGAAGTCAAGACCATAGACCAGTGTTTCTCAACCTTGGCAATGTTAAGATGTGTGGACTTCAACTTCCAGAATTCCCCAGCCAGCCATGCTGGCTGGAGAATTCTGGGAGTTGGAGTCCACACATCTTAACATTGCCAAGGTTGAGAAACACTGCCATAGACTCTTACCTAAGCTATGTGTGTGTACTGCACAGGTGTAATGTAAAATTAGAGATGGGTAAAAATTGTGGAACTTAAACCTGAGGTTTTTCCATTGTATCTCCATAGGCAGGGTGGGGGGCAAAGCAGTGATGTCACCCTAAGAGAGTTGGGGTGGAATTTTCAGCTCCATTTTATCCAGTTTGGGGTGCTGTGAATAAAAACCAGGGCATTAAATCAATGGGGGTGGGAGTTTTGCCACTACAAAATTGTGCATTGACACCAAATTTAGTGGTATGGGGTCTCGAGGAAGTTAGAGGCTCCAGCAGTTGCCAAACAGTAAAGAAATGAAAGTAACTGGATTATTCCAATTATCTTCACATGATGGGTTGGTCATCTCTGCATAAATAAGCCATAGATCACAGCAGAAACCCACTCAGTCACTACCTGTCACTATGCAGAATTTGAAATCTTTAGGAACGTGGCAACCATGGAGTTTTAGCACTTGGAGGATCGGATATATATGAGTATTCACCTCTAACCCGAACAATAATCATGGAATGTTTGAATGTCAGAAGAAGAAAGCTAGAGGGGCATTTTCTGCCAACGAAACAGATGGCTAAAATGCATAGAGATACAAATTAGCCTGCTAATCAAACTCAACAGTTTGTATATACTGGATGTGAAAAATAGGCATTCAGAAGCACAAGGTCCTTAGTTAGGACTTGTTTGCAGTTGGCTACTCTCCCCTCCTCTCCAGGGCTTCCTTAATGCTGGTCAGCTCACAATACAGCTTTAGATACAAGATTTTTCAGCCCTACCAAAATAGAGATTAACTTCATCTATTTTTTTTAAGACTGCATTTCTTTGCGCTTTCTCCAAATCTATATTGTTCTCCAGGTATCTGCCCTCTAAAGATGGAAACCATGTACTGTATTGTCTTGCTCCATTTTGGTCTACTGCTGTGCTGAAGAACTGATCTGCTACCTGAGATGCAAACCAGGCAGTAGCTCAAGCGGAGTGGTGTAGAAATCTTCTCTCAGTGACTTCCCCTGTTTCTAGTTGTTAAAGAGATCTCCAACTGGCAAACGGAAAATGTGAGACAGGGAAGGGAGCAAAACCTGGGCCAGCAGGCTTGTTGAGACTTCATAGCCCAGTTACCAACTCTGAGCACACGGCTACTTGTTAGCGTACCACCTTGTGCCACATCCTGCTGTGGCCATGCTTGTACAAACCGCTATCTGCTTATCTCTGGTTTACTGAATTAATCCAATTTGCTGGGTTCACACAGCACACTGAACCATAAACCACATGGGTTGGGTTTGTACAAGGCCACAAACTGGTCATCATGCATTAGCCTAAGTGCAATGTAAGCCACCGATAGAGGAATACGTTTTTTGACTTTTAGAGGTCTAGAAGACCTCAACACACCAAAGTGTGTGTGTGTGTGTGTGTGTGTGAGAGAGAGTGACTTAAGGCTACTTTGAATTAATTCTTCTAGAAGGGATGAGAAACAGATAAAAGTGAATACCAAAAATAAGCTGTTGATTTCACTCTTTATTAACATGCCAAACCAAATGGAGTGCATTAGACTATCAACACGCAGACCCACAGACACTTTTGGAAAGGTCCCCATTCTCCAGCCTCACCTCTGTTGTGGAAATAATGACAGCAACCAAGGGAGTTATTTAAACTAGTGTCATGGAATTTTTGCCAAAGACAGGAGCACAACGCTGAGGAGCAGAACCAGGTTTATTGCAATGCTCATGGGGTGCCTGCTTTCAAGAAAGAGGGACTCTGAACAATAGAAAAGCATAGAATTTATACACTCTTGAGGTTGAGAGGTGAGAAATTTGAGGGATCTGATTGGAGGATAGGTTTGGATAGGTGTTAAATGGGGGATAAATGGTTTTTCTATTGTGAGATAAGAACCAGGGCAAACCCTTAAGCAGACAGGTGATGGCCCTCCCATTGTTTCAGTAGGATAGTGTTAAAAGGGCTATTTTTGGCAGCAGAACATGGTCACTCTTGGGTCATGCAATAGCTTGGAGCTGATCCAGTTTTTCATGAGCAAAGAATGGCAGAAGGAAGTGGAGGAAAGAGATTGCAGGAGAGGCAAGGGGGAGGGGGAAGAGTGTCCAGCTTTATTTTATTATTTTTCCATCACACTAGAATGTCTGCAGCACCACTGAATGCATCTGAAGCATGTCACACCCTTTTTGCCAGCTGTTTCAAGGCCCATTCTGCTATCTCCCAAATTAATCTGTTACTTACAGAATATCCATAGGGTATCTTAATTTTTCTGGAAATGGAGAACACAGCATACTGTTGATGGAGGAGGGTAGAGAAGTGGAGTTAGGGGAGAAAAGACAGTGGGGTTGGAATTGAATAAATTGACCAAATTGAGCTGGGGACAACAGGTGTCTTCTATCTATAGATAGATCATTCAGAATTATGATTAGATCCATTCATCTATCTTCCGTTTAGAAGATGATTAAGGGGACTTCTTCAAATTAATTGGACAAATCTTCATCTCATTTCCATCAAAAGAGGCAAATTTGGCAGTTCCATTTAAGACGATGGCATCATTTTGTAATCTTTGGTTACCCCTGACGATGTTAGATAAGTCTGTGGATTCTCCCAGGACAAAAGCAGATATAGATCAAGTTCTTGCAGTCAACTGGGTCTAGGATAAGAAGGTACAATTGGAGAAAAAAAGTTGTATTGATTTCCCATTTATTCCTGCTTACAATTTCCTTCCTCTAGGGTTTCCTTCCCTAAATTCTCCAGCACTGGGAGCTTTCATGGGATAGGCCCTGGAAAACATAGGGTAAGGTAACACGACTTACATTAACAGACTCAACCCTTGATGGACAGATTGTCCATTGCCCATGTTGGTGTACCAAAAAGGAAGAAGAAAAGACTCCCAGAACCATTTACTAGAACATAGTTTTTATGACCCTGTCCTGGACTGCATTTATACAACATATTAAGTTATGGTTGGTTTTAACTATGATTTTCTGAATAAGCCACAGGGGCTGGGATTATCACGTAATACTAACCCCCAAATCTTCGTGATAAACCAGGGTGACTGCATTCAGGCCATGTACTAAGTTGAAACCCAACAAATTACATTATGGCTTAGAGCGCGGTGTGAATGGAACTGTTGGTTTCCATAGATTTCTTAAATGTTTTATAGCTGGGAGGTGACCAATCAGGAATGTGCATGGTTATAGGTGCTCACTTTTTTTATTTTTACCTTAAATACGTACAATCCTTTCCTACAACATGAACCAAATCGCATTTCCTTATTCCCAAGTTTTTGTGTTTTGCATCAGAGCTGAACAAAGACAAAAACTTCATTACATTCTAGCTGACTCTGTAGATGCTGTGTGATTCCAGTGAGTTTAAAATGCAAAACTTCACATGTCCAGAATATTTTTTTAATCACATCAAGACTGGCTAATAGGATCTTTCTTTCTCTCTCCTAAAATGAATTAAAATGTAGAAGCCATTGTGGCAGAAGGGGAGAAAATGTGATTTCTGAGCATCATGACTTATTTTTTGTATAACGTACCAAGCCATTCAAGGAAGTCCAAGATCAAATATGGTGAAGGTAGTCAAATGATTGGGCTAGATCAAGATCAGAGGGCTGGTCCACAGACCTTAATCTTGTTCACATGTAGTGCTGAATTATATTGTGTGAATTTATATTGTGGTTTGTTTGGTTTTGGTCTAGCATTTAGTGTGAAGCCAATCAATCGGGGTTTATTCAGTAAACCACAATCAAGCAAGCCATAGTTTACAAAATAATTCAAGCCGCTTTCCATCCGGCAATTATTTTCCTGAAATGGAGGGCTTTCAGTTGTCTGAAGTTCATCTGTGAGGTATCAGACACTGGTTTGGAGTGCCTCAACCCATGATCAGCATTGTTCTTCACTAGGAGCTATTTTTCTCAAGGCCATCATTCCTTCTCATGCTTTTTGCTGGAAATTCTGTATCAGAAGAGGGGTTGTCTTGCATTCCAAGAGAGTTCCCCCCTTTCCACTTGGGATCTCCAAGAAGCCATCAATTATGCATAAATTTAAACTCAGAGAACTCTAGATCTTTCTCCATAAAGAAATCTTCTAGGAGTGAGCACGTGGCAAGGTCCAGAGTCTAAAATTATTTAAGCAGCCATAGTTGGAGACATTCATCTGGGCTCTTCCAGCTGTAACAGAACTTTAAAAGTTAGGCGGCTGTTCTTCTGATTCAGACCTGGCATTGTAAGTGGCTACATCTAAAGCCAAACTTGAAGGTTTCCTCCAAGATCTCTCCTAGATCATTTTGATAGGTTTTAGTTACCTTCTGCTATTGTTACAAACAGTTTCCGAACCATCTTGCCCAGTTTAAGCTGCCCTAGATTTGTTTTGCAAATCCACATTCTCTCTATAGAGAAATCTTTCCCCTATAGTTTTATGTCCATACTAGTTAAGGTTTACCTGCTAAGGTTCATGTTTAGACTTTAAATCATGGTTTATCTAAACACACATGGTTAACTTAATTGACTGCAACTGGCTATACCTGGACCACATCCTAAGGCATAATTCATGGTTTATAAACCACAAGGACTGATTTCACAGAGCACATTAGCCGAATGAAGGAGCCTCTTCAGAGAATGTTTGAAGCAATCTTTACCAGCTTCGGATTTCTGCTAGAAGAACTTGACACAGCTCAGGTCGCATGAACCAGAAATCTAAAATGTACTTTTATTTACAAAACTCACCAATAGTTTAGCTTATCTTCTTGGAAGATAGCACCACAGGGGTCTAGTAAATGCTAGTTTCCAGGAATGAGCTGTACATTTGAAAGGCAATGTTCCAATCTCCTAAAGATGGCAGCCTAACACAATAAAAGAACCAATAGTTTCGTCCAGCTATTCCAAAAAGAAACTTTATCTCTGAGACGGTTTGTTTGTTTTGCTAAACCTTTCCCCTCATATTTGTAAGACGATCTTTTCCCAGCCATCTCTTCTATTTGGAGAATTGCTTCAGAAACATGACACCTTCATTAACTTCTCTTGTATTTTTCTAAAGCAAAGCTGGTGCTTATTACATTTTACGGACATTTTGGAAAATCTGTGCTTTGCCACTCGTTACCCCTCCAGATATATTTTCTGGTTTCCCCAAGTGAGAAAGAGAGAAGCATAGGATTTTGATTTTCATGAAGAATAAAACCCTAATGGAATTAAAATTTCCCCTGGAGATCATTTCATGCTCCAGCCAAGGCGATTCATCAGCTTTCAAACTGGAAACAGAATTCGTTGGAACAAACTACAAAACCCCAAAAGAACTGAAGTAGAGATGAGGTTAAATTTCTAACACAGCCTTGCCCAACCTTGCTTTCTTTGGGGGTTGGACTTCAACCTCTATAATTCCCAAAAAGTACAGCCACAAGAGTTGGAAAGTGTAGGGTTAACAACATTAAAATGATAGTTAAATTCATCTAGTTTTCCCCAAACTGATATTTTGACTTTTTAACAAATCTGCAGGTACGATGGGGTGAATGGGGATTTGAGGCTGGGTCTTTGGTAATACCTAATTCTGCATCCAAGTTGTTGCCTTAACTTCTTGGATTATAAATGAACAGGACATCCTTACCCAACTTCATTCTGTCCAAAATACTTTGGACTACAATTCCCAGCTTGCTCAGTCCCTACTTAGGGAGGTCTGGAATAGACATACTAGACTAATGCCTGCATGGATCAAGGATAATGTTCAAGCGTTGCTAAAATGGAAGACCTCACTTTGCCCTTTCTTCAGTGGTAACACTGGGACAGTAAAAGGCCATTTGGTTCATTGACACCACCGTTTTCAAACCTGGACAGCCTCCAGATGTGTGACTTCAACTCCCAGAATTCTCTAACCATCAAGGCTATTGTTGAATTCCAAAAGGTCCACCCTTTTGGAAGTTGCTCAGGTTGGGAAACATTGACTTGTGGAAAAGACATTCCTAAAGTGGTTGACATCGTAAGTCACCTACAATCCCCAATTCAATTTCTTGGGCACTCTCTGACACGCTCAAGAGATGGTATCTAGTTTAGTTAGTCTATAATGATCCTCGTGAGTTGGTTCCAAAGAGTTAATTCATACATCCATTATTAATGTGTGCCTGAAAATTCAATGTATTCTCATTAAAGACTGATTAATAGTTAAGATTCATTAGATTATGGTCATGCTTCTGGAACAGCTCTTCCAGTATGTTCATCTCAACCAGTGCAGGTCTTTTCTTTTTCTTTTCTTTTCTTTTCTTTTCTTTTCTTTTCTTTTCTTTTCTTTTCTTTTCTTTTCTTTTCTTTTCTTTTCCTTACCAGCAACTTTCAGGTATTTTGAATTGTCTGTTTTGTTTTGTTTTTTTAAATATTCTGGCTGATAAACTGGAACTCCTGTGGAGAATATTGTGGAATAGGAAGGAAGGGGAGAAGGTAAGATTCTGAATTATGAAAATGTAACCTTTCTCTGGTGCCTTTCCATCATCTGCTCCTTTCAAAGTAAGGACAGATGGTAGAATGAAGCAGGTTTTGCTCCTAATGGAATTTGGAAGAGTTACAAAGATGGGTGTCCCTTCACATTTTGCTTACGATGCTGGAGAGGGAGTTGAACTCAGTCCTGTACAATCAGGTTTCCAAACAAATTAGGATGGCTCATGATGAAATCAACCTAAGGACCTGTTGTCTTTTAAATTAGAGGTGGGCAAATGATTTCCAACTCAAAATATTTCCCACTTTGAAGCTCAGAACACTTGTTCTGAGTTTGACACGGTTTGTTCCAATCTTACTGGAAGTCTTCCAATGTTGCTCTGACCATTCCAGAAATCTTTTGAGGTGTTTTAAGCTCAAAACGGGGCATTTAAGCTTGGAACTCTTCCAGAATGATTGGAACAGCATTGGAAAACTTCCAGCGAGGTTGGAACAACCTATTTTGACCTCAAAACATTTCAAAGTCGAAACGTTTTCCACATCACTACTTTAGAACATGGTGAACTGCTTAGTAGCAAAAGCATGTCTATATCCATTTTTCATTTATTCATTATATTAGCCTTCCTTCTATCTTTATTCTAGATAGATTGATAGATAGATGATAGATAGCTAGATTAGATAGATAGACAGACAGACAGACAGACAGGGCAAGGATTTAATAAGCATAATATATATATATGTCCAGAGGCCTACAAGTGACAAAAAATATCTTATTTTTTCCTCCTCTATTCTATTCTGTTCGTCGCTGTAAATTATATTTGGTATTCTTTGCAGTGGTATTAAGAGTCATACAATTCACACAAGTCATGGTTGAAGGCAACCTGAGATTATTTAAGTGAGTTTGATCAAAACATGAAATAGCCAAGCCAAGTTGAAACTTGGCCTCACCAAAATAACCAAGCAAATATGCAAAACTTGCATGACTGCAGGCACGCGGGTTCCTTCGCAGATCTCTTGTGAGGCTCTGAATGGTTCTCAGAATGGCCTTGATTTTACCTCCTGGAGGAGAGAAATGAGAGATCGATCAATATTATTCATCGGGCATCAGGCAGACAACATTTTTAAAATTTTAGTGTTTCTTAAATTATCGGCTTTATTCTTCACATCATACTTCGGATTGTATTTCTTGTAAGGTTGATTATAATTACTCTTGCACATCATTCGCTTGTTTTTGTGTGTATATTTATTCACAGGAAGGCCTGCACGTATCTAGAGATTGAAACTTGCTAAATAAAACCAGTCCTTTGGCTGAAAGATTTATATACCTTCCTGTCTTCAGAGGCGTCTCCTCTACCAAGTTGCTGAAAGGTAACATAACTATTGATGAAAGATTTTTTTCAGAAAGTGCCTGAACTTACTGATTCAGCTTACCTCTTTTTAGAACTGTAGAACCTACTGAGTCTATAAATCAGAACTAGTCGATGGTGAGATGATGAAACCTTTTAACCAATATTCCAAGGAGCATATTTTAGTGGTATTTTCCTAGTTTTGGGAATAATGCATTCCTTCCCTTAATAATTAATTAGTAGTTTTGACATGACCATAGGAGCTAGCCTCAAACTATAAGAAAGAAATTGATTTAGGCAGGTCCCTTCCTGCCCCTCGCCAAAAAAAGCCATTATGCTCCTTGTAGTAACTGTGGTTGGCCGAATAGGTCATGCAGAATAGCCTAACATGCATTAAGTCTGAGGGATGACAGTTAAAAGCTGGTCTGTTATAACTCAGGCTTTTGTAGTGCTTTGGGGAGATTGAAGATGGAGGTTAAGAAAAGCTGCACAGATGGTTCAAATAAGTAAAAGAAAGACACCACTTCACTTTCCGGAACTGATCCAAGAATCAGTTTCATTATTAAGACTAACAGTACTTAATATAATATTTATTTACAAATATGTAGCTTCTGCAGGTAGACACAAAGCAAGTTCACAATCCAGACTTCTCTTAGCGGGTGTTTAATTTGAGCACTGATGATGTTACCTAGTTGGGTAATGAAACGTCTGCATGCAAACAACTACGAATGGCTGACCTTGATTATCCTTGTGCTTGGAAACTAAGCAGGCTCAGACCAGTACTTGAAGGAGAGACCATCTTAGTGCTGTAGGCAAGTCTTTTTGGTGTGTGTGTGTGTGTGTGTGTGTGTGTCGTTGAGCGACAGAACAGTAGAGGCAGACTTAACCAAGGTTAAGCCATTTGGACAACCCTATGACTTGTGGAGGAAACATCTGCTTCTTGAACTCTTGAATGCACATGGTCTGAATACACCTGCCTCCCCTTTCTCAAGATTTCCAAGAGCCAGAACAAAAGCCTGGATCCTACCTGGTTTGACACAGAGAAGGACACACCCAAAGTCCAATGGCCTGAGGTTGTCTCTATCCTAGGCATCTTGGTTTGCTGAACACCCAAAACTGAGAGGGGTCAAATCTAGCTTACAAGATGCCTGATGAGTTGGGTCTAACAGGATTGGATGGCATGCTTGGGAGACAGGCACTGTGAGAGCCACCAACATTGCCATGGTCACTGGGGGATCTGCATGTGTGGTATTGCAACAGCAGATAGTTCCTTACAATTTATTTGGACTGAAAATAGAAGTATCAACCTTGTGAAGTCCTCTGGAAGTTTGATATTCTCCCTATCAAAGAATGTATTCTTTGAAGAATGTATTCTTAGATGAGGCCCTGTTCTCTCCAGCGGCCAAGCCACAAGTGTCCATGGAGATTTAGAACAGAGTTTCACGTTCAGGTGGGAGGGATGGTCCTGAGTGGGCTGCCTTGCAGGTCGCTGACTTTCCTCTGGAGCTTCTTTGTGTGAATTGGAATGTTTGTGTACGCTGTAGTGTGTTTTTCCCTGGAAGACACCACGTTCTTGCCAGATCACCTTGATCTGGCTTCATCTTGCCTCAGCAGCAGGTTAGCATCAAGATGGAGGCTATGATGTGAAGACATGTCCTCAACAAACAGTAAGCAGTCTCTCTTGAGTTTGGGGAAAGGAAGATGTCCTGTTGAGCTTTAAGATACTCACTCATAAAACAATAGATGGTCGTAATCCTAGCACCAAGAAAGCAACGTTTGGAAATTCTTGGGTGTACTTTTCAATCCTTTCAGAAGCTTTGCTGTTGATACAGACCCTTCTCATTGGTCTTCAGAGTTAAACTGTTGAATCAGAATGGAGCAGAACATTCAATTTTATTTGTTGAGGACTGCAGACACTTGGCCCATGACAGGTATTAACTAATACACAAAGCAATGGAGATTGGAGTGGTTGGAGAAAGCACTGACGTATTGTATTTACTTGACTAAGGTTTAGAAAAAATGGTCAGAGATCGTCCTTTTATATCTCATGAGGCCAAGTCTATAATTGTTTCTCATTCGCAATTAATGGACTTACAAGTTAAGGAAATCTCTTGAGGGGATCTTTGGGCACAAACATTTTTGCGGTAACAAATTTGTGATAAGGTTGCACAATGTGCTGTAAGCTTGGATAGCATTAATCTTGATGAGTTTATTTCTCACTTGGTGTGTTGTGGGAACTTAGCTCATTAAGTTAGTTTATGGTTCAGGTTTAGAAAATGGCTGAACAAGGTTAAGAGAATTGTTTAAAAAACACTTCATTAGTTCTTAAGATACCACTAGAGTCTTTGGTTCGATTCACAGGTCATGCTAAGACATAATATGGTTTGTTACATTCAAGACTGGTATATTTGGCGAAACCTCTCAGCAGCAGCAACTGCAGCAAACTGTGATGATGCCAAAACACGGCAGCGTCATCATCATTCCGATGCCGCCATTTTGTACTTGAGTCCTGATGTTTGTCGTAAGTATAGAAGCTGTGGCATCTGTGTGATGATGTCACCCAGGTTTTGTGCCCGTTTGCCCCTCTGTGGATGCCCCTGCTCCCTCCCTGAGTTCATAAACCCAATGTTACAGTTTATTGTGTTATGCAAACCTGGTCCATTATGTTTCCTTCAGTAAACCTTAATTAAGTATATCATGGCTTGGTGCAATATGTCAACCCAGTTCTTGTTATAGCTTTATGGCAACCCTTCTATGTTGTATATAATATTACAGGTGGTCATTGCTGAATGACACTCATTCAGCGACTGTTCAAACCTACGACAGTGCTGAACGAGAGGTAGTTATGACCGGTCCTCTTACTTATGTCGGTCACAGCATCCCCACAGTCATGTGATCACAATTTGCAACTTCTTTGCTGGTTTCCTACAAGCAAAGTCAATGGGGAAGCCGGCAGGAGGTTGCAAATAGCAACTACGTGACATCCTCACTTAATGACCCACAGTGATTCGCTTAATGACAATAACTGGGGACTGCCAGAACTGCCATCGCTAAGTGATGAAATTCTGGTCCCAATTACCATTATTAAGTGAGGACTACCTGTACAGACAGTCTGCCACAGCCTGGGATTAAGCCCATATGTTCAGCTACACCCCCCTCACATCCAGTCAGCCAGCCCAATGTTGATGCAGGGTGGGGAAAATGAGAGTTGTAGTCCATCACCTTAGAAAAGTGCAGAGGGGTCTTCTACTCTCAATCAAAGATAGTCACTTCTTTGACTGCATGAAAGAGAGTTCCTTTCAGTGAAGGCCATCTCTGGAAATGCCACCTAGCCCTCCAACCCCAATAGGGGTGTTTGCAGAATGTGGTCCAAAAAGTCAAGATGGTGGCTGCGAAGATGGACTGAAGCTCTGCCTGTTTTTAAACCAGCTTTTAAACCAGGGAGAGCTTTGCTCTCATTGTTGCGGCCACCACCTTAACTTTTTTGACTGCACCCTGTAGGAGCCCCTGAACACCACCATTTTCCCTTGGCTTTCGGGTAGCGAGGAAAGGCCTTTTCCATAGCCGCCTTTTGCTTCTTTTAATGCTTTGTTTTTACTTTAGTTACTTGGACCTGTGGGGATCCCTGTTGCAAATCAGGCTGAAAATCAGTGTTGGCAGAACAGTTCAGAAACACCTTGGAAAGGTGAGAGAGAGCAGGAGAGCACACTTATGGGAGATCTTATGGGCCATGCCCAGGGTGAGAGAGGGTGGTGGGCTTTCAGAACACCTTTGCCTTTGATGTTCACCCTCCCCTGCTCTTTCTCGAACCCTTTCATGCTTCATATCTCTACACACACACACAGAGAAAGAGGCAGAAATGAATATATGGTTTAGATTTCCCACGAAACTCGTACCATCTGTTTGCAGCTCTTCAAAGAGGAAGGCCACCGAACATTCCCATTACCGTCTCCCATCTCCCGCGCAAAGGTTGTGAGAAGTAATTTCAGGGGCTTTCATAATTTCCAAAAGCAGCAATTATATCATGAGCCCAGGGCGATGGTGGTAATAGAAAGGGCTCCACATTTTCATTCTCTGTTTAATGCTAATATAGCTTGGAATTTGTGATGGTGACTACCTTTCGTCCGGGCTTATTCTTGAAGAGTAATTGGACAGTTTCTCAAGCTGGGTTCTCCAATCTGATTTCCAGCACTAAGGTGAGACTTCACGGTTCTCTCTCCTACCCAAAGTCTCACATAGCCTTGGTTCGCTTGGCTGCTTTGAATTATTTTGAACAAGAGGAGAACAATAAAAAGGCCCCAGAGAAGAAATGAGGAGCCCACCTTTTATTTATGCTGTAAAATTGCCTCTTAAGAAGAGCAGCCCTCTTCATAGCAGCAAGAGTGGAAAAGGAATTGTTGAGGGTCTGGCATCACAACATGGCCAGAGGACAGGGAATTAATGATTGGAATGGATCAAGTCATAGGTCATAGAATCATAAGGTTGGAAGGGACCCTTGGAGGTCTTCCAGTCCAATCTCCTACCCAGGGCACGTACCGTCAGACCATCCTGGGCAAATGGCTGTCCAACCTTTGATGACCTCCAGTGATGGAGCATCCATAATACCAGGAGGCAGGTTGTTCCATTGCTTCATAGCTCTCACCACCAGGAAATACCTCCTTATTTCAAGTTTGGATCTCCCTCTGTGAAGCTTCCACCACTGTTGGTCCTTATCCTACTCTCGGGCACTATGGAGAATAAATCTACACCCTCTGCCCCAAGACATCCCTTCATGTATTGGATGTATCTTCCTCAACCACAGCGTAGCTCACTTTGCTTCTACAAGATCATGGATCTGTGGTTGCTCCTGCAAAAGGAAGTTCTAAGATCTCAAGAATCAGAAATCAGCCACTTCTAACAGCTGGTATGGCATGGACTTTCTGAAGGGAGACCTGGAGCTGTGTTTCCCCAACATACTAACCCATGAACCCTGAAAAGTAAAGTCTCCTTCCTGTTCATTTGGATTCCTGGGGACTTCATGTCACATCCATGTAGTTTTCACTGCAGAAACACAGAAGGACTCTGCCATTGACTTCCTGTAGTTTTTTCTTTTTTTCACTTACTAGTCTAACCTATATTCCTGTGATTTCCTAGTGATCTTCCACCCAAATACTAACCATGCCCAAGGCCACAATGGATGCAAAAAAGAAACAGGGCTTCGATCATGTGGTTGTGGTCACCATCTTGACTTTTTTGACCCCCTCCCTGTGGATACCCCTGCCTACAGGAGGTCATCCCTGGAGAAGCTGCTTGTGGTATCACAAGTTGGTGAGGTGAAGGTGGGTTCAGCCCAGAAATGCTGTTTTTCCCTCCTGGCAGCTGTGCTTTGGCCCCATCTCCTTTTTCTTTTCAATTTTGCTCCCTGCAATCTTTTACTTTGGCAAGAAATACAACCGAGTATCCTTGGTGGGCTTTTTATCTCCATGGCGCCATGCCATGGCTGAGAACATAGCATGCCACAAATCCTAATTCTGATCATCCTCAGGACAATGAAGGACAACGAAGCAGAGAAGAAGAACTCAGTGCCTGGACTATTTCCCATTTTTTTGTCTCTCTAATCCCTACAATTAGATAGCCTCCCTGCCATACTGCAAAACCAAATTCAAAATCCCTTCTACAACCTGGCCTCAGAGCAGTGTTTCTCAACCTCTGCAACTTTAAGACAGGGGGACTTCAACTCCCAGAATTCACGTGGCTTAGGAATTCTGGGAAAATTCACATGGCTGAGGAAGTCTGGGAGTTGAGGTCTCCCGTCTTAAAGTTGAGGAAGTTGAGAAACGCTGCCTTAGAGGTTCTGCATACTTACCCGCCTGCCTTTATTTCAAGCCAACTTTTTTGCATCAAATGAATCCCAGCCGTTGACAACCCTTCGAACTCTAACCAGGCAACCTATTTTCAGCCCCCCTCCCTTCCCCCAAAGTAATGCATCTTTTTAACAGTGCTCTTAACAGGAATGCATGAAATACGGTGACGCTTTTTCCCTTTTGCTAAATACTTCTGATTTATTGGTGGGAGAGGAATACACAAAATTGTTCCAACCTGTTATCACATGCTTATTCCATATAATGTAAAACAGTTGCCAGACTCAGCTGATCACTTACTATGTGGGACCCTTACCAAGTGACAAATATTGTCGGGGGAGGTCACAGGGGAGGGATGCCCAAAAAGTTGAGATGGCAGTTGTGCTTATACAATGAAAGCCCCACCCTGTTTTTACATGTGTTGCACACGCAATGAACATAAAAAAGGAGCAGAGCTTGGTGTAGTCACCTTGACTTTTTAAAAAAATTTCCTCCAGACATCTCTGAAGACTTTTTAGCTACAGCAAAAATCTTCTGAAAAAAAAATTTTTTTTTCCCTGGGACTTTGCCACTTTAGGCAGTGTGTTGTACAATCCTCTATGTCTAAACAAGAACTCAAAAATGTCTTCCCTCTTGGAGATAATCCTGCCAGGAGCTGGGTAAAGACTCCACTAGCTAGTGGAGAATTAAACTTGTCTGTTGCCAAATTTGACGAGGAGGGCTTGGTCAGAATGCTCTATTTCAGCATTTGCAAGTGCTAAGGAAACAAGCTGGTTTGTTTCATTGTGAGTCTGCAGAAGAGAATCGTGACTCTCCTGGCTGATAGATGAGCGCTGCACATCTCTCCATTCAGTGCTCTTCTGCCGGCTAATAAGATGTTCCTTGTCATGTAATCTCAATTTCACACTACTCTTTTTTTTTGGGTCATCTGCAAAAAATACCAACCACAAATGTTTGTAATGGCTAGTCCCCAGACTTCTTACGTTGTGCTGTATTTTGGCC
The DNA here is from genome assembly GCF_059951505.1 of Python bivittatus. Classification (NCBI taxonomy): domain Eukaryota; kingdom Metazoa; phylum Chordata; class Lepidosauria; order Squamata; family Pythonidae; genus Python; species Python bivittatus. The sequence goes on from NW_028277056.1 coordinate 5,881,844, forward strand.
CATTTAAAAGTTCTGATAATGCAGTTTGATCTAGTGATTAAGGCAGTGTTTCTCCACCTTGGGGACTTTAAGACGTGTGGACGTCAACTCCCAGAATTCCCCAGCCAGCATGGCTGGCTGGGGAATTCTAGGAGTTGACGTCCACACGTCTTAAAGTCCCCAAGGTGGAGAAACACTGCCTTAAGGTTTTGGACTAAGTAGGAAATCTGAGATCTAGTCCTGCCTTAGGCATGAAGCCACCTGGGTGACTTTAGGCCAGTCACTCTCATGGCCAAGATGACAAGGTGAAACCCCCTCTGTTCCCAAGAAAACTGTATGGGTTAGGGTTAGGGTTGCGTTAAGCAGTTGCCAGAAGTCAAAACTGACTCAAAGGCATACCCGTGTGTGCACACACACACACACACACAACTCTAATCACCATTCAGGGAAACTGAAAACATGATCACCTTTTCCACGGCTACAAAGATTGCCTGGTATATTCCAAACCAATGACGTGAGATTATTTCAGCTTGCTTCTCTGAAAACAGGATTTCTTGTCAAGAGAGAAAATCTGAGACTGGTGCTGGGAACATCCCTCAAGGCTTGGACGCCAAAGCAGCTGGGAACGGTGTTTTATGATCCAGAGGGGATGTGACTTCGTCCATAAGTGGAATTGAACCTGCATATGGAACGGGCAATAATCTGGGGATCCTGGGTTTGAGTCAGTTTTAAGCCCAAAGGGCTAGGAAATATTTGGTGTCTTTGACTTTCAAGCCAAAGACCTCAATCCCCTCCAATACAATCCTTAGCAGCCGCCTTCTTTTTTTTTGCATTAATATTTTTATACAGAATAACTTTATCCGTCCACATGGATAGGCACATGGAGTAAGCAAGTTTTTCTCAGGTGTAATAACCCACTTCTGGGGTGTAAAGAAGCCAAGAACTGTCCCGGGGCAGAACTGCTGTGACAGCCATTATTAGAGACTAGGGAAGATGCTAAAAACTGGAGCAGAACCACTAATAGCAGAGACTCTTCTCCGAGTTCAAAGATTTCTTCTTGTCCCAGGAGAATTCTAAAGGGAATTCTAATTTCTGAAGGGATGGTAGGAAATTCTAAAGGGAGACAGAAAAAGACGCTGAGCCGAGCCATCATATTTAGGTCAACCAGAAAGAGACCTGGTTGCGGCTTCCTTCACACAGTTGCCCCCAATAACATCTGCCACAAACTACCCTGTCACATTCACAGTGATGTTGTCATGCAACCGTTGCCATTATATCCGTGGGTCCTGAAGTCTGATGCAAGGAGGTGAGTCGCGGCATTTGTGAGATGGTGTTGCCATGCACATTTTGTTCTTTGCACCCTTGCAGATGTCCATGGTTGACCCGTAACTGGAACTTCCTGTCATTTGCCACCCCAGGCTGGAAATATGTGGAAACTCCATTGCAAACAAGGGATCTGAAGTGGACTTTTATGCAGCCAGATAGGAAGGAAGAGGCCTTTTCAGAAATGGTCAAGAAAAAGAAAGGTGGAGTCCTTGGGGTTCTCTGAGCTTGGTTCTTTTCTTGCAAATGTTTCATTACCCAGCTAGGTAACATCTTCAGTGCTAGAATGGGATGGGGTTTGCTCCCCAAACTACTTTTGGGGACACCATTTTGGTAGTGATCCCACTACCAAAAGAAAGGTAGTGGGGTCATGCAATGTGGTAGAGCCCCTTGACTTTTTTTTTCTGTTGACCTTCCTACAGGCCACCGTTGGGACTTTCCAGCATAGTTGAGGAGATCAATGCTGGTCCTTTAAGGAAGTCTTTTAAAGAAACCATCCTTGGACTGCAAATTCACTTCCTTTCTTACAATGAAACGATTGTGCAAAGTGACAATATGCATTAACATAAAAGGTCTTCCACCTTTTGGAGCTGAGATCAAAGTCTTGGGGGAATCACTTCTTGGTGGGTCAATGAGAACTCAATAGGCAGGACCAGAGATGGAGCAACAGCCCACCTTACCATGTTTGAATGATTGCTTGGGCAAAGTCAACACAAAACCATTCACTTCTCTAATGGCCAGTGGGCTTATATGTTGAAATCAAGTTGCAAATCTTTCCAGTCAATTAGTTTAATCAGTTGAAACTCTGTGCCTCAGTGAGTAAAGGTGATGCCCATTTGTTAAGCATCATCTTTAAAAAAAAAAGATACAGTAATTAACTCTTGAATTAAGACTGGGTTGTGGAGTCCTTGGTGCTCTCTGGGCTTGGCTGTTTGCTTGCAGATGTTTCATTACCCAACTAGGGAACATCATCAGGGCTAGTGAGTGTGGGGTTTGATCCCTGTTTATATACAGTAGCTTGCCCTGCCAGTGTTGTGGGAGTGTGGTTTTCTCCTTGGTAGTTCCTTGATTAGGGTATTGTTTTCTGCTTGATTGTTTGCCTGGAGTTAATCCCTGCTTATCTGGGCATAGGCTGCTGGAGACCATGTGTTCTGGTCTGTTTCCTTCTTAGCTTTTTTATTGTCTCTTTTGAATGGTGTGTAAATATGGGCTATTTCTATGTGTCTGTTGATGGCTGATTTGTCTGAATGCCAAGTTTCCAGGAATTCCGTAGCTAGGAAGCACTAAGGACTCCACAGTTCAACCCTGAGCTACATATATTCTATCACAGTTGCAATAAAAAAGGGGTAATTTGATTCAACAGGCATGGATGCCATCTTTACTTTTTCAAGCCCCTCTTTCTCCCATGGAGGCTGCTTTGTTGGGGTGAAAAAAATAAAATGGCATGGTGCCTTTTATTTATGCATTTATTTTTATTGGTTTAATCGATTTATATCATCCCCCATTTCCTGTAAGTGACTCTGGGTGGCTTACAATAAAAATAGATGAAAATTTGTTTCAGCCCTTTAAAGCTGAAGAATGTCTGCTTACTGAGAATGGTTAGAATGAGTCCATAGAATCATAGGACTGTGGAGTTAAAAAGGGTCCCAGGATCATCTAGTCCAACCCTCTGCAATGTGCAGGAAAATCAGTTGAACCACCCTTGAGAAGTGGCTGTCCGGCCTTTTCGTAAAAACCTCCAGAGATGGAGAACCCCAACTTCTGTAGAAAGAATGTTCCACTATTGGACAGATCTCATGGGCAGGAAGGTTTTTCTTCTATTTAAATGAGATCTATGTAGCTGCAACGTATACCTATTATTTCTGCTCCTAATTTTTGTGGTTATGGAAAAAAAGTTCTTACCCATCTTCCCTGTAGCTTCGGTTCGTGCACCTGAACACTGATACTGAGTTCGCTTCTTCAGACTGAACAGCCCAAGTTCTTTCAGCCTGTCCCCAGTCCTTGTATCATCTTTGTCACTGTCCTCTGGACCCTTTCTAACTTCTCAATATCTTTCTGGAAACATGATGCCCAGAATTGTACACAGCACTTCAGGTGTGGTCTCACCAGTGCAGAGTAGAGGAGCATAAGGCTTCATGCATCTTTCATGCAATGCTTTTCCCGCTGTACCCAGAACGTGTTGGCTTTTCTAGCACTCTCAAACTGCCATCTCATATTCAGCTTGTTGTTAATGCCAGCCCCCCAAGTCCTTCTCCAAAGTAGTGCCTCCAACCCTTGAATTCCCCATCTTGTAGGTTTGCCTTGCACTTCCCCTCCCTAAATGTAACAGTTCAGATTTCTCCCTGTTGAAGGTCATGTTCCTCTCAGACTAACCTTCCCCTCCAGCTTAGATTGCAATTTCATTCTGCCAACCTAGCTGTTGGCCAGGCCTCCCAATCTTGTTTGATCTGCAAATTTGACAAGCAGTCCATCAACTCTGTTAATACTGGCCCCAAGACAGTTCCCTGTAGGACCTCACTGGCTACTTCTCACTCTCCAACTGAGGTAGAGCCATCAGTGCTGACTCTCTAAATATAGTTAGCCAGCCAGCTGTAGACCCACCTGACTCTTAATGACATCCAAACCACACTAACAGCTTGTTGATGAGAATATGGAAGCCTGACAAAAGCTTTTCTGAAATCAAGATAGATTATATCCACAGTATGCCTCTTGTCCACTAAAGTAACTACCTTCTCAAAGGAGACAAGATTTATTTCATGTTGTCTGTTTTTGACAAAGCCATACTGACTTTTAGCAATCATGCCCTTGTCATCAAGATGCTTACAAATGGCCTGCTTTAGTTGCTCCGATTGAGATTCTTTCCCCCCCCTTCTTCAAGAGAGGGTCCATCCTTGCTTTTCTGGAGAACCTCCCCAGTCCTCCAGAATGCCTGAAATATAATTGACTGAGCTCCCAACAGCTCTTCTGCCAGTTTCCTAAGTATTCTGGGGTGTATTTCAACAGAGCCTGGAAACTTGTAAGCACTCGTATTGGCTAGAAGTTCCTTTATTGCAGCCTTCTGATCCACAGCTTCCCCTGTTCTGTTCCTTCCCAGGTTGTGCTACTCAAGTCACCATTTCCTTGAGAAAGAAGCAAAATAGAGTTGAGTTCCTTTGCTTTCTCAAGATTTCTCCATTTGGAGTAAGTGGTGAGCCACCACTTCCTTTGCTGCTGACACGGCAACTCTTCTTGCCTCCCTTGCTGACCTTAGCTCCTTTTCTACTTCTACATTCCTGACCACATTTCTATCTTTCTCAGCTGATGCCTAGAGGCCAAAGGCTCTTGTGCTGAGAAACAATTTCAATGGAGGCTGAGTTTTGTAATCTGGATGAAGCTCAACATCTAGAACAGGTAAAAGCTTAGCAAGGTCTTCTTGGAAGCTGCCCAGCCAATTCTTTCAACTTCGCGCAATATTTTGCATCCTGTATATGCTGAACAAATGCTTGCTTTATGTCTAGTGTTTATTAAAAATAAGACACCTGAAATGGTCTCTAGCACTCAGTTTCTATCAAAACCTAAGGACCCACAGAAAGCACCAGTGACCTGTTTTCTTGTCCATGTTCTTCTGACTTCCTATGGGCAGGGGGAACTCACAACAGGCCCTCTCTGGATGTTCTCACCAGATGGGGGCGACTCAATTTTGGCAGTGCCTGATGTAGCCTGGTGTTATACCATAAAGGGCTTGGTAGGTGATAATTAGTTGGGCCCAGAAATCTACAGGTAACCAGTAGAGGATCTTCAGCAGTATATTACTGTACACTGATGGGGTTAATCTGCCAACAATCTCACCACTGCATTCTGGATCAGATGTAGCTTTGGGGTCATCTCCAAAGGCTATGCAGAGCATGTTATGTTGACCCAGCTGAGTGATGATTTAGGTACAAGTGAACATCATCAGTGCATAATTTTAGTACTCCAACTTTAGAAGTTCTATATTGGACTGGTATGTATGTAGCCATTAATATTATCAGCCCTTTTTATGAACTGTATTTAGTAGTTCCTTTTTGCCCCACGCCATCCTTTTTAACACAAGATTGTTCAGCTACTTTGGAGCAAGTCCTGTGTTGGAGAGCTGAGTTAGGTAGTAATATCTAGCTGACCATGACTGATCTTGAAAAGGGGGAAGCTGGAATCCCTAGGTTGCAGGCTACAGTGAGAAGTTGAAAAATTGTCCCAGAAAAAGGGGAAAAATAATTCCATATTGTTGCCCTGAAAACTATGTGGCCTTGTTCATGAAGCCATCAGGAGTCAAGCTAGAGATTTCACTTTTTATCTGCTACCTGTTTTGAACCCCTTATCTGGTTCTAGAAACAGTCAAGGCAAACTCCATACAGTCAAAAACTTTTTCCACTCCTTTTTAAACACAAAATATTCTTTTTATTTGTCACCGAAGGCTACACGTGGTCACTTCTGTTCTGAGATTTTTTTTTGTTGTCGTTTTGATTTTTGTTTTCTAGAAGGTATCTACATCTGCATGTATTTACAGGGTTGTTTTATTTACAGTCAAGAATACAGTGTTAGAAACACAAAGTGTCAAGAGAAAAAAAAATTCTCAAGAAAAATCAGTTCCAGACCTCTAGGAAATTACACGCAGTAACAAGAACAAATTTGCCAGTGCTGGGATTGCAAATGTGATTTTGACAGAGTCTTCTTCTCAAACCGGCCTGTGTTTAGATATTTCCCCTTATGTAAAGTGTATTTTTGTTTATCACAGATAGAACAATTATTGTCCAAACAAGTATCTTAACTTTCTTCCATTCCTTGGTGTGTGTGTGTATGTGTAAATACACTGTCACACATAAGATTTTAACTATTGATTCATAGGTTTTGAAGATCAGTAGAAACCTTTCACAGTCCAGAATGGGGCAGATGATACTGTGGGAATTTCGATGTCTTAAATTTCAGGATAAATTCTGGATTGATCCTTATACTCTTAAAATAAAATTCCCCAGCTTATTTATTATTATTGAGGCACATTTATAGCAGATTCAAAGAGGGCATTTAGAGTGAGAAGCAGATGGATAGCCCATCCAAGGACACTCTACACTATCCAAGAAACATCAGTGTTTCTCAACCTTGGCAACTTTAAGATGCGTGGACTTCAACTCCCAGAATTCTGCAGCCAGTGTGCTGACTGGAGAATTCTGGGAGTTGAAGTCCATGCATCTTAAAGTTGCCAAGGTTGAGAAACACTGATCTAGATTAAAGACAGTCCAGTTCTGACTAGGTAGATCACAAACCTTCTTGAACTCAGTGGAGTCTAGAGATGCGTCAAGGTGTGGGAAACATTTTTCAACTATGATAATCTCCATTGAAATATTTTCTGTAGGTTTTAATCTTAAATTCATTATAAATGCCCTACACTCCTAGTTGTGTCTGATTCTTTCCCCCAATTTTCTTTTTTAATAAACCCCACCTTGTCATCCTTTTCTTTAGGTTTTGTTTGAAAATGTTCTTTAGATCAGAGAATTTTTTTGGATAGAACACAAATAAAGCATGCTAATTTACCATAACAGATTTGTATATGCCTAATTGGATGGGTCTTTTTCAAAAATCACCCAGTGGTTTTTATCCTCTGGTCCGATAGGCACAAATGTTATGAGGTGCTGATATTATATTAGAAAACACTATTTAATGGCATTTTCACACTGCTCAGCACATGTTCACAATTGTGTAGCATGCCATGAGAACTCCTCTTCAGTTTGAACATATTCAACTGTTAGTACCATCAAATCAGTGCTTGCTGTCACAAAAAACTAGATTAAAAAATTGCTTGAATTTCATTCATGTTTTACACATCTTTTTCTCCACATTCAGAACAACTCTTGATTTGTACAGTGGCTATGTGTATGGATGTGCACAAGTGTGTGAACAGAGAAAATATGTCTTATTACATGTCTTGGAAGCAAAATCAAGACAACTTATAGTGGAAATAATTTGATCCTAAAAGCAAGGTTGTTGTCATAGTCTGGAGAAAAACGAATGGATTAACTGTGGCTACAAAAATGGCAAATCGAACATATGACTTAGGACTATGTGCTGAAGAAGAAAAACGCCAGTCTTTGTATTAACTTAGTTTGTGATATTCATCAGAATGTTTTCTGATGCACAGAAACTTGTAGCAATCCTCAAAGAATTGCTAACAGTTTTCTCCAAACTGACTCCCTAGAGATTGATGGAACTGTAACTTCCAGTATTCCTACAAATACTAGCCGAGGATTTTTGGAGTTAACAATCCCAATAGTCAAAGGGTGTTAGGATTGGAGAAGGCCACTTCAACAAATGTGTTCGTTTAATCAAATCAATGATTTTTTTTTGCTGGGAAGTGCTGAGAAGCAATCACCCAAGTGGCACTCAAAGATAACAGCCACTGCTCTGACCTGTTTGGCAATTCTAGTGGAGAATGTTGTGTGTTCTGGGATGCAAAAGCTGGTAATAACTGGGATTATTTGAGTTCCTTGACCGACATGCCTATGTGAAAAAGAGTTCCTGGTATTACGAAAAACAATGAATATTCCACAGAAGAAGTTACAATAGGCACCACGCTAAACCACATTAGTTCTGTCAAGCACCTATCACAGGACACTTCTGATCTTTATTCATGATAACATTGGAAAAGGAAACTGCACTATAAATTTCAATTCCATCTTCTGTTGCGTTTCTACCTTGCTTCTTTTAAAATAAATGTAATATTTGCTGCCAAAATGTTCCGTCCTAGTCGCTGTCAGAGGTGTCAATGGGGGTGTGTGGTCAAAAAACATCAGGATGGGAGCTGCAGTCATGCAATCAAAGCCTTGCCCCCCTTTTTATGTGGATTGCGCCATCTTGACTTTTTAAAATCTCCCCTGTGGATGCCCCTAGCTATTGTCTTGAGTTTATGGATCTATCTCTATCCAGCTTTGTGAAGATATGAATATAGGCAATGTACATCTTCTTAAAAGAAAAAAACCTATAATACAACATTCTTATCCATCAAAGAGGCCAGATATCTGGTTGACAGGGTTCCCCCTAAATCAACCTTCTTCAACCTGCCACCTTCTACATATGTTTGGACTGCAGTTCCCAGAATTCCCCACCAAATACAGCCTTGGACCGTCCTGGCTAGGAATTCTGGAAATTGGAATGGTTGCCATGGTATGAAGACTAACCTGTCAGTAGCTGGCTTCAACTCCTATGAGATATGTCCTAGGCTCTAAGACACCAGGAAAATTGCCATAGGTGCTGAGTAGAAGCCACAATGTCACGTGCATTACGTCAAGGCACGAGTAATGCAAACGATGTAATTTTCGCCACTTGAGTCATGATGTTAATGATGTCTAGTACATCATTTGCACCATGACATCCAGATGTGCATGACATCATGGCTTCTACAGATGCTCATGGATGTTTCTGGAAGTCTTGGCTGAACTGGCTGAAATTCTCCCCTAACTTTATCACAATTCCAAAAAATGTACCAAAAAACCAGCACCCTTTAGCAGAGACACATTCTTCTCTTCTTACCGAAAGATTTCCTTACTCTCTCAAGCACCCAGGCACCTCTCTTCTTTGTTGTTCTCTCCCAAGTGGCACAAGTAGCAGAGGAGAATAAGATGCATCCCAGAAGGGAGAGGATGGAGAACCGGTTGCATGGATGGGATCATTTACAACCATGTTGTTTCCAGAAACAAGCAAAGATGGGCAAAGTGCCGGGAATTGTCCTGGTTGGCCATGAGGAAAAGTGCCAAGAAACAGTAGACCTCTCAAAAGCTCAAGAGTCTTCAGTGACTCTTGAAAAGTTCTAGCTTAGTTTATAGCTTCTTCAAGATCATTAGATGTATGTTACCCACTTCTTTGCTTGATTTTGTGCAAGGAATGCTTCTATTTTTGTTGCACATTCACCCTACAGTCACCATTTACATCTGATACAACAAAGCATCCCTCCTCACAACCACTGCTCTGGGTCAACCTTGCCCAACGTGATGCCCTCCTGGTGCTTTGGATTTTAATTCTCCAAATTCCCAACCTATAGCCATGTTGGTTGAACACTTAAATGTATCTGGAAACTATCAGAAAATACCCTGGTTTCCTGTATCTGGGTAATAAGAATCTGCCATTCACAAAAAGTCATTTTCAGAAGGGATAACAAGAGGTCACACGGGTGATGGTGTGGCTTTTGCCTCAAGAAAAAGTAATCAAAAAGACATCTCAGGGTAGCATTTGCTCTTGTCTAACCCACACACAAACTCTTTGAATTAGCCCTGAAATCTGGATATGATCCTCCTTTACTATATGAAGAATGTGTTTCTTCTCAGTTTAGGAATTTTCGTTTATATTCAGTTCACCTTGATACCCATATCAGGAAATCAGTTTTTTTTTTTAAATAAGAAATTCTGGAGAGATTTTTGCTCATGATATGAAGACTCACAGTTCTACTCAGAAAGCTTTGAGTATACATGTGTGTTTAGGTGTGTGCTGGGCTATGAAAACAATGTAAAAATATGATAAAAAAAGAAAGTTTCCACTAGCTAGGGTCTGCTTACAATTTCTGCCATGCCTGCCCTTCAGTTCACCTACTGCCACTAATTTCCAGATGTTTCTATTTTGCTAGCCCTATCTCAACCCAACTGAAGTCTTTGGAATCTCTATGTTGGATGGAGAATAATTTATACACAAAACCAACCAATGCAGGCACATCTGTGTAACACTATTTCCAGCAGTTCTAGGGAAAGAACTGACTTGCAATCAGCAGTGAATTTCTTTGCAAAGAGTAATAAAAGCTATCCCAGTTTTGAAACTACAGAGAATGCAGCTGGACGTATGATCCTGTCCTTCTCTAGCTAAGATGTTCTTTGTTGCTCATGATATGAAGACTCACAGTTCTATTCAGAAAGCTTTGAGTATACATGTGTGTTTAGGTGTGCGCTGGGCTATGAGAACAATGTAAAAATATGAAGCTGAGATGAAAAAAAGAAAGCTTTAGGGTTCCTAACGCCCTAAGTTTAGTCCTGGTTTTGCTTTTTACAAGAGGGTTATTAAGTCAACAAAAGGCTTCCTCCAAATTGTAGGTACATTCCTGAAAGCTAGAACAGAGAGCTGGCACAATGTCTCTGTGTAGTTTAAAGGTCAACATACATAGGACTTGATAGTCCTATCCAGTTCTCCCAATGTTTTGGTTTGAACTCAGTACGGTAACAGGAAGATTGGAGATTGTGTTCAATATGTTGCCTGTTTCTCTTTTGGACCATCTGCCACAAAAACTTGCCCTCTAAAAATCATCCTAGCACTGGAGAAGACCATTTTGGTAGAAGTGGCCCGTGGAGGAAAGATTAAACATCTCTTTACCTACCGATGCTGCATTAAAGTAAAATGAAAAATCATCAAGAGACGCTTGATGTATCTCTCACATCAATATCTAACCTGGCTCTGAAAAAAAAAATATATATTTTAGGAGGAATTGAAATTTCATCATTAAGGATGACCCTACTCTTGATAAATTGCCATGTCTGCTTTTAAGAGAAGAGCTTAAATCCTCAAAAGATGACCGTTAAAGACACTTCACTTGGTGTACAGAAATACTATATATTTAAGGAGGGTTTACTGTTGACAAATATACATCATTGGTGCTTCCCACCTAACAGTATGTGCAACAAAAGTTACTCTAAGTAGAGTGTGATTTTTTTTCCCCACCCTGCTCCAATAGCTGCTATGGGGTTTCAAAATTAAAAAGATTTGCAGCGACGCGTCCTCTGTTATGCAAAGGCAGAAAACAAACTGGTGAACAAAATAGCCTATCGTAGTAAAAAAGACTCATTTAAAAAAAAAATTAAAAAAAGATTATTCCATCTTGGGAAGGGTTGATCTCACAAGTCTGTAAGATGCAGCTGTTTTGCCTCATTCGGCAAATAACCTGGAGCACCAGGGTTATCCAGAAAGAATGGGACATGTAAAAATGACCTCCAAGTTCTTGTTTAGAGGCTCACAAATGTTTGAAGGATCATTGGAGAAGACTTTGAGGAGTCTCCAGTTTCTTCATATGATTTGTTTCCCATCGACGCTGCAGGAGATTGTGAACTTTCCTTCTTGGAAATGCGTTCTTCCTGTTTTCGTACCTCAAAAATCCTCTTATTTTCTTTTTTCCAACCCAACTATGAAAGGTTAACACAAACCTAATACAGAGACTCTTTTCTCACCCCATTAAAAAGAAAAAAAAATTAAAGAAAACAAACAGAAACTATGGATTTAAACGAACACCCCCCCATCCTCCAGTATTTTGCACAAAGGAGACAGAATTGCTCACGCAATGGTGAAATTACCCTTTCTGGTCCCGATGGAGCAGAGCGGTAGGAGCAGAGAAGGGGAGGAATGAAAACAGCAAAAGGTGAGAAAGCCATTTAAAAAAACAAAAAAACGCCAGTCTAAAATAAAGGATGTTGCCTGAGCTACGGTGCAACTGTGTTCTTGCTCCACCCCAACCTTCCTGTTTTCCGTAAAGTTCTTTGTGTGTTTGCTTTTTTCTTTAGAAAAAAAAGGCTCGAGTACAACACAGTCTGGTATGCGGCCACCTAGGAGCAGCTGTCTTTGGCAAGAAGTCAACGCATCACCCTCTCTGTCACCTTCTGCCCATCTCGCTCTGTCTCATGAAATGGATGTTGTTAGCACTGTCGGACAGTTCCGGGTATTGTTCCACTGAGATGACGAAGTAGCCGTCGTACCCCTGAACCAGCCCTGTGTTCAGCAATTGCTGCTTTTCCCCTTCTGTCCAGGACCGGCTACCCTCCTCCCCATCCCGCAGTCTCTGTTGCTCCCGGGCCCAGGCGTGGGCCACCGCCCGTTGCCTGGCTAACTCCAGCACGCGGGTCTTCTCTTCGTCCAAGGTGGTCCCGTATCGCGCGTTCAGGCACAGTGCTCCGAACTGGAGCCAGATGTCAGTGTAACGTCTAGTCCTCCCATTGAGCACTGTATTGATTTGGGAGACGGTGACGTTGACCCCGTTCTCCAAGGTTCTCCTTCCCCCACTGAGGCCCAGGATTGACAGATCGCTGTCCGATGGCCCTTGTTTGACAAAATAGTGGGTGTCCATGCCATCAATGGTGAAATGCAAGTTCTCCAGGTAATAAGCGTTGTTCAGTATGGCGGCTATTCTCCGCCCATCCTCATTCGCCGTGCTGATGATGTCAGTGGCTACCCTGCCATCTTTCATTGCAAACTTGACCCCCTTGCCAATGATGGAATCTCCCGAAGCAAAGTGGCGGTTCTCCTTGACTTCTTGGCATCCAGCGATGCTTGAACTGTAGATCTGTTCGAAGCTCTCCAGCGTGACAAAAGCCTTCAGTTGCTTCTGCACTTCACACTGTACCCCTAAGATCGACTGAACGGTGGCAGGAAGAGGGATTAAGAAAGAGAGGAACTCACGTTACCAATCGATGCAAATTGGATGTGTGAAACAATCTACCAAGTTAAAGAACGTCTTTTGGACATGTGTGTTTGGGGCCTAATTTTTTTTTAAAGTTTTTTAGTCCCGCCTTAGGCACGAAAGCCGGCTGGGTGACTTTGGGCCCGTCCCTCTCTCTCAGCCCAACTCACCTCACAGGGTTGTTGTTGTGGGGAAAACAGGAGGAGGAAGGAGTATGAGGTATGTTTGCTGCCTTGAGTTATTTATAAAAACAATAAAGGTTGGATAAAAAAAATCTAAAAAAAAAAAAGACGCCACGAAGATTGTCCTCATTTTACATGCAAGAGCACAATGTAAGCTACATGTCTGGGAAATAATAAATGAAAGATTTCAGCAAGCTGGGGAAATACCTAGAAGCGGTAACTTCCAGTTAAATAGCAGTGATTGGCAATGAGCTCAGTAATTATTAATTATATTTTTCTTTAACTTGTTCTGACAGGTATGTATCAAAATAAAGCACTGTTTCCATTTAATGGAAAGCAAAATTTGTATTCTTTGCGCAGGCAGACCGGTGCCTGCACAAAACACCCGATACCACAGTCATTGTGTTTTGAAAGATTAAATTAGACATAATGTTGGCAGATCTATGAATGGGACGTAGCAGTGGGTTACGGTATGTTTGGCTAGGCAGAAGAGATATGAGGGTGTGGGGTTGATCTTCTGGGTTGGTGGCAGTGGGAACGGAATTTTAATCAAGGAAACAACACAGAAGGTAAAAAATAACCCGCTCTCCACCTTGACCGGATTCTGATCAGAACTGGGATTGCATTCACAGATCTCCTATTTCATGCAATCGTTTGGCCCAATATGAATGAAAGGGATTTCTCCAAAACGGCCATTCTTAAGGCAACTTTAGCCCCACGGTGCAGGGTATCTGCAAGCCACAGGGAGCGTTATCATGAATACCGCTGTCATCGTAATTAAAAAAAAACCCTCTTGGTTATCTCAAAATAACTCCGGTGTCTTTGAAAAGCTGCTTCATTTGAAGAATGAGTGACCTTGCATACACCCTTTTAATAAGAAAGTAATGCACTGGGGAAAAGGGATTTCTTCTCCGAAAGGAAAAGCACTTGTAGGCTCTGTGGCTGCAAATGTTTTTGTTTTTAAAAGGGACACAAACAGATTATGCAGAGTTCAAAGAGATAGCCTATCTTGCCTTGGACATTTGTTCTCCATTCTCTTTCATCTTTCTGCTCCCCAAAGGAAGGCAAAAAACAGATAGTATTATATGAAGGGAGATTGTGGTTATCTGATAAGGTCAAAACTTTCAGAGAATTGTCATACTGTAGAGCAGTGTTTTTCAAACTTGGCAACTTGAAGTTGTGTGGACTTCAACACCCAGAATTCCCCAGCCAGCATAGCTGGCTGGGGAATTCTGGGAGTTGAAGTCACACAACTTCAAGTTGCCAAGTTTGAAAAACACTGGTCTAGAGGAGGAGTAGAACATCAGAAGTATTACAGATAGCAGTGAAAAAACTCATCTGGTGCTGGACTTAAATCCAAGAGAGTTGAACATGAGTCTTGGTGAGTTGGCACTCTGTGCATGGCTTGTTAAAAGGACTGTCAAACCACATCATCTTCAATGAGGTAAGATGTCTACACCGTCTGACTATGAAAGATGAGTTTTATGTTCTGTGAGAAAAGCTCTCCAATAGTTTGAAGAGCAAGTGAGGGAGCCTGAACATCCTGAGGTGGCTGTAGAGTGCTAGGGGAAAGGGGCCAAGAAGTTTCTGATCCAATGATTCAAGAAAGGGGTTAACTTTTTTTTCAATCGATGTCTTTCATGACTTACTCTGGAAACTGCAGACAATTCCACCCTATAATTTCAATCATTTCCTTAGAAAACTTGTCTTGATTTGTCCTTATGTACCTCTGGCTTTAAAGGGCTAGGAGGGAACATACAGAACAAAACACAACGATGCTCCTTTCTAGATACATGGGAGAAAACACTGCAGTATCTCCAACTGGAAAGAGAGCCCATGTGAGGAAGAATGTAGCTATGCACTTTGGGCAAGCTCAGTGGAGTGCTGTTTTTGGGCCCGTAAATAATTCAATATGTACATTCCCCGCTTCCCCATGAAAGGGTCGTCTGGAATAAGGTAACAACAATCCAAAAACTGGCCTTTTCGGAAGTCAAAGAAGCTAATGGTGCATCAAAGTCAGGCTAATTACCTTGCTATTGTCCCATTCCTGGGTTTTCAGCTGGGTGTGGGTGAGTTCATAAGATGGCTCCATAGCATTCATGTCAGGTTTAGGATAACCAGGGATAACATTGTGCAACTGAAAACCAAAGGTAAGCAGCCAGCTGTTGACATCTGGAATGGGAAGAGAGAAACGAAAAGGTTACATGCTAGCCACCCTTTACATGCAGCTTCTCCCATCTGGATGTCCTCCAGGAGTCTTGGAGATTAACTCCCATAACTGATGTCTGAGATATGGTCCAATACATCTGGAGAACATTGTTTTGATGCATGAAGGCACCTAGAAAAGGAATTAATCAATAAACTTTTGATACAATGGACACATTTTTTGATAAGACATCATCCTGATTTTGTGGACTAATGGCCACTAAATAGTTTGTCCATTACATAGAGTGCTTATTTGTTAGAGCATCTGTTAAACAGAATCTGTTGTTAGACAGAACATCCATTACATAGAGTGGTTGGTCATTAAATAGAGGTTTTATTGCAAATGATGCTATTTCAATTATGTAATTATGCATATAACATAAACTGATGCAAATGGTGTACATTTGGATTTAATGGACTTCTGGATTTAACAGACACCACCTTCTACCAAGTGTACCATTAAATGAAGTTTTACTGTATTTCAGAGGTGGAAAACTGGAAATCCTTCCAGGCATGGCATGTTCATACATGTAACAATGTGCGCATCTTACATTTTATAGAAACTGGCCACTTTGCAAAAAAAATCAAATCAAATCAAATCAAACCCACACTCCTGGCTGTATTAGGACTGCTTGCTTTGATCAAACAGAAACAAAAAGTAGCCTCTGCTGAATATTTCTACTGAGCGGAAAGGTGGCATATACATCAATGAAATAAATAAATGAAAGCAAAGCCATTGGATTTGGGAAAATTAAGTTCAAAATGCAGCCTGCCACAAATCTTTTGTGAGGGCAATGGCATTCTTTAAAAACCAGCACCACTTGCCAGGTTCTTTTTAAAAATATCTGTCAGCAGGCAGTGAATGTTTTTGAGCAGAATTCTAGGCGATGCACTAATCACCAAAGAAAAGAGACTAATTCTTATGTGTTTGGAGAAAACGCTGAGCAAAGGGAAGCTTTAATGGTGCCTTTTACTATTTTATGAACATTTGCTTTAATGGAAAGGAACTCGCTTGGGTTAGGCATGTGACTCTTCTATGAATCACAGCTACCGGGAGCCGCCTCCTCTTTTCACTGCATTAAGGCACTGATCGACACGACATCTGGGCAGAAGAAATGCAGAAAAAATTGCCCCCCATCTCCTGGGCAGCGCAGGACTAACATTCTCTCAGGAGAGCGCTAGGCCTGATTTTGAAAACACAGGCGTTGCCCTCTTTCAAAAAAGCGCTAAACTTGTGTATAAAAAATATGGCTAGTCCTGTTTCCGAAAACCAGGACATTCGTGTTTATAAGCATCCTGCAGAAGACCTAAACAGTGCTATGAAACAGTCTAGCATTATGCAGGCAGATGCCTCTGTGAATGTCAGGGATCTAGTCTCCAGGGATCTTTGCAGGATACGGTCAACTGCCCTCCTTTCTTAAACCCAACAGTCATGGAGGGCAGGGCCAAGAAACCTGTTGGAACATCTCCAAAAATGGCCAACTCCTTGTCTGCATCTTCAACCACATCACTGATGAGGAGTGCTAGATTGGGGCTATGAAAACACCATGTCTGAATAAGAGGGAAAATGCTACTTTAAAGCTGGAACGGCTAAATAGGACTTTAAGGTGCCACAGCTGTGGGCTGGGGATGAGAAGAAGGCAACATTGCAAATATCAGCATTGTGATACTGGACGTGTTTGTGATGCAAATACGTTAGGTATGAAGATGAGCTCTGAATCACTCCACCCTCTACGTCTGTTTGGGCTCTGTCCTTAATATATCCCTGCTCCAACTCTCAAATTATTTACTCCCAAGTAATTCCACTAACTTCAGTAGGGCTTGGTTTCCTTGGTCAGTCTCTCTCTCTCTCTGCCTGATCTGCTTTACATGCAATAGTCGTTTTTCACTGCCCTTTAAATAGCAATTCTCATGGATGAATTAACACTTCACTGCATTGTTATTTTTTAAAAGGATTGATGGAAAGGTCACGATTAGAAAGGATTCAGATGCTTCCCTTCTGGAACAAGCATCTTTCCTAGAGTTTATTTCGAGGCAGTTTAGAATCTGGGTGCCAGCTGATGCCCACAATGATACCTCTGTACAACTGACAGGAAATTAGAAGGATGTGAATCACCCTTTAATCCACAAAAAAGGATATGCAAGGGTGTGAGGGAAAGTGGAATGGGAATACAAAACCTTTAGAGTTTAAGGGGGAAAATTATGACGCCGCTAGTACAGTTGCCTTAAATCAGAGCATTGGTTCTTTTCAACCAGCAGGGTCTGTTCTCACTGGAGTCTACTCTGAGGCAAAAAGATCTCAGAGAACTTCCTGAAGCTTTTAAATGGAAGATGCCATGTATGGAAACTTGCATGTGCTTTGCCAGTGAGCAATGGCATCTGTTCTTTGGATAAGAAGCAAAGCTTCATGTGTTACCTGCCAAAGTCCCAGTTCAATCTCTGGCAGTTAACTAGCGAGCTGAACGTGAATTTTACCTGTCATGTAGCATTTTATATCCTGGGAGTTGCTAACAGGGTTGTTGTTTTTGAACATGTAAAGATTGAACGGCATGATGTTGCTGTGGCTTAGACGTTTCCAGATGTCATGGTCTGGGCTGGTCCACCGGCCGGCTAGGACATCGTAGTCTCTCTTCCCCATATGTATGAGTTTGGTGAGGGGATCATACAGACCCCCGTGGTAACCAATGATAATTTGGAAGTTTGGGTTGGTATCCATGTAGATCTCTCCGTAAGCTGTGTACAGGATCTGCTTGATCATTAGGCCTGTTCCACTGAAGACAGCCAAAGGAGTCCCAATGTTATCGCAAGCAATGTAGAATTCATCTCCACTGCTCACTTCCATGGCAAAGAGATGGCCCTGAAGGTCATAATAGAGAGATGTTATCTCAGAGCTGGAGTGATTGTACAGATGGGTGACTTTGGTGGGGTTGGTGAGGTCTGCGTAAAAGAACTGCAAATGATGACCGTGTGTGGTTTTGCTGGAGACCCTCCTTCCAAGCCCATCATAACGATACTTAACGCTCCACTTGCTGGCCTTGTTGTATGCCTTGATGAGAAGTCCTGCAGAATTGTACTCAAAGATGTCATTCCCCCTTTGTCTCAAGAAACCATCTTCATCCATCTTATACTGCACATCTCCCAGTCTTGTAATCCTGTCCCTGAGATCATACCTCAGCGGTGTGAGACGGGCACTGTTGCCAGGACTCAACAAATGGAGATTCCCATTGAGGTCATAGCTGTATCTCCAGAGTGGTTTCTCATTGATTGATACAGTCTGCAGCTGGCCATCGGCATCATACTCATATGAATACCTCGAGGTATTTGCATAAGGGCCAACCTTCAATTCCTTTTTCACTACTCTCCCCATGTTATCATACTGTACGGTCATCCAGTACATGAGGGATCTGAATATTTCATACTGAACTTCTTTCATTCTACCGTAGGCATCAAAATGTTTAGTGTGGGTCATGACTGCTGTGGTGATGATCTGATTGATGTCATAATAGATAACCCCGAATTTACCAAATTGCTCAGTTTTGCCTGACACGTCATCATAACGGTAGAGATCAATGGGTAACGGTGTTTCGTTGATCACGGCTTGCATGCTTGTCACCCGGAAACTGTTGTCATAGTTGTAATCAAAACGGGCATTCACCATGCCTTCTTCTGTGAAGCGAAAAATCTGGCGGTCGATGAGTGGTCCAATCTGGCGGTACCTAATAGTACAGGTGAACCCTTCATTTTGTAGGTTTATTGTCTTCAACATGCCCGCTGTTTCATCGTAGGTGAAGCTGATTTTGGTTGTGTCATAAAGCATCTCTGCCAGTTTAGACAGTTTGCCATACTTATAGATGACTCGTCTTCCGGTTCCCAAGTAATATGTGTGAAGGAGTTGCCATTGCTCACTGAAATCCTCCACCACCGAGGCGTTGCCCTCTGGAGGCCTGTAGATATTCCTGTAATATCCGATTGAGCGAAGCGTTTCCAAGGTCTGCCGAGCTACGTTGGGCATAGTTACTGATGACAAGCGATCGTTTTTATCAAATTCAAAAATGTATTGCCGCTGACTATGAAGAAGCAGAACCATGGACTGTAATCAGAAGAAAAAAATAAGTTATAACAAGAACATTTTCTCAACATGATTATTATGGCTAAGCTTTGTAGTAGGATACAGAAAGTGGATCGCTTCTATGTCCAGCATCATCCAAATAATTACAGGTAGTCCTCAACTTATGACCACAGTAGGGACCGGAAAATTCATTGTTAAGTAGTGCAGTCATTAAGCAAGTGACTGCACCTGATTTTACAACATTTTTTGCTGCAGTTCTTAAGTGAATCACCATGGTCGTTAAGTGAATCACGCAGTTCCCCACTGATTTTGCTTGTTGGAAGCTGTCTGGGAAGGTCGCAAATGGAAATCATGTGTCCCTGGGATGCTACAACTATCATAAATACATGCTGGTTGCCAAGCACCTGAATTTTGATCACGGGACTGCAGGGACATTGTGACAGTCATAAATGCAAGGACCAGTCGCAAGTCACTTTTTTCAGCGCCATTGTAACTTTGAACGGTCACTAAATGAATGGTTGTAAGTTGAAGACTACCTGTATTTAAAACCTCTTAAAGTTGAAAAGATCTCAGAGAGAACAAAAAGTTTAAAGCAATGCATGAAGTGGGGGAAATGAGGTTGACGAGCAAGGACAGAAAGTTATGGAGAAGTTTATAGTGAATAGTGGTGGTGTAAACTAGAGTTTGGCATGTTTCCTTTTCTTTTTCTTATCTCCTGCCCTTAATTTCTTCCTTTTCCCCCAATTTCTGCATAAAGTTGCTTGTCTTGAAAAGGAATAGCACGATGAGTACGTACACAGGTAACACTGAAAAGCAATTTGAGGATTATTTTTAAGAGCTGGAATATAAAAAGGGAGCAAAATAGGAGAAAATATAATGCAAAGGGGGAAGAGTGGGTGAAAGTTTGAGGATACCTCTTCCCTATGGCACTCACCTTCTCTAAATATGTGTAGCTCCAAGATTTGCCATCAGCAAACATTCTGGATGTAATTCTGCCCGATTGGTCATATTCCATTCTTTCAGACATGGTTCCCCTTTGGATCCCAGCTATATGTCCTCCTGAGGAATAGGTGACGTTCACCCCGTTCAGTCGACTGCTGGGAGACCAAAGCGTAGGCCGCCCCGCCTGGTCGTAGAGAATGCGCAGAGTGAATTTGCGATGGTCGTCATAAATCTTCTCTGTTCGTGTCACACGGTCAAAGTCAAGGGACAACAAGTTTCTGTTATGAACCTGCAACAGAAACAAGCAATAATAAGAATAAGGCAATACCAAAAGCCTTAGTAAGATGAATTATTAACTACTGTCCAGAACAATCTCCTTTTTCCCCCCTGGGTAAATGACAAATAGGATTTTGTGTATTTGCAAAAAACTCTCATAACCCCATCAGTGCAAGCGGGAGTGGAGTTTGCTGGTTGTTTATATATAGTGGTTTGCCCTGCCACTCTTGGTTGGGGTGTGGCTTCTTCCTAGATGGTTCCTTGATTAGGATGGTCCCATCTAGGGTTCCTAGATAGTTTCTTGCTTCTTCCCTAGCTGTTTACCTGGAGCAGGAGAGGGCATTACATGAACAATCAAGCTCAGAGAACACCAAGAACCCAACATTTCTGTAATGCTGTCAAGAAGACTGTATGGAAAGCAGTCACCCACTTGACCTTTTCGTATGTCATGTAGAACCAACGTGTGACCAAGGGCTGCCAACGCAGCTCTACCATTAGGACTGAGTATGGCAGGCTGGAACTGTAATGAAATCTCAAAGCAAGCTTCCTGTTGCCCATCCAGAGCTCAACCCACAAAAATAAATGAAAAACATGCTGCTCCAAAGCCATGGCCCATTCATCCATGCTCTTATGTCAGAGCCAGCTTAGATTCTGTATTTGTTTGAAGGAGGTATCAATATCCCAAATTGTGTTTAGGTGACTACGAGCAAGTCCACTCTGTAACTGCTCATTATGGATGCTTAACCCAGCTGGAGGGCAAGGCACTCTTAGAGACGGGGAACCAATTAGACATTCTGAATGTTGTGAAAGCGGAAGGGTGATTTGAAAGTTTTAATCTGCAAGGTACGGAAAGCGAATGCCAGCGAAAATACTAGGCTGAGGAGGCTGAGAGGATGATGGATTTAGGGAATGAAATATATTGTTTAGCTAAGTACAGAAAGCAAACTGCCCCGTGGTCTATTTTTCTGGAGGCTCCCAGTCTGTCCAGATAAGACATCTATGTCCTCTTTAGGTCACCTGTATTATCTGGTGCTATTAACATCCAGTCATCAAAGTACTGAAGGTCAGGAAGACCACAGAAGCAATAAAGTTTGGGGAAAAGAGTTTTTGACAAGGCTGTTCTATCTTGCAAAACCATCCAATATTTTGAGGTTGACCAGAGGAAGAGGTCAGACCCCTATAAAGGCTGTCGAAAGGGTTGTTGTGACCACACGTAGCCCCCCCCTTTAAGGCGTGGCTACCATCTTGACTTTTTTGACTCCTTCCCCTGGATGCCCCTGCATGCAGAAATACCCCATCCTACTTTTGGGGCTTCTCTTTGCCATTTTCTTGGCGTAACTGACCTCCCCATTGGTTGTGCGAATGTACGTTCGCTTGGATGCAACTAGGCAGGTTTAGCAAACTATTTTGCTCTTTGATTCCTGCTACCCAACCACGAAAGGTCACAAACCTTGACTCAGCCTACTCCCAGGCCACCCTCTCTGTAATGGCCTTTGTTACCATTTTTAAAATTGCCCACTCCTGCTGCAAAGGAAGATCACTGCAAAACTCACCCCAGCTTGCACATTCCTTTCCGATGAAGTAATAGTATCTTGAAAGGCTTTTACCCTTTCTACTTTGGTGACCAGAAGAATCACTGATTTCAAATCCCATCACCTCCCTCTGTGGGAAGACCAGCTCTCACCTTGAATGGTCCACTCACCCTCAGCCTGCGTCCAAACACAGTGATCTGACCCCTTGACTGCTCTTTGCGTTGCCTCCACTCGACCAGGTTGAGACCATTGTCAATGGGGAGGGTCACATTCCTCTTCCCCACTGTAGGGTTAACGGTGCCAGCCAGGAGATGAGGTTCAGTCTGCAGAGTCACTTCCATCCCATTAGCAAGCATCAGGCGGAGAGAACCATCTGCCCCAATGTAATAACTGTTGCGCACTTGATCTATAGAAGGGGGGGAAAAAAAACTGACAGGGAGCCAACACTGCAGCTAAAATTAGTTATGCAAATGAAACATAAAGTGGAGCAGGTCAGAATTTGACTGCCTTAATTATCAGGATTGAGAGTAGTTAACTAGTTCAACAGTACCGCAGTTTTCCAACTCTTTCTCTAATGAAGAGAGTTGTTCTGTTTTTTTCAAGTAGCTTCCTTTAATGAGTTGCACAACCCCCAGGAACTATTGACAGAGGGCATTTCAATGGCTCCAAATTTCACTGGTTAAATTTGGTCTGAGAGGTTGCTGGTAAAAATTGCAGACCCTGATCCACAAAGTCTAGCCTGCTACTTGGTCTTCTGTAGATCCAAGGCCACCAGCTTCCAAGGACAAGGAGACAATAGTTTCTCAACACAAAGTAATACAGACATGTGGCAAAGTCTATTTGCAGAAAGCCTTTCTTCTGTCTACATTGTAAAATGGCATGGAAACCTGCCTGTAACTTTAATGGATCAAATGTCTGAGTTGAAACTAGCTGAAGACTAGAGGATAGGTCAAAAGTAGAGCAAATGCTTTGTTAGAGATGGTTTCAGATTCAGTCTCAAGAAGATCAAGATAGAATTGGAAAGAAAAAACTCTTTGGGCTACTCCAGTTATTGGGTTACTTTCAACTTAGTGAAAGACAGCTTGGCATATTTCTTGTGCTCTTGATATGAAGACTGAGTCTGTGCTCAACAAAGCTCAAATGATATTGGGTGGCCTACGCTTCAAAGTATTATGAAAGCCACCCGTTGTCCTCATGTGTGTGAGCCACCACACTAAGCCATCATTTAACCCAGCAGCTACCGTTTGTTAATCTGGGTTAAGCGTGTTGTGGGAATACACAATACCATACAACACTTTTTCCAAAGGCCAACAATGGGAGCTCGAGATCCACTTCTGAAAGTTGCATATCTGGCATGTTAACTGTTGAATAAGTGAACAGGTTAGTCCTCGTCACTCTTACACTACTTTGTATGTCAGGAGTGCTCTTTAATAATCTGGTTTTACACATGCAGATGGTGATAGCTTCTTTTAGCCAACTAAGTTTAACTCCTTGCCTTGCTTCCACTCCAGAGACTGATCAGAAAAAGCGCGTTAATGATGTCGTTGGCACTATCCGTTCAGTGGCCTTCACATAGACACAATCAGTATCCAGTGAGAAAAGGCCTTCCCCAAGGGCAAATTGCAACCATATGCAACACTTTTATTTTTCATATTGCTCTAGGACTGAAAGCGTGTTGGTGTTTTGGAGGCCAAGAAAGATATGATCACACACTTGGTTAAGTTTTCACAAATCTTTCAGTAGAAAAGGAAAGAAAATCAAGTGTACCAAAAATAGATACAGGCAAAAGCAACTTTTCTGGGAATGAAATATTCTGAGAGTTCTGATATGTTCCATTTTTCCTCCAGACCAAGCAGATCTGGGTTTGGTCCACTAGTTTTTCTGGAAGTTAATCCTACAAACTGAAAGCGGTTCACGGTACTCCAGATGTGGGGGTCTAGATGGAATGGGACTGGAATGGATCTGAACCACTTTTGTTTCAAAGGACTGCTTTTGGAAACTACCAGATTACCCCTGGAACAGCCTAATGGATGATGGGTGGGTTATATTTAAAGCTACTTTCCTAGCAATTCTGTCAACAGTCAATGAACACCAAGCTAGCTGGGGAATTCTGGGAGTTGCCCAGTTTGAGAAACACTGATCTAAACAATCTTCTTGTCAGGACTCTCAGCAGTAAACACTCGTCCAGATACCAAAGGAGAGGTGAATTCTTCAGATTTTTATGTAACTGAGAGAATGGGCATGTTCCACCTTTCTGGTATTCATTTTTGATAACTGCAAAAGCAGGCAGCGTCCATTTCTGTTGTAGATTGTCATGTTATTTCGGTACATCATGAAAATGAATATTCCTATCTACAAAATGAATCTGTCTTCTGAAATTAAATCAAGACATGAAATAAAAATGTCAAATGATTACTTTTGAATAACCAAATCAATACGTGGAAGGGAACCACCGTATCAAAATGCCACATTTTATGAATCACTGCATTTTGAGGACCTTATGGCCAGCGATTCAGAAACACACCAATTTCTTGCTAAAAAGAAGCAATTGGCATGAGATAATTCTGTGGAACTGATTGTAATTTTACATTTACAGAAACGTGATATTCAAATACCAGTGGTCCTCTGCTGATGTTCACTTCCACTGCTCTTAAAAATGATTTCTTTCCTATTAAAAATCTCCTGGGACTAAATTTTGTTCTACTTTCCAGTAAGAGAGGCTACTGGCACAAAATGAGATTCTAAACAGGTTGACCTTATGTCACCAAGAGAGCAACTGTTTGGACATTTTAAACATCCATTTGCCATACAATCAAAATGGGTGGGAATGTAGGGCTCTCTTGGCAGCTGCTGAAGGATTTCCACCAGGTCCCAGTGCATGGGTTAATCACACATTATCTGGAATCTTTGCTGAGTTAACCATATCTTCCTCTGCCCCACGTTTGCATGGATTAATACATTGGAAAGCTTCACTTACTGAAGAAAAACAGGAGATTACTCAGTCTTCTAGCTCGACCAATGTGACAATTAAACAACTATCCCGCTTAAGCATTAATTCAAAGGAAAAGAAGAAAGAAATTGTGCACAGGCCAAATGTTTGCTTTTTAGGAAAACGAAGCACAGTAGAAGCTGTTGACCCTGGGCTTCTGAGAGAAAGAACCCCCTCTTTGACAAATGCGACCCATTCTACATTTGCACAATCAACCTGTAAACCAGCCATTCTTCTTCATGACCTTCTAGCCACTAGAAGGTCAACTAAGAAGGATGCTTGGTTTACATGCTTTCTTCTTCCAGGATAAAGAGGTGCACAACTCCAATGGAACTATCCAGCAGTGGAGTGTTCTCTTCTCCAGTCCTGGAGCTGGCTCTCATCTGACATGATGGCTCCAAGCAGCAGCTGAACACTGAGATGCTTGATCAGGAGACAATTATTACAGAACTTATCTCTGGACATTTAAATCTCAGCATAGTCAATTAATTCCCCAAAGAGTCCTGAAAGCAGTTTCTATTGCTTAATTAGACACCCAAGGTGGAGCTGAATTTTCCTCACAGCATTTCCTGGGCATCTTAATTTTTCTAAAATGGTTGCATCAGTTAGAAATGGGGTACAGAAGCTACCATAGTCCTTTCCAACTGGTACCCTGAAGTCCTACACACCTGGAGGACACTAAGTTAGGAAAGACCAATCTACAAATACCAGTTCCTGCATATTTCTATCAAGTTCATCATCCTTACTCTTCCATTCCTTTGTTTCTTAGTTCTTCGATCTTTCCTGCTCTTGTTCTTCACAGTGCAATTTGCCTTTGAAAGCATACTAGCACCAACCTCTCTCTTGCTGTCAAAAGATGACCCCATCTTGTCTGCCTTGCTCTCCTGTGCCCTACCCCCCCAAGAGCAGCCTCAATGAGTGTAAAATCTGTTAGGTTTTGCTACATAACCAAGACTGGGTATGACTTGAAACAGAGGCAACAGGGGAGGAAGTAGGATTGCAGTGGGGCCAGAAGATACCTTGCTTGTATAGTTTTCTGCCAAATCAAAGATATAGCAGTAATGAGGATTTCAATGATGGCTGGATGACAGCAGAAGACGCTGTAAATCACTGGTAGGAAGATGACCAAACTTCTTCTAAGTCAGGGATGATCAAAGGCTGACATACATCACTTATACCCAAGACAAACTTTAACGCCACCTTTCCCAATCCTGTGCCCTCAAATGTGATGAACAGCAACTCCCTTTATCTAGCTTGGAATTTTGGGTGGCCTAGTCCATCACATTCGTTTCCAACAAAGGCACCAGATTCTGCATGGCCGCTCTAATGGATGGCTGGATCCCATGTATTCCAGATTACAATCTTACCAGCTCCTAACCTTTTCTTCAGAGGACTGAAAACCTTACATTTCAGAATATTCATGATTAGATTTAACACACTCAGAAATAACATCCAGTGTTAGGGTCTTCTATTCATACCTTCTATTCAAGAGAGACTTTGTCCAAGTTTTCTCTAGGACTGTCCTACCCCAGTCCAATTTAGGAAAATCTCAAAGGCCATACAGGAGGAAGCCTGTCAAAATATGCTGGGTTTACCTTGCAGGAGGGTATAGTAGGCACCTGATGCTGAAAGGTTGGTTGTGATAGTTACATCATCCTTGCTGGAGGTCTCAATCTGCACATGTACAGAGCTGTCTGTATCGCTCCGGAAGGTGGTGACCTGACCGGTTGGGAAAGTGATGTTGGTGAGGTGTCCGAAGCTGTCATATCTGGAAAAGAAAGACATGTATGAATACAAACTGAAGAGTAAGAAGGGAGAGAGAAACAGGGGGAAAACGTCTACGGCAAAGCATCAGATTTTAATCTTGATCTTGAGTCAAGGCAGTGGGACAGGTAACCAATTTAAAAATGGGTTCACTGCTGCTATGAGAAATTTGAGATTCTGGGCGTACAGGTCTGTGGGGGATTTCTGTGCAATTTAGGGGTGACATTTCACTTATATTTGTGTGCCTGTTGCTAAAAGGTTGCACTTGGTGGAAGGAGGTTGCACAGTGAGAGCGATTAATATTCCTTTTAACTGTTATTTTTAATTAGAAGCAGACAAGGTGTAAAATATTCATGCTCCAACAGAAATCCTTCTCTACAATTGAAAAGGCAGCACTGAATGAAGTCCTGAGCGCTGCACCCATTCCTCTTGGGCACACAGGAAACTTTTCTTATCTTTCCTTTTTTTGGTCCCTTCGAGTCTGTTTTGACTCTGGGGGATACCTGGACAAGGCTCTTCAGTTTCCTTGGCAGCATTTCAGAAGTGGTTGGCCCTTGCCTTCTTCTTCCTGGGCTGAGAGAGAGGGACTGGCCCAAAGTCACCCAGCTGGATTCGGACCCAAGGCAGGACTAGAACTGACAGTTGCCCGGTTTCTAGTCCAGCACCTTCACCACTAGACCTAATTGGTTCTTATAGATCAGTGTTGTCCAAACCTGGCCACTTTAAGATGAGTGGACTTCACCTCCCAGAATTCCCCAGCCAGCATGGCTGGCTGGGGAATTCTGGGAGTTGAAGTCCACTCATCTTAAAGTGGCCAGGTTTGGACAACACTGTTATAGATGCTGTGTGCCTTCAAGTCAGCCTTGACCCTTGGCAACTACGTAGATAAGTCACTGCAGTTTTTGGGCAGCACGTTTGGACGTGGTTTGCCCTTGCCTTCCTTCTGGGCTGAGAGAAAGGGAGTGGCAAAAGTTGTCCAGCTTATTTCATGCCCAAGGCAGGACTAGAACTCACGATTTTCCCATTTCTAACCTGGTGCCTTTAATCCATGCACAAAACTGGCTCCCCCCTCTCTCTTCTACATCTACCTTATTTGGCCCATCCTTATTATGCTTATGTAGTACTCTTTCTGCAAATGCATCTGGACTTCCGCATCTCACCTTATTTATTAAATCAGTGCTTCCCAAACTGATCCCAAGAATGACATGAAAACCAGGTCTCCCGAGACCAAACGTTCTGAGCCACACCTTCTAAATCTAGAGGTCCACCAGTCCAGATTTCCTGCACTGTGTTGGACGCCTAGACTTCTAAGTGGGAGCTTGAGCAGGGCTGATGTTGAATATTTATTGCCCTTTTCTTTGGCCTAAACACCTCTGGCAATGGGGTGAACCATCCCTTCTCAAACACATGCCCAAGTCAGGTAATGGTGTTGGGCCTAAGACGGGGTGCATGTATGCTGTATCGTCATCTGTTCCAACCTTTCTGTTTATATAAGCACTCAGGACAGCTTACAGTAAAAAAATACAAAATATAAAACATGACAGTAAACTCAAGTTCATTAAAATCATTAAAATCAATTAAGACTTGGTGGAAATGATGAGTTTTCCTATTTTACCTATATACTGGGAGAATAAGGACCCGATGTACTGCTTGGAAATGCATTCCATAGCTTGGGAGAAGGCCCCCTCCCACATACCAATTAGTTGAGCTTCTGGCAGTCGGGGCATCTTCAGAAGGGCCTCTCCTGCAGGACTAAGGAACTAAGGAGATTCATATATTCTGAAGTTTCAGCAAGAACTTCTGGTAAACCATTCTAAGCAGTTAACTGCTTTTCTGAATACTTTCATGGAATACAGTTCCGTATAAGTGATGATAGCTACAAAACTAAATGCCTTTAAGAAAGAGGAGACAAGGCTATCATGGGACATGGTATTCTATCATTTCCCTGACAGTCAAATAGAAGCTTCAGGTTCAGACAACAAAGCCCACCACTGATTTTTTAATTCATGGGGCAGAAGTCCACAATGGAGGAGGCCTCTTCTCTCAGCTCTATCTATGGGCTTCTTACTGACTGCTGTGAGAAACCAGATACCACACTAGATGGTCTCTTGGCCAATGCATGAGTGGGGAGAAAGGGCACTCTAAGTTCGAGAGGATTATCCCAACAAATACTCACTCATAAAATGTTGTCCACCCATTTTCATTGCTCTTGGTAGCAAGGAGGCCAGAATTGCCATGATAAGTCATCATAGCTACCTCTTGGCCCTGTGCTGTCACACTCTTGAGGGCGCTGTTGGTGCCAATCGTGAGCCAGTAGACCTGGCCATCTGGCACCACCAGCCACAGTGGCATCCCGGTGGAATCCCTCCGGATGTTGACTAAGTTTCCATTATTGTCAGTAATCAGGGTGATGTCACCATCTCCCGTGTAGGTAAAATTGTACAGGTAATCTCCAGTAGGAAGGCTCTGTGTGAAAACATGTTTGCCATTGGTGTCAAACAAGTAGAGTTCCTGATCGATGGGTGAGGATAATTCATACAGATTCTGTGTATTAAGGAATGGCTTGTTTTTCCGGATGAAGCGGATTCGGATGTTCCCGAGATCAGCCACGTACAATTCACCATCTGCACATACCGCAAGGGATGAAGGGGCATTGAGCTTGGCATCCTTTGCATACCCATCATCCCCGGAGAAGCAATCGCAGTTGGCATCATTCTTACAATCACAGCCACTTGGTGCCCCTGCGACCAGTGAAATTTCTCCATTAGTGGTGACTTGTCTAATACGATTGATCTTCTTCTCATCGGTCTCAGAGATGTACAGGACGCCACTGTGAGAGACGGCCACAGCTGTGGCGGATTCCAAAGTAGCATGAATAGCTACCTTACTCAGAAGGAAGTGATCAATACCTGGAACTTGACAGTGCATTGGCCGACCTGCCACTATGCGCACCTGGTGATTTTCAGAGATCTGCAGTACAACATTATTGTCCAGAACATACAGAGAATTGTCCATTGGGTTGACGGCTAGGTCTGTAGGCCATTCCAAACGAACCTTGTAAAACAGAAGAAGAAAAGGGTGAGATCATTTACTAGTTTTCCATTATTCCTTTTTAACATTTATTCAGCAATAATGTCTTGAGTGTTTCTAGATGGGAGAGTTCTTGTGGCTACCAATCAAGGATCGTTTGTTTTTGTTCTACCTTTTCCTCCCTAATGGACTTTATGTGATGATTATGGAAAAAAAAAATACACCAATGATGAGAAATGTCTAAAAGGAGATGACAAAGCTGTCTTGATCCCTGTAAACTTCTGTGAATGGAAGCACTGCTCCCATGGAGTAGATGAAAACAGAATAGTATATAATATAATAAATCTATGTTAAGTTTCCAAGGTCTTGCTGACAGCCCTTGAAATCCAGTCACTTGCTGCTGGAGGAAACCCTGAAGAAAAAGGAGAGGTTTTACTGGGATTTGAAGATAATGCATGGCGCCACTATGGAATTTTTGTTCAAGGTCAATTTATTATTTGGACAAGACAAAATGTTCTCTCCAGGAGAGTTCTTACAGAACATAAAGCAGCTCAGATTTAAACAGTTTATTACCACATCTTGGAGAAAGGCTACCTCTGTGGTTGCTCAGAGTTGACACTGACTTGACAACACTCAATCAATCAATCAATCAATCAATCACTCAATGCCACGGGACTAAGCTGACGCTTAAATTTGAAGTTGATGAAGCCTCCCCCACATCATTTGGGAAGGTTTTTACTAAGAATACTTATTCATGATGATTTCCTTTTACTTGGCACTGGACCATCACAAAAAACCCTAACCCTAAGACAAAAAGCATTTTTAAAAGTTGCATATCAAAAGCTGCTGAAAGCTGAGAGAACGTGCTACATCTGTCCGTTCTTAGCAGAAACCTTTGTTTTAGAGCTTGGTTCTTCTGGAAGTAGTAAATAGATTTCTGTAGCAAAGGCAAAAACCAACTGACCCTTTGCAGAGATCACCAAGGGAGGGCATCTCTCACTCCACGTATTTTCTGTTGATGTACATTTTTATTTTGCTTTGTTTTATTCTTTTGGCATGGAGGAGTTTTCTATTGCTGGCACCAACACTCTAAAGCAGTGGTTCTTAACCTGGGGGTACTTTGGGCATATCTTGAGGGTAATGGAGTCATTTGTAATTCCTCTTTTTGAGTCGAGGGACTGCTGCTGCCAAGACGCTTGTGTAAAACAAGAATCGGGTTTTTTTGGTGGGGGTAAGGACATTATTCAAGACGGGAAAAGGGGTAATTGAGTCCAAGAGTTTAAGAACCACTGCTCTAAAGTAGTCATGTCCAGATGTTCCATCACATAGAAATGTCCTGTTCTCTATCAGCACTCAGTGCAGAACACAGAATAAAGGGTGGAAATTACAAGTTTATGTTAGGATGTAAAAATCTTCCCAACAGGACAAACAGTTCAGCAGTGGAACCTCTCATTGGATGTGTTCAAGCAGAGACCGGACAACACTCTGCCTGGAATGCCTGAATTTGGATTCCAGCATTCAGCAAGGTCCCCTTTCAACTCTAAGATTGATCCCATCAGAGAGAATTAGGACACAGAGAGCAAGCTCTCATTTTTGCATTTTTGGGGGGGGGGGTCTTCAATATCTGGCAAATAATTTTAATTTTGGGGACCCCTGAGAGGGGGAACACTGCTCTATAGGATGAAAGGGTAACAACTGATAGAGTGGCAGGAGGTTTTAAGAGCTCTTCCGGTAATTGATTGTCTTCCAATAAATGAAAATGCAATCAGTTGTCCTGTGGGTGGGTTGGACTTCAGTTTCCACAATTCCTAGTCAACCAGATATTGGCCCTGTGAAGTGGGTCAAACTGACTCCAAAGGTTTGACTGGAACTCTACTTTACTGATCTAGGTATGGTAACAAAATCTTGAAAGCCTGAGCGTGTTTCTTCTTCCCGCCTTCTTATACCCCAGAGAGTTAGGGTAGAGCTAGTCTGAGTTTCACCCTAATGTTTTCTGTTTCCTGGGCTTAAAGCACGTTGGTGTATATGCTTTTGTAACCACCGTTGCATAGTTTCTCCAAGGTCATCTCTGAGGCTCTTTGTACCTGGCCTTGCTGACTCAGAATTTGAGTTGTTCACAGAATCACAAAATAGGACCCCTGGGAGGATCCTGGGGATCATCTAACCAACATCCCTACCCAGTGCAGGAATCCATTGGTATAGCATCCTAAATAGATGGCCATCCAGCCTGTTTTTATATATCACCAGCGAAGGAGAGTTCACTACCTTCCATGGTTGAGCAGCTCTTTCTGTCAGCAACTTTTTCCTGATGTCTAACCAAAATCTGTTCCCATAGACAGGTAGTCCTCATTTAATGACCACTCGTTCAGTGACTGTTTGAAGTTATGACGGTGCTGAATGAGTGGTACTTACAACTGGTTCTTGAAGTTCTGGCTGTCCCAGCACCCCTGGAGTCATGTGATTGCAATCTGGGTGCTTTGCAACCATCTTGCACTTACGACAGTTGCAGTGTCTCGTGGTCATGTGATCACCATTTACAACCTTCCCTGCCAGCTTCTCATAAGCAAAGTCAATGGGGAAGCTGGCAGGGAATGTTGCAAGTCACTCTGGCAAGTCGCGTGCACCCTCCCCCCAGCAGCAGCCACACCCAGTCCAGCTGCGCTCACGTGGGCCAGCCATGCACCCTCCTCTGCCCAGCACCAGCCACCCCTGGCTCCACTGCAGGCCTTACCTTAATCATGCCAGCCTGTTTGTGAGCCACCTGGGACTCGCTTAATGACCGGCGATCCTCACTTAACGATGGCAATGGGGAATGCTGGGATTGCCGTCGCTAAGCAATGCGGCTACGTGACATCATGCTTTACAACCACATTGCTTAGCGATGGAAATTCTGGTCCCAATTACCGTCGTTAACCAAGGACTATCTGTAGTTTAAACCCAATGTTTCTCTTCCTGTCTTCTGAGACAACTCAGTTCAGACGGTTCTGTCCTATTTTGTCAGATTCTTGAAGACGTTTGTGTCTTCCCACAGTCTTCAATTCCCCAGTGCCTCCAACAGTTCCTTTAAGATTTTCCTTCCAGGCCAGATCATTTTGTTTGGTCTGCTCTGGACCTGCTCCAGTTGGTCAATGTCCTTCTTAAAATGCAATGCCCAGAATTGGACACAATATTCTTGATGGCGTCTAGCCAAAGCAGAATAGAGAGGAACCATGACTTGAAATCCAAAACATCTAGGGGACACTACACTGGAAACGACTGCGAAGACCTGTGCACAGAGGAGCAAAAGCATTTGATTTGGTGTGCACACACAACTAAGGGTGCCTGCACACTGCCTGGTTTCTCTTTCCATTCCCTCAGAATCAGCTGGAAAACAAGTCATGATTTTCACTTCTCAGACTCAGAAATCCTTAGGAAGTGCAAAAATCCCTCATCTGCTCACGTTGCTGCAGATCCTGCAACAATAAAAATTTGCTCACTCCAGCTGTACACACCCCCACGGAAATAAAGAACAGATCTAAGAAAAACGAAGTAACCTAGTTCCTTCAGAATCCTAGGTGTCCAGTTGTGTACTGCATAAGGAATCTCACATGGTTCATCTTATTTCTAAACAAAATTAAAATGTTCTTTCTAGAAAAGAAGGAACCTGAGCTTCAATTAAATCTGTGCATGTTGGTGCATATATCTGGGTATTATGAGCATACCTACAGAGGAACATCTGGCACATCAGCCTCATCCATATTCTTGGTCATGAGTGAATCAGATGAGGATTTCCCATTTAACCAGCCAATTAAGCTAAAGCCAAGTTTGGGTACAGATGAAGTCTCCTTTTGAGTCAAGCTCAGCTTTGGGTCTTCATGGAGATATTTGTGTAGTTTTCTTGACAACAACACAAAACTGCCATCTTCTGGGATAGTTTCCAACTTCCTTTGACTTGAAAGTCAAATACTTTTTGGAAAAAAAACCCTTTCTTTTTCTGCTCCCCCCATGATATCATCCCTGGGTGGGTGGCTGGGGGTTTAAATTCAATCAAAACATGTTTCTGGCCTTTGCTTCTTTGCTTCCAGTTCTGCAACTGCTGTCTTCCAAGAAGAGCAATTGCTAATTAACCCCATTATTCCATTTGGGGCAATTCTACATTTTAGCCAATTGAAAGTGAATGCCCCACCGCTTGAAAGTTCCTCCCTGCAATCTTTCCAGAGAAACTCTGGAGGCATTATAAACTTAAAGAGATAAGCCACAAACTGCTGCTTTCATGGAAGCCTTCATGGTCCCAGTGAGTCAAGAGATTTGTAGACAACAGAGAAGTTTCTTTGTTTTCCTCCCAATAGAGACATAGCTTCCCCCTGCTCTAAAAGGCCAACCCCCTGGACCTCTTGCTTAAAGGGTTAAGTGGAGCTGCTAATATAGAAATGAACAGAAATTTCTCAGAGCAAAAGCATGTCAGCCACCAATCAAGGAACAATTGGAAAAAGGGCTCAAAGCTAGGCCCTTCTGAATCCTTTTTAATTATTTTGTGGTCTGGAACTAGACCACTTCTGCTCTTCAGCTGCTCTCTAGATTGGTCCAAAGAGACCATTAGGAAAAGTACACTCCATGAGTTTCAGTGAATCCTTAAGTGAACAAAAGCCAATAGAACCACTGCATGGTATGAAGCCAAACACAACATCTTTCTACAAACTTGAACTTAACAATTTCCGCGTAGTTGTTAGAAGATCCAAAATAAGAAAACAGTAAATGTGGCAGGTGCAGAAGTTTGGAACACCTTCAGTATTTTGTAATACAGGTAGTCCTCGCTTAATGACCATTTGTTCAGTGACTGTTCAAAGTTATGATGGCACTGAACAAGAACTTATGACTGATCCTTGTTGTTGTGGCCGTTGCAACGTCCCTGCAGTAATGTGATTGGAATTTGGGCACTTGGTAACCAGCTCACAATTATGACGTTGCAGTGTCCCCAGTTAACATGATCCCCATTTACAACCTTCACTGTCGGCTTCCAACAAGCAAAATCAATAGGGAAGTTGGCAGGAGGTCACAAATGGTGATCGTGTGACCACTAGATGCTGCAACTATGCTGGATCACCTAACAATGGCAACTGGGACTGCTGTAACTGCCATTGTAAGTTGGCATGGTCACATGACATTGCACTTTATGACTGCATCACTTAGTGACAGAGTTCCCAGTCCCAATTACCATCGGTAAGCGAGGACTACTTATAACTCCTTTGCAAGAAATAATGGCTTCTAAATGTATCCTGTAGCCAGACAAGAGCCATTCTATTCTTGCTTCTGGAATTTTTCCCACTCTTCCTTGCAGAACCCTTCTAGTTCAAAAATACAAAGAGGCTGTGATTGTTGTTCAGCATACTTTCCACAATAATGGGCTCCTCTAAGCAGTTGTCCAAGCATTTCAAAATGAAGATAAGTTTATAGAAAAAACATCTGAAAATGCTTCCAGCTATCAATTTCACTGAGAAATATTGCTAAGAAATAGAAGCCACGTGGAACTGTTGAAGTCAAGGCAAGATCTCGAAGGCCAAGACCAATTTTGGTGAAAACTGCCCCAAAATTGGTGAGATCTGCAAAACAGAACTACAAACGACCAGCTGAAAAAGTTAGTTGATACAGGTCCACAGTACTGTGTTATACTGTCTCCAAATTGGATCCTCCCCATTTCACCTATATCCTCTTGAAGTGAATGTTCATGCTTACATTTATCTTTCTCTTTAGCTCTGACTCATTTTCTTTTTCTGCCAAACTGCTCATCAGCAGAGAAAAGCTTTCAAAGTATCCAAGATCTCTTTTTTTCCAATACCTCTCTTAGAAACCTTTTTATAACTGCACTGTAATTCCCAAACTTTCTGTTCCCTCAGCCCTATACTGGGCCTAAAACCAATTTTCCTCAAGTAAACCCTGTTCCCCATTCTTCTTGCTCCCAGGTATACTAATATAATCAAGGCTTGAGATACCAAATTTGACAGCTAACATTTGTTTTGGAGCTCCATCTAATCAGAGTTCTTAGGCATTTTTCCTCTTCCCTGAAGAATGCACTGGGATCCTTCCATTCTGTGTGCTTTATATGTGTCTATTACAAACTCTTTTAACTGGAAGAGATTGTTGCATATATGGAAACGGGTGTCAATGGCCTTTCCCCAAGTATGCACCCTCCAAATATCTTTGGGATTATATCCCAAATTCTTCATGAGGATGAAGATCTAACACATCTGCTGGGTCCCAGGTTGGAGAAACTCTCGATTAGAAAAACTAGAATTCTAGAATCTTAGATAAATTAGAATCCTAGAGTCTTAAGACTTGGAAACGGCCAATGAAGTCCCAAAGTCCAAACTCCTGCTTACTGCCAGAATCCAAAAGAAAGTGTCTCAGGCAGATGCTTGAACACATCTGGCGAAGGAGAATATACCACTAGTTAGGGAAGGATATGTTTGTGACTAGTTATGAGGCACAATAGGAAGATGACAGAGTAGTTCTAAATATCATTTGTGGAAAGAGATGGGGAGGGAGATGAAAGGAAGTCCTCTTTGTCTTGATTCCCTGCTGTGGAAGTGCCTGATGGGCCCATGCTGAAAAACAAGGCAAGCTGCCAGGTCCAAACAGAGCTTTACTGACCCATGTTCTCCCAGCCATTTCAACCAAACCCATGGAAGCCGCTCTCCTGAAGGACCAGGATATTAACATATGAACTGTACCTTGATTGTACTCTGTAAGCCTATCTTTGAAAAATCCAGAGTGACCCCAAAACGAAATAAAAATCCTGGATCGAAGCCTGCGTCAAACCTTTGTTTGCAGAATGGAAACCAGAGTGTGCTGATGCAGAATTAACAATTGTTTGCTTCACGTCCCCCAAGCAGGTGGCCTCTGTAGTCCTGTCATTTTCATCCTGCTCGTAAATGGCAGGCAGTGGGGTAGCCAAGCAATCTTTTCAAATTAGAGGGAGAAAGAACTAAAAGAATAGGGGCCAGGTGGACAAGTGAAAATTAGATGGGTGGTTATAAAAGGAAGAACCCCGTTGGGTTCTACTGTACCTCAGTAACGGCATTCAAGGGTATTAGCCAATAGCTGGTTTTAGCAGAACAAAGAATCTTTCCTAGAACTATTCAAATAAGCATTTCTGGCATATGACCATCTTGGATTTAGAAGTTACGGCTTCAGACCGGTATCACAACGGACAGCGCCTTGTCCTCGATCCCTAGACTTTAGGCAACATCAGGCCTGCCTGCCTGCCTGCCTTAGGCTAGAAATTCAGTTTTAAAATACATTAAAAAAAACAAACAAACAGTGGGAATTCAAAAACACAGCATGACAGCAGTCACTCACAACCCATTTGCAATCTGATGCCATTCAAAATTCGCCATCTCCCTGCTGTTGATAATTTGGGCAAGGAAGACTTCAGGTACTGCTTGCGAGATATTAAATTGAACTCGTCCCCCCAAATCCATTGAGTCTTCTATACAATGGAAAAGTATTCATCGTGAGCCAATCAACTGTATAAGCAAATGAAACTGAAGACATTTCGAACTGGGACGTGTTGTAATGTATACTTACAATAAATCCTGCTATTTACATGCGTGCCGTATTATAATTTGTAAACTGGACGTCACTCTTATCTACCGGCTGAGTTGTTACAGAATATTATCAGTCATTTTAACTTCTGAGGGAGGAAGCTCAATGACAGAATTTTGATTGAGCTGTTCAGGTTTGGAACAGTTGAGGTTTATTTCATCTGAGAAAAATCCATATAAAACTCCATAACGCTTATTAACTGAGGAGCAAACTAAAGGGAATAGATACATTAATTGATTGATTGGACTTATATGATTACCCATTTTCTATACGATAATGCTGGGTGGCTCATGCTATCTGCAATTAAAAATGTAAAAAATGAAACAGTAGGACAAAACATCAAGCTTTGCCCTGGGGCACCATAAGCCAGTGTTGTCCAAACTTGGCCACTTTAAGATGAGTGGACTTCAACTCCCAGAACTCCCCAGCCAGCCATGCTGGCTGGGGAATTCTGGGAGTTGAAGTCCACTCATCTTAAAGTTGCTAAGGTTGAGAAACACTGCCATAAGCACACCATTCCAGCTACACATTTGCTGGGAACAGCTTCCCCTCGAGTCCAATGCTTGGGGGGAGATCCAGCCAGAAGATTAAAAGGGTAGGGGCCCTCTGGATCTCAGGGGGTGTCTGTTCCATAGGGCAGGGGCCACTAGGGAGAAAGCACACCTTGTAGATCCTGCCAGAGGACAACATTTAAGGGAAGGGACCTGGAGCACATCAATCCTATCTAATCTGGTGGGATGGACAGATACCTTTACAGAGAGAGGTGGTCCTTCAAATAACCTGGCCCCATGCCCTGCAGGGTTTGAAAGGTGATAACCAGCACCATGCAACAGTGCAACATGGGCAAACCATGGGGTGCCCAGAAATGCATGCAATCTAAACCAGTGGTAGCTTCCAGCTGAGCAGCCCCATGGAGAGAGCTGTCAGCCTTGCGAGGTAGTCCTGACAAGAAGCACACCCAGAAGTACTAGCTCTACCTTTACTGTAAGGTTACATTAATAGAATCTTGAAAGCACATCTCTCCCCCCTTGCCTTTACAGCCCAAGAAACTAGGGAGGGTCCCTTCTGGGATGTTTGCCACACCTCCCTTCCTTCTGCAGGCTCAGCTGTCTCTTATCTGACCGCTGCCTAGTCTGTGGCTCTTCCTCTCCCAAAGTCCCACATACCATTATAAGTGCATTTATCCTGCATTAATCAGGAAGCGACCAAGATGTGAGTGACTGTGAGCAAAGCCTCCTGGTCCAAGAATGGGCGTAATGGGTAGACAAGATGGATTCCTGCAAAGGCCCCCTGGCCATGGCTGCCACATGCTCCTCTTGCAGGAACCACGAGTCCAGGATGACCCTCAATTTCTGCATTACCTCTATCTGGGGGAGTGCTACACCATCCAGAGTCAAAGATGACAAGTCTCTTGACCCCCTCCCACCCTGGGGGCAACAAAACCCCAGAACCATTCTATCTTGCTCGAGTTGAGTTGCAGCTGGTTTTCCTCATCCAGACCCTTACAGCCTCCAGGCGCTGGGTAAGTACCTGAATAGCATCGGCTGACTGGCCAGGGGTGGAGATATTTAACTGAGTATCATCTGCATACTGCATATCTGGGCTGTTGAATGACCTGACCCAGCAGCTTCATGTAGGTACACCCTATAACAGAGGCCTAGGGCTAGATTTCTCATACACCCAACACTAACTGACCATGGAGGAAGGAGGAGAACCCAATGCAAAATAGTGCCCCCCCCTTCCAACCCCTGAAGTTGGTTCAGAAGGACAGCATCACTGACAGTATCAAAAGCCAGCACGAGATCCAGGCGGGTCAGGGTGGATGCGATATCCCCATCCTCAGACTTCCAGAGGTCATCCACAAGAGCAACCAATGCCATCTCAGTACTAAACATTAGTATTAAACATTAATAGAATGCAAGTATTCTTAGATTTTATCAACAGGAGGAAGGAAAGGAAACCTCTATAACTTTTCCCTTCCTCCTAGTGAAAGAGCGGGAAATCATTTCAAACCCTCGACTTAGCACTGTATGCTGCATCTTGGGCCAAAAAGATTTCCCATCTCCAATGAATACTTAGTGATTACAGCAAATATATTTACATCAGGTCTCCTATGTTTGAAGAACAGTTAAGTCTATGTTCCAAATAATGGGAAACAGCTCCAAAACTTAGGAGGTATGTGAGAAAGACCTTGAGAAATGGGGCAAAGAGATGCTGCCTAGGGGATGGTCAGATAAGAGGAGGCATAGCCCACAGCTGCATAATGGGGAAAGGAAGAGACTCAGAAGGGACCCTCCCTAACTTCTCAAATTGTAAGAGACGGTGGAAGATTTGTACTTTCAGGCTTGGCAAGATTCTGTTAATGTAGCCTTATAATAAAGTAGAATTAGCTCATCTGGTCACGTTTCCTGTCTGGTCCACCTGGGAAAGCTGACATCAATCTTGCAAGTCTGAAAGTACACCTCCCCCCAACTCTATGATTCTAGGAGGAGGAGGGATAGAAAGCAACAACAGAAGTTTTGCTAAATTTTATTCTGCTCAAAGGGGTAAGCAGCTTGCAGAGTGAGGATGTGACTAGAGCTTTTCTGTCAAAGGTACTGTGTATTTAAAAAGTAATTTTGGCTCAGATGTGACCAGGAGAAGCCCATGGAACAGGAACAGGTATCCAGTCATTGAACCCCAATCTTGAAAGATAATGACAGGGATCAGCAATTAGATAATGCCAGGGATCAGAGCAAAAACTATAGAGTGGAAAGACTTATCCAGATAAAGTTGGTAGTACAGGTTATAGGGAGAGCTACTGAACAGAAGAAAATATAATTCACTGATAGAGATATTTCCACCATGAGAAGGAACACAGAAGAGGAAAAAGGTGATACAGTTACAGAAAAAAATCACACATAAGACACATATACCTACCTGAGAGATATCCATGACTGAATCACAGCTCAGAGGCCTAGTGGATGTCAGGTCATTGGAACCAAGGACCGTTGAAATGATTCCATTTTGGTCAACGCGTCGGATCATAGTACCATCCACAAAATAAATAAATCCAAATTTGTCCACTGTGATACCTGTGAAGAGGAAACAAACTCTGTAAGAACTTAGTGAAGCAATGCCTGGTTATTAAAATGCCTGTTGTGTTGTTCCCCACTCGCTTTTTGGGGGGCAAATGAAGAAGGGGGACCAAGAGGAAGGAGAAGACAGCCAAAGAGTTCCAGGGCTGCTTCATGGCCCTGAACTCTGACGTTGGGGATAAAACATTTTAGAAGAACTGGGGTGCAAGGCAGTTGTGTGCAGAAAAAACCTTTGTTGTACCAGCTTCCACCCTAACAAGCTAAGACCATGCTTTTTTTCTCATTTTAACTCCAGTACCAGACAGCAGTTCAGGCTTGGGGATAGGGATGGGTCTGAGATATTTTCACTCTAAAATTGGACCTCTCTGTTGATCTACCTATATGAGTATATGCATTTGTGTGTGCGTGCACGCATGCCCATATATACACACATACACCTACCCACCCACGAGTCCTCTGTCTTCATGGATGGTTGACATCTAATTCTAAAGAAGCTGAACTAATACTTTTGGAAGCTGCTCAAGATCTTCGCCCGCACACCCCCAGTCTCCAGAAAGTGTGCACACTGGAGTAAACGGAATCTTGACTGTCTTATCTTAGATTTAATTAGCAACCTGTCAGTAATGCAGTAATGCTCACAAATTTAGCACTGGGTTTTCAACATAAGTGATTTTTTCTTTTACATCTGAAATTTATCTTGCCGTGGGTTCCTGTTTCCTCCCTACTCTCTTCATGCATCGCAGTCTCCATTAAGGCCTTCAGGATAATTCCATAGCCATAGTATTTTCTTGGAAAAAACAAAACTATTCATGACAGGCAAGTGTTGTGGCATTAACTCTCACCAACTGCAGATTTAATTCATCCCCCCTCTTTTTTTTTTTATTGATGGTAGGGGAGGAAAAGTAAAGCAGGAAATAATTGGACAAGGATAGGTCTAATTTACCAGGAGTGTGGAAATTCATTAGAGACTTTTGCAGGCCATAGGATGAAATGGATAGACAATGGAAGTGTGCAACACACTTCCACACACACAACCTCTGTGTCACTTGAGCTGGTTATCTGGAATCTTAACTTCTGATTGCTAAGATGATTGGAAAATCTCCAGTTCAGTTCCTAGATGTTCTCAACATCTCTGTGTTAGGTGTTATAGGTGAATAAAAACTTTTATCATGAACATTTTAGAAATAAATTGTAACATAGCCCAAGGATCTTAAACATAATTCACAGACTCACTGCCCTTCAGTGAAATTGAATAATGGATTTAAATCTCATGAAGGCAGGCTGGTTGTTGTTCGTGAAGTTCTCATGTGGTTTTAATATTATGGTTATTATCAATGAACTTAGCTAAATTATGGACGTTACATCAAATCTCATGACTTTAGCTTTTCAGCAACTTTAAACAACTCAGGTCCAGGGGGGTAGGATGGGAGGCAGGCTGGACCAGGATGACCCTGTGGGTAATTTAAATTCTCTGCTGGTGCCACAATCCCAATCTGAGTGGGATACAGAACCATTTACAAAAGAAGGAACATTTTCAATGGTCTCATTCCTTCCATTGTCAAAAGCAGACCTGGAGTATTTGACATGAGAGTAAAGTGAAAGACTTCCACACACAGGTCTATTCTGTCTAGGAATCATGGGAGTTGAAGTCAAACATCTAGAGAACATTAAGCTGCAACCTAGGTGGAAGCCACCAGCTGCCAAAACAGGCTCTGACATATCTTTTACTTTATTTTATTGCCAGCTGATCTGCCTCCTCTGTTAAGTGTGTTTTTCTTTCCCAATTTAAGCATGTTTACTCCTGAGATGGGCTTCAGGCCTCTTTCACACTAAGCAGTTGCATTAGAAGAAGGAATTTCAAGACAAGCTGCAGTAGTTAAAAGGTCCACTGCCTCTGTTTCTATCAACCATTTGAACCTCCTACGTGGACTCCTTTTTCCCAACCATGGAGCAGAGAGGCCTCAGGTTGGAAGGGGCCACTGAGGTCATCTGGCCCAACCCCAAGTTTCAAACTCCTGTTTCAGTGCAGGAGTCCCTATTAAAGTATCCTTGTTAGATGATGATCAGCCTGTGCTTGAACACGTCATCTTTCCCAGAAGTGGTTCTACTGCTCAGTTTTTCTGAACAGAAAGTTTCCCTTGGCATCTCCCTTGAATCTATTATCCTAGCCTGCACTCTGGAATAAGAGAGAACACAACTTCATCTTCTCCTACCTGATCTTCTTTTAGGTATTTGAAGTGGGCTATCATGTGGTAAGCTGCCCAGAGTTGCTTAGGTGAGATGGGAGGCCATACAAATTGAATGAATAAATGAATGAATCCCCTTTCACTCTTCTCTTCTCTTGGCTAAAAAAACGCTTTGCAGGATCTAGTTTCTGGTCCTCAGATCATTCTCCCTCCTACTCTCTGAACCCGTGCCAAGTCCTCTAAAACTTACAGAAGGGGATGCAGTACTTAAAGCTGAGGTCTAACCAAACAGAGTAAAATGCAAATGATTCCTTCCCACAATTTGGAAATTATATACTCTACTTGTGTTGATGCAGTCTAAAATGGCATTTTATCTATCCATCTATCTATGCGGCTGCTAACAGTTGGCAATGACTTGATCACACATAGTCAGTCAATCAATCAAAATGGTATTCGGCTTTTTTGCAGCCACATGGCGCTGCTGGCTCATATCCAGGTTGCAACTGACTAGTACTCCATTCCTCCTCTTAAGATCATCCCTCTTACCTCTGGGGCTTGTAAGCGTGGCTTCAGTTGCTTTCCCCCCATCTCCGCAGTGGGTGTCATCAAACGGAAGGCACTGGTCTCCTGTCCCGGCTACCACTTCAGAGTTCTTCACAACGTCCTTGATCACTGTAGTTGACTTGACTTTGAAGATGCGGCGGCTGCTGGTGTCAGATAGGTAGATGGATCCAGAGGTGGGGTCTGCAGTCAGGTAGTATTTATGAGCCGGGCTGTGACTGCAAAATTGAGGGCAGAATGACTTGTTTTATAACTTGCACTTGTGTACTAATAAATCAAGAACTGTGAGTGTGATGGTATCACAGCACTGTGAAGCCAGAAAGCCAACGTAAGCAAAGATACAGTAGATGGGAGAAGCAAAGCACTGGAAGAATGTAAAGACCTGGCTCTCCTTCTCTTTGTTAGCTGCTGCATCAGGCAGAGTGAAAACTAAGCTGGTTAAAAAGAAGTGTGGTTTGGAGTATCCATTGCTCAAATGGTATAGCTAGTTTTAAGCCAACCTCTGCCAGAAATAATATGCACTGAGATAAGTGATATGCACAGGATGAAACAGCATGAAGGAAGGAAGCAAGCAAGCAGTTGATCCCTCTCATGGTGTACAGTGAAGTGAGAAGTAAACAAGGAAAGAGGCTCAGGAGAGGTGGTGAAGAACACAAAGGCTAAAAACACTTGATTTCCTTCCACTTGGACCCGTATGTAGAGGGCCTTTGTGTAGGTTAATGACCAGCTCCAGACTTTTCCCTTTTCACATCTGCAGAAAATGGAGGCTGAGTTGTTTCACTGCTGGCTC
Source organism: Python bivittatus (assembly GCF_059951505.1). NCBI lineage: Eukaryota > Metazoa > Chordata > Lepidosauria > Squamata > Pythonidae > Python > Python bivittatus. The sequence continues at coordinate 5,925,761 of NW_028277056.1, forward strand.
TGTAGAGATATATACAAAAGCACAGCAAAACTAACCCAGTTTTCTGCAGAGCTTCTGAACAAGCAACAACTCTCAACTCATCCTGCCTTCCTTCTCTTGACCTTACATTATTTTCCATGTTTTGAGGTCAGTGGGAGGGCAGATGATGGTAGGTCACGTTTGCAATTTTTTTTGAGAGGCTAGAGAATCAAAACGGTGGTGGGAACACCATGGTGTTGATGTCCTTTGATGGATATGGCTTGAAGACAAGCAGAGCAGCAACCAGCAGGAAAACCAACTGGCAGCCATAGAGGACAACGCCTGTGATGGTTACATTGGCAGGTAGATATTGTGGGCTTTCCTTAAGGTGTTAAAAACCTGGATTTTCCCCTGGACATTGGGAATGTGAGTATGGCGTGATTTGGCTTCAATTGTTATTCTGTTGGGTTTGTTCTTTGTTTTCCTGTTCATTTCTTTGTTCTGTGTTTTTAAATCCTATGTTAGCCACCCAGAAAAATCAATCAATCCCTAATACAGTAAACTGGGTTAAAAATAGAGACATATCAACAATAAGGAACTAAACAATACCTGCCATCATGGCACCACTTGCTCAAGAGGACATTCCAACATTGCACCCATTCTCACATCCTCCAAAGCCCTCCAGAACATTGAGGAGAACCTTCCAAGACCACTAGCAGGGATGGGGCCAGCTTTAGCTCTGGTGGCCAGCTGTTCCAGAAGGATCCTTGGAGATGCCACTCCCTAGGGTCAGGGTCCAGAGCGAGCCTTCTCTTCTCAATTACATTGGATAGGCGGGTTCTACTCAAAGCAGGTGGCCTCCCAGATACCCAGATCCGAAGCCTAAACCAACACCTGGAGGCCCTATGGCAACCAGTACAATTCCCACAGTAACATAGATCAATCACTCCAAACCTGTTTTAGGGTTGGACATGGTTTGGAAATGATAAGGAGGTCAGGCTTCAGACTTTGCACAAATGCAACACCTGCTTGCTATTCATTAAAGTAGCCCAATTTTTTTCAGACTTCCATGCAAATCTGAAAAAAAAAGGACTTGCTGATTTAAGAGTTGATTAAGGAGTGGAAGTAAATTCATTTACTTCCTTAAAATGGTAGCATCTTGCTCGAGGCTCTTCTAGAAGCTGAGTATGGCTGAGTTAATTCTTTCCAGCTGTCACCTTGTAGTTACTCAGGTCAGCACTAAATAGATTTGAGAGCTGGGGACGGATGTTCTTGCGATCTGCACGGATGTGTTCTCTTGTCAGGTTTTCTATCCAGGTAAAGGCTGGTTTAAAGTCATTGCATCTTGTGTTGCATGTGGAAGACAGACTGGGAACTGGCCAGCCGTTTCCTTGCTTGAGCTGTTCATGGAAAGTTAAAATTTTGCACAAGGGATCCACACGGATCTAGAGCAGTGTGGATCTAGGTGATTCAGAGCCAATTAAAATCTCTCCCAACTCACTTGGTCATGACCTGGGTTTAGGACAAGATACAGATCATCTGGTGGCACTTATGTCCCACTTCTAGCGTGTCTACTGGCCTAAAAGGATTGGGGGGCAGTGAAATGGGTTGTAGGGGAGCTGTCTTTGAAGATGATTTGGGAAACTTCTGTGGATACAAAATTCAGTAATAACAATTGTGACTGGTCGGCTTTTCTCACTTTTAAGGGTTTCCAAACTCTTTTTAGACACAAGCTGAAATACTGGTTTGCATTAATGAAGCTTTAGACAGTTTTTTTAGATTTGGAAGAAAGAAGGGGCCATCAAGTCCAACCTTCTGATGAATGCAGGAATGTGATCTGGGATTTGATGGAATGCCTCCATTCTATGCCTACAATAGTATCTAGAGAAACCATTTATGGATAGCTAGCTCTGTGAGAAAGGGCATTTCGATGGGTTCTCAGCTTGGTGATGTTCCTCATGGGAAAATTTACCTGGAACTTTCAACTATTTTAGCTCCTGCCCCTGGCAGTTGTTCCAGGCTGAATCATCCTTCTTGGGAAGACCGAATTCCCTCTATTATCACAAAATTTTAACTATGCTAAGACAACTTGCTTTATGAAGTGTTGAATGTATGATAAAATATTGAATGTCACTTCATGTAAGATAGTACAGTGGATTTTGCCCAATATGTTAAACTAGATCAGTGAAAGATTGATAAATTTCATTATTTACATATCTTGCACAGTTTGGCTGGTTTTAATCCTGGTTAGTTTTGCTGCAGCACTGCATTTTACAAAAACCATCTGGTTACTTTATGGTTCAGTGGATTATGAGAATCCAGAAAATGGGTGAATTCAGAGACTGAATTGAGGATTTTGTGCAAATCCAGTCAACATGTCCCAACTGCAAACATAATAATGTGCATTTATTGCCCACAATATACCCCTTTGTGCTGTCCAAATATTTGCATGCCCTGCCTCTGACCCCCTTTAAAAAATGGCATTATTCAAGAGGAAATAATTTTCTCTGTCTCTCTCTCTCTTTTGCTTGATTTGGTTCTTTTAATTTCATATTTGCAAGCAGGGCACGGGGGAAGATATCTTCACAGTCAGGGGCCTTGAGTGCTGCAGGCATCCAAAAGGTTTAGTTTTTGAAGTATGCCTTAAATACTCTCCAGGAACACAATCTGGGAATGTCTTATCTAGCCAGACTCTCATTTTACTTATTAATCTCCCATGTTTTAGACTGTACCAGAAATTATAATTTAATATATCCTTCCATGTTTCTTTCCTCTAAATGCCCAACTTTTCAAACTTATCTTCCTGTGGCAACCCAAAGATTTAATTTCAATTATTTCACCATCTCATTTTTGGGTTGAGAGGAAGGGAGAGAATAAAACTTTCTGATTTATGCCAGAATATCCCTTGCGATTCTCCCCTATGAAAGTCTGCAGATTCCTGGACTTCCGGGGAAGAAATGGCAAACTGAAGACATCTCTGCTGAGAGCGTAGCTGACAACTGTGGTGGAATGAAGAGCTGTTGAGTAGACCAACTCTTGGTAATTCCTCTCCAGACAAGGAGAGGACTTGGGATCACCCACAAATGCTCCAGACAGCTGCTCCTTGTGAGGAGACCGCAAAACAGCAGTTTCCAGCAGAGTTGGAGATCTGGGGGATGAGGGAACACCATCTTCGCCCAAACTGCAGTTGGCGCCTTTACAGATATGGGGTTCATATACCTCATTCTAATCACTTTTGGAAATTGCTTATTAATTGCTTTTCAGCTATTAGGAATGACAAGTTTTTTTTACAACACTGAGTGAGTCTCCTTCAATCCTTCATGAAAGAAATTTTAAATACAGGTTTAAGGACTCAAAAAAAATTTTTTTTTAAATAAACAAAAGGGTGATTAGAATGTTGATTTTGGAAAGTTACTAAGGGTCCAGATGGATTTGAAATAAGATTTTGAAATTAATGGTAAGAATCCTTCCAGTAGGAAAATGCTATTGTTTTGAAAAAAAAATAACAGGATGAGACTTTGAAAGTTGGGTCACTAGAGGGAACAATGGACCCAGAAGTTAATTTTAAGAGTGTCTGCCATTATAGACAGACTGTGTTTAAATTAAAATAGATGTGTTGTTATCTCTGGTAACCCTTAATGGACTTTTGCTGACCAGGACTGAATGCCAAGGCTTTAAAGATTTATTTATAGATAAGAGATGGGATATGGGAAGAAGAGATCATTTGTATTTTAGGAGAAGGTGATAAGTTACTGAAATTATTTATCCTTGTTGTAATGAAGGGGGAAGTCATTTCTTTATATACTTCTTTTCTTTTTCTTTACGATATTATTTTTTCTATTTTTTTCTTTTCTGCATTTTCTATTTTTTTATTTTTTATTTAGTTCGTATTAGTTCTTATCTTTTTAACTGTAACGTTTAATAAAATTACTATGCAAAAAAAAAAAAGAAAGCCTGCGGCTTCCATCTGCATGGGATGACACGGATTCTTATTAAATGCAATACTCCGACTTCACCACTCAACTTGGCAGGTTGGGCTCCCTCTGTATCCATTCCTGATGACAGGAGACTGGCAGGACATCGACTCACCCATCACTCGATCTGGGAGAGGAATCCACCTCTCGTTTCAATCAGGCAGCAGCACTTGCTATGGGACTTTCAAAGCTCTTTTTGTACCACCTTTCTTCCAACTGGGTCAAGATGCTGCAAAGATTTACACACCCCTAATCAAGCAGTGGGACTCCCAAAGGGGCCTGCAGGGGTGGTTAAATAAGTCAAGATGGCAGCTGCGACTGGGGGCAATGCATATAAATGGAGAAGTGCTTGAATCCCAAATTTGAGGCTGCCTTCTTGGGACTTTTTTACCACCCATTTTTTACATGCATCACCATGGTTGTGGGTGCCATCTTGACTTTTTTGACCACACCTGGGGACTGTCCTCTACTTCCAGCTTCAAGAAAAGCATCAGGGATTCCTACTGAAGGATTTGTAATTGCCCACCTTTGGTTATAATCCCAATCTACCTCCTCCCAAAGCAATTTTACCTGATCTCTAGCTGCTCTATTTGATTTCATCCAGCGTATGGCCCAAAGTTACTCCACAGTTTTACTCCTAAGAGAAAAGAGGAGTGAACCCAATGGTGGTCCTCTGAGAACAGAAAGAGTCCTTGCCCTCATAGAAGAGTGTGGAGTTGGACTGAGGTGGAAGACAAAATTTGGGGGCATTTTTTCCTCGCTTCTAACACTTTTCACCTTGTTCTCACAGAAAGTCGCTCTTACCAACCCAGCTGGGCACAAATGGCCTTTCTGAATTCTCCAGTCTGTGAGCAGAGAAACTGGGTGGAAAATTTCCCCAAATTCTCTGAAGAAGGAGAAAACCTCCAGTAACTTTTCAAGGGAAAGATGTTCTTCCCCTTGAAACCGCCCAGAGTCACTGGGAGTCAGCCAGCATATAAATTTAATTTTAATATTATTATTATTATTATTATTATTATTATTATTATTATTATTACGGTATTTCTCTTAGCTGTGAGGAATTTTGGGGGGTTTACAGGGAGTCTGGGAAGCCAGAGAGGCTGCAAACTCCTGAAAAGATATTTGTGTAAGGAAAGAGGGGAGGCCCTTGGCCACCCCAAAACTAAACCCGTGCAAGAACCCCACAGCCATGGAAATTCTCTCCTCCTTGAAAAAAGCAAGAAGGCCAATTCTCTGTCATCAGATGGAATGAGAATGAGTTGAAAATAATTGGGTGGATTTCTCTACCCAGCACAAAGAGATGTGTGTTGGGTTACAAAATCTCTTCCCTAAACCGTGCAGCATGGTTGTAAGAAACAGAAACACTATTCCACCCTTGTGGGATCAAAGAGGTGCAACCTTCTAATTTCTTACTTGCGCTGGGAAAATACTCCATATCCAGATCCTTAAGCATTACAGGGTGCTTGCAAACTTACGAGGCATCACTCTGGGCATGAAAAAAACCTACAAATTTCTCTTCATGTCATCTGTGCCCCAAAACAAAACTGACCCCTTCTCCAAAAATACAGATGTTTACTACCCATTTTAGAATCACCCGACTCTCGGAACACACATGGGCATCTGAGGCTCCAGGGGGTGCTGTGGGGTCATCTTCCAGAAACCACCATCCCAAACTCCATTCCTCCTCCTTTGTCTTCAAAACTCCCCCTCCCAGCTAGAGTTTCATTGCAAAATAATGCCTTTTAGCTCTATGATATCTTTGTCTGCACCTTTCAAAAGGGACTGAATCCTCCAAAGTTTTTTGGGGGGTGGGGAGAAGAAGAATCTTTGTCTATTTATGGTAGGGTGTGTGGCAACTTTCTTTTTTCCAGTGAAGATCTGCCAAAAGGGAGATGTGCTGGAGAGAATAACTTTAAGAGGATTTAATGCCCTAAAGTTTGTCTACAGCCCCTGGAGTGCCAAGGGGAGAGTGAATTGGCCTTCAGAAGTTTTGGTTCTAGATAGCAGCACCTAGCCAGCCCTGGCTATCCTCAGATGCTAAGCAGGCACAGACTTGGTTACTATTTGGATGGGAGGCCAGCAGGAAATCCTAGCATTATAGGCTATGCTGGGAAGTTGGAAAACATTCCAGGAGAAGGAAAGGCAGATCATGCCCATAAAGGTATGGACGTGTTCATGTGGTCACGAGGTGCTGAGCCCAACTCAAAAGAATCTTGATTTTCAATAACAGGATTGTCCCCTTGACTGACCTTGGAAAGTTAAGCAGAGCTGGAAGTCGAAAAACACCCTGGAAGAAGGCAATGGCCAAATGCTTCCGTGTTACTACCAAGCAAATTGCAGAGATGTATTAATCCAGTCACTGAGGAGACTTGAAGGAGATTTTATCTTTACCTTTGAGACCCTGAGACGCCTTTGGCATGCTTGCCTCTTCCTCCTTCAATATGTGTTTAATAATCTGTCTGTGGGAATGACCTCAGGAGACGGGAGGAAGAGCCACAGCCTAGACAGCTGTCATGCAAAAGGTTTCTCAGCCCAGAGAAAGAAAAGGGGCGTCGGAAGAGTCTCAGAAGGGACCCTCCCTAGTTTTCTGGAAAATAAAAGGAAAGGAGGGGAGAAATGCTTTCAGACTTGCCAGATTCTGTTACATAACCTTACAATAAAGGTAGGTTTAGTACTCATGGTCTGTGTTTTTTGTCTGGACTACCTTGAAGGGCTGACATCAATCTTGCAAGTCTGAAAGCATTTCTACCCTCCTTTCCTTTTACTTTCCAGAAAACTTTTCAGGAAACTAGGGAGGGTCCCTTCTGAGATGCTTCCCACGCCCTTTTTCCTTCTCTGGGCTGAGATACCTTTTGCATGAAGGTTGTCTAGGCTGTGGCTCTTCCTCCTGAGGTCATTCCCATGGACCATTACATCAGGCTTCATCTAATTTCTGTATGCCTGTAATCACCTGCCCCAAAGAGTCCCTGACTCTCATGATCATCTTTTCCATGGCTGGTGAGAACAGTCAGGGCTGGGCTTCCTCCAGCTAACCAGTAAGGGTGCACAGTCCATCAGTCATGCACTGCTCAAGCGTTTGAAATGAATGAATGTGAATGCTTTGTATCTGAGATTCTGGGCCACCAAGGGGCAAGAAAACTGAAGTGAAGGAACAACTGGGAGCTGCAGAAGTCAGCTTGCCACTCTCTTCTCCACCTGTCCTGTGATGTAGGATGGGCAGAGATAATGCATCTATTGCTGCTTGTTGATTCTCACCCTTAATGCTTTGGATGGGGTGAGAACTAGCACTGACAGGGCAAGACCTCCAGCTTTCATTACTGAGTCCCTAGGCAAGATTTCTAAAACTAGCAAATAATGTCCCTACCCCTGCCTCTGTGTCCTCACTTCTTTTGCAGGATTTTAGGGAGGGATTTCAGCAATTTTGCAAACACAAATCCTTCTTTTTCTTTAAAGAGTGGGGAAGCAGATGGTTTAGCAACACAGGTCAATGTGAGCCAACCCGTCATGATTTTTGAAGACTAGTAACTTAGGCAAACCTATTTGCAAACTTGGCTGGGTCAATGTTTCTTTCCATTTTGTTTTTAATGCAGTGGTGCCTGACTGAAATATGATAGGAAGTTGGGAAAAAGTGACAGCAGGTTGGACATGGGCATTTATATTTATACAGTATTTTTAATAGATTATATTATATAAAATGGGCACAGGAGTTGCACAGTCTTTTTGCCCCTAAGGACTGATAATTTTCTGTACCGGGAAACCAGCTGCTGTTTTCCTTCCACAGAAGTGGTTCCCTAAAAGAAAACATCCCGATTTCTTGCAACAAATGAATAAATGTTGACGCTAAAAGTTAAAGTATGAAGTGTCCTAAATTAAAAACACCATGGTTTAGTAGGGTGCAGTGTTGGGTAGTGCAAGAGGTCAAAACCTGCAAGGGGGTAGGTATGGCATCGCAATCTAAGCCCCTACCCCTTTTGCATGTGTGTACAAAAATGGAAGGGCTTCGTTTGTGACACTGCCTGCAGATTTTGACCTATGGACACCCAGGGTGAGGTGGACCCGTTTTAATTTCCTTTGCATTCCATTTGTGATTCGGAGTTCTTTATCAGCAGTAACATAGCGATATTAATTACTGATAAGGTGCAAAGAAAAAAATAAAGAGCATGCAGTGAGACAGAGAAAAGGAACTGACAATTGACCACTTATGTCTTACCTATGTCTGAAATCTTTATTTCTGACAGAAGAGCAGGAACGCAGAGGGCAGAAGAGAAGAAGGAAGGAGGAGAGAAAAGGTTAGAGGGTGAATTCCAAGCACTGCTACTAGGTTGAAACGTTGACAGTAATAACCACGTTGTACAAGGCAGAAATAAATAAAGATTTAGCAAACCTGGTGTGGATACTTTCCAGAGAGCAGGCATCTTGTCGCAGACCTGCCTCGTATGCTGATACCTTCCATGGAAAAAAAATCATTTCCCTGGTTGAAATATAGCATAGCTAGATTGTCATGAAGTCCGCTGCTGTGTTATGTCTTCTTCCCTTGGAAAGCCCCTTGTCCTCTGAGCTGATCCACCCTCTAGCTCAAGACCACGTAATTTCTATATTCCTAATGCCCACTTCGCTCATGTGGCCTATTTTCAAGGTGCTCAATTCAAATTAAAGTCCAAGAGGTGGGGAGAGGCTGATGATCCCTATCCAGAAGGCTTATGGTTAAATTACAATTTTGTTTTGTAAAAAATTTGCACCACTGGCCAGTGTGCTGCTTCTTTTTCATGGACAGGCTGCTTAGCAGCTGGACCCTCGCGGGCCAGAGCAGCTGCCTTTAAGTTTTATTGTGCGTGAGTCACCAAGTTGCCACAGGAGAGAGAGAAAAAGAGAAGAAGCGAGAAAGAATGCCAAGCCAATGTTTAGGCTGGGCTCAGGGTTCCTGAACAAGTACCACAAACCTTCCCTTGTTGCAATCTTTCTGAAGCCCCCCTTTAAAGCTGCCCTTTGATTTCTGAATTCCAGACCTTGTCTCTCCATCTTTGCTGAAGAAACCACACTTAATGGCATTTCTCTCAAAGGAAACGCATGTGGAAAAGGCATGGAGAAAAACCACTTGGCCCCCAAACCCCACGTTTCCATTGGATGGCTCTCAGCCAAAGCCAACCAGATCTGTGGTCCTTTTTTTGTTTCTTCAACTTGGAAGTCAAGCATAAAGTGAGCAACGCTAGTGGAGAAGCTGCTTTCATATTGGGGTGAGTTTATAATGGGTTAGCAGTTGTCCTTTCCAGGAACTAAAATGGGAATCTTAGATACTGAGACTACTAATTCTTCTGCCTTTCCATTCTTTGGAATGGCAGGACAAGACATCCACCATCCTTCACCAACCTGGTTAGAAGGTTGGGCTAGATGGACAAAGATATTGATGTGGTACCATGGTTTTTGTCCAAGGGGTTGCTATCTACAGCACAACATGGCTTTGAGCTCCCACTCCTTTTCTAAACTACTATCTCTAAATCTTGGGAACACTCTGCTTGAAATCCTAGAGAATGGTGCTGCTCAATGGGATGTCATTGAGATAACTGGTTGAGTTAGGCTACATGAGAGTCTGATTCTGTTCAGGGTTTGGCTTCCAGGAGGCCCACTCACCATGCAGTTGTGAACTGCACCTCTAGTGCTACACTGACCTTTCCCTTTGCTCAGAGTGCCAAAAACGAAGTTAAATTCATTAAATCTTAATAATAATAATAATAATAATAATAATAATAATAATAATAATAGACACATGCAGGACCTACATCAGGGAGACTGTTCAGACCTGAGCATCAAAGCCCACAGCCATTTGTAATTCGGTGCTATTCTGTATTCTAGTCTTTTTTCTATCTAACTCAGTCCCTGTTTTTAGATGAAATGGAGGTTGTGTAACAGCACTGACTTATTAAACCCATTCCTTCTCCTTTTCGTTCTGCTCTTCCTTCCCATTTCAGTTCAGCTTCCAAATCTTCTGGGCCAGAATGTCTGTTCAGGTTAATAGAATGTGCACTAGTGGCATTTAAATAAGTTATGGAAACAACTATATAAAGCTAGGACAGATTCCTGGTAGTGAAATAAAGCCTAGATATCCCTTTGGCATGCAGATCTTGGTAGTGCCATCCTTGTATCCCCTGTCAAAATACCACTCTAATTGGGCAATGCTACTTTTTTGCAGAAGATGCTCTTGTTATTTTTTCCACCTTGCTCCTAATCTGCAGGGAGCTGGCAGGATAATTGGGAGAGGATAGCTTCTGGAAGGGTTATTTTGAAGATATAAATCACAGTTAACATGGTGTCCCAGTTATGAATGGCCACTGAATGTCCTCAATATCCTTGGCCTGTTGCCATTTGTTGCATCATTCTGCTAAGATGTGAAGTTTCCTTGGGGCTACCTCCTAATTTTCAGTATTCCCAATAGCGTTTGCACAGTGTAGAAGACGGTTTCAATGTTCTTTAACGCGAATTATTGTTGGAATTGCTCTATATTACATGAATTTTTGTTGGAACTTCTGAATTTTTGGACTGAAACATTTTGTTCCCGCTTTCCCCATTTGAGAACATCACCCTCAGGGCCACCAAAACATCCATTTTTACCAAGAAGCCCGGCATACCTTAATTCTAAGATGTTCGTGACATTCCCTGAAGGGAAGATTCTTCGTATGTAGTTGAAGTCTCCAACATAAAGGCTTCCATCGGAGCCACAGGTCAGGGCAACGGGAGCCAGAAGCTTGTTCCCATCAGCGAGGCCATTGCAACTTGGGCAGGAGATGCTCCTCCTACGTCCGTTCCCCATGATGCTCCCTATGACTGGGGGCTGCTGAGAGATGAACTGGTTTTCCCCGTTTCCTTTATGTAGGATACCTGGAGTGCGAGCAATAGAGTGATATGGAGATTTTGCACAAAGAATCAGCTCCAAAGGCCCTTGTAAGAGCTAATCTGAGATCTAAATGGCAAGGAAAAAGTATATGATTATGTTTGGCCCTCTCCATCAGCAATCTCTTCCAATTTTATTGGAAGAACTCAACTTTTGGTCTACTATAATGGTCAAATCAGAGGGGAGGAGATACAACTAGGTTGAGGAGTCCAACCAGAGCTTCCTTAGGGGTGCATGGATGTGATAGTATCTATGGTGCACCAAAAGGCCATTGAGATAAATGAAGAGTTGCTCTGGTAGATCAGAATAGCTTTGTCACTATCAACAGTGAAGCAGAAGCCCACAATGAAGGTACACCAGAAACAGCAATCAGCCTAGTGTTCCAAAAAATCAGGTCATTATAGATCTCTTGCCTCTGAATACTGGGTTTCCATTCAGCTATCACATAAATTTACCATCATTCCATTTTGGGATTATGCAGATTTATTTGCACAGTTGTTCCCTCAAAGACTGGATCTTTAATTGACACCTTTGGTATGATTTCCCACTCAGGTTCACGGGAATTCAAATGCTTTCTTTAAAAGAAATAAGAACAAGCTCTCTTGAAAGGAAACACTAATGAAAATGTGCAGACGTCTGGCTTGACAGAAACACTCGAAAAAAACTGTAGGCAGAATTAGGTTGCAATCAAAAATTGTTATCAATATACACACGCGCATGTTGTGCATGAATGTGTCCATGTTTCCTCCTTTTGATTGAATGATAAATGCTTGAATCATTAATGGTGAAAATACCATAATACATAACTGGAGATCCTAAAAGCCAACGTACCACTTTGGATGTTAAGGGCATGGTGTTTGTCCAGAGACCATCCTCCAAGTTTGGAAGCATCGATTTCGTAACCTTGAAGCACCGCTGTCCGCTTCTCCCACAGGATCAAATCAGGACATGATTCGTATTCGTAGCCCACTGAAACTGGAAGCGTGAGAGATAGTGAATGAGAAAGAAGAGAGAAGAGAAACATGAAGCTTAATTTCTCAAGAACTGCACACTCAGCATACAGAAGGTATTTTATAAGTGGGTTGCTGGATCGGGTGGAAGGGCATTTTTGCAGACTAGAACAAATTTCTACTTAAAATACCATCAGCTCTACACCGAGGCTCACTCTTTAAAGGCTACTGTGCATTCAAAAAAAGGTCAAGGTGGTAATAGATGTTGAACAAATGTACTAATTATTTAAAAATTGCTGGATCAGGGACAAGTTTATTAGATACGGAACAGTCAAGATCTCTCGGTTTACATTTTGCTCTTTAATGTGAGTTTACTGATCACTGAAGCAGGGAGATAGTGGAAAATCGAAATGTAAGACTTGTCACTCAAACAGTATCTAGGGGACAATTTTGGGAGATCAGTGAATGGGAAGATGTTTCCCTCTCTCTTTGACTAGATGGGTGTAAAAGCAGGTGTAGCAACGCTCTTTATCCATTAGTAATGAACAGAGGGGTGGAGGAAAGTGGTGGTTGAAAGCTACCCTCCAATCTCTTAGAAGTTTCCTCACAAAAAGACTTCTGGTTTTCTACCTCATTCAGAGACAGCTTAAGGAATCCTTCTGATGTTCTTGACTTGTGTTCTTTGCCATTTTGGGTGTTATGTTTTCTTATATGTCTTTCCACCCTCCTGAAATCCTCTTGGTTATATAAATGCACGGACACCATAACTGTCCATGAGAATGTCACAAAATTCTCTTGTCCTTGGAAAGGAAGTTTGAGAACCAATTCTCTAGATTAAATGAGAACTGATTGTAAAAAAAATGGAGGACATTTTTTCTGCATGACAACAGTCAGCAGTTTGAATTGTTACGGAAAGGTCCACCTACGGAAATGCTCCTTGGATTTGGGTTGGGAGAAGATCTCATCCTAGATGTTCTGAACTGGCAGCCAACAATTGCATAATCAAATTATGGAATTTTTGATCTCAGTAGTGATGGACTTTGATTTAAACAGCTTTAAAAAGGGAATGGACAAACAACATAATAGCATCATGATGGCTTTATCATCTCCAATAAAGGAGACAAAAGGTCTTTTGATATCAGTTGTTGGACAGTGTGATTGTTAATGCTGTTCCTTCACTGTCATACTTGATGGTGGACTTCAAGACAGACATCACCATCATCATTTATAACTTGCTTTTTTATAGTACCATATTCTTCAAGCAGCATATATTAAAAGCTTTAAAGCGGTATCTTTAAAAAGAAATACCAAAACACAACCAGGATTAGCAATGAAAAGAATCAACTGCAATCCCAAGAAAGCAACAGAAAATAAATCAGGTTCAACTAGATCAACACTTAACACTTTATTCTGCCCCCCCCCACCCCCCGGAAAAGCACAGGGCTACCATATCTGGGCATCAAAAATTCAGACAACCACAGATGGTAGCAAAGGGTTAGGTATTTCTGTATCTCTTTGCTTGTGGTTGTTCCAATTTAGCAGCTTAAATATATTAGCCCTAGGAAACGTCAGGGTGGGAAACAGAGAAATTGTCCAAGGTAAGGGGTTCCACAGGACAAAGTGCAGGACCAGAAACCCCCCTCAAATGTGGTCCTGCCATCTGAACTTCAGACAGTGGTGGGCCAGGACTTTCCAAAAGTTGACTTAACTTGAGTTGAGGGGCAGGTAGGAGAGAGAAATGCAGATATAGAAATGATATCTTACCAAAGACTTCTGATAACCCGTACACCTTCTGATTGTAGACATCTGTCTTGTCCCATATGAAGTAATATGAGAGATCCGGAGCTGCAGCAAACCACTTTCTGAAAAGGCGTCCTTCAACCGCAACCATGAGGTGGACTTTCATCAGGTTAAAAGGTATGGTGGGATGGGTCAAACTGATCCTCAGCACAGATTTGTAGCCAGGGGTACGGCTGCTCAGATAGCTTAACTTGATTTTACTCCCTGAAATTTTAATTTCTTCTTGTAAGGCCTAAGGGGAAAAAAACACATCATAGGAAAAGGAGTATTTTTGAATCACAAACTGAGCAACTACCACTGGGACCTTGCCTAGCAGATTCTTCAGTGGCCTTCCATGGGCAAACAAGGGTATTTTTATCTAAACAGTCACTTTTCTCCTGTATTACTTTGGTCTGGTCTGGTGGCAATTTCATGGCGGCCAGCAATTTGTTATGTTGTCATCTGATTAGGAGACATGTTGATATTGCTTCCGTTGGCCTTTATATTGTTTACTTGGTTTGGGTTGCTCTCAGCCAGCCCTCCGTGGTTCTGCAAGACCACCTTCTCTAGTGGTCTCTGCCCTCCTGATTAGATTGAGCTGGGTGGGCTCAACCTGGGTCCTTCCCTTGGGGACTGTCATCTCCAGGGACCTCAGAAGCACACCTTTTCAGGTACAGCCTAGTCCCATGGAAGAACTTGTCCCTGAGCATCATAATGGCCCTTCTCTTGGCCTTCAGAAGGTCCATGAAAGCATGGCATTTTCATTAGGCCAAGGAGGCTGGAATGTTATGACTGCTCCCTCTGTTGAGAAACATGTTTTTAACTTGGGGGCATTAATTCTTCTATTCTAGGTTTTTACATACTGGTTTCTTTCCCTTGTAGATTGCTGGACTATTATTGTTTACGTTGTTTATATTGTTTGTTTAAATCTCAGTTACGAAGACAGGAATGGCATGTCACTCAGGCTCAGCTTGGATTGGAGTGACTTACAAACTTTAAAAAAACAAACAAAAAAATTAGGGATGTGCAAAACCTACAGTAACAAGAAGGGAATATGCCAGAGATATCGGGAACATTTCATTTCTCCCCCAGACGATTCCAGTTGGGATGTTCTAGGTTTGGCTTGGTGATTTTTTGCAAGTTCATCTGCTGAGCCGCAAATGGTTCATGTTGTTCCCAATAAAATACACCTGTTTTTTAAAGGGGAAGACTCTGTCTGGAATACCGTGAGCCACATCTGATTTGCATGGTTAACTTGCAGATCATCCCCAAAACAGCAGAAGGATATGATCTGGAGGAGAAGGAGATTTTTTGCACATCCCTACTTACTTTAAAAACCTTAATTACCAATTTCAGTCTCATTACCAGCCTGGACTGCTTTCCACAGAAAAACAGAATAGAAACAAAACAAATATAATTACTAAATATTGCATAATGCAGTCTGGTTGAAAGAGGAGCAATATTCATTGAAGAAGAATCAAGCCGTTTGCTGATAGCTTTTTCCTTGTTCCCAAACACGTTAGGATTAGAAAAGTAAGATGGGTCTGAGAACCCACATCTTTTCCCAAAAGGAATTATCTAGAAGCTGTGAATTTCACAGCAAAATTTATAATCAGGAAAGCTTATACACACACACACACACACACACACACACAGTATACCTATATCTATATACACATAAATGTATACACACATAACACATTCACATCTGCATACATACATACATACATACATACATAGATTTATGGAGTTCATCACATGCAAAGGTGAAAAACGACAGAATTGGGCAAAGCCAGGAATTGTTTTTAAAAAGTGCTTTGCAAGTTTAAATATTGGGTGCCAGTGTGGCCAGTTGTAAGCTCATCTCTGTGGAGGGAAGGGTGGGGGGTGGTAAATCTTTTAATGCAACATGTCCTCACGACCACTTAATGCAATCTGTCCTCATAATCACCGAGAAAGCATCAGCCCACAGTAATTGAAGAGAAAACAGACTTTCTTTTTGCAACATCTTGTCCAATGCCATGTTAGAAAATCATTTATTTTTGCTATCAGGATGCATCTGACTGACTGACACTAAACAAGCATGATGTCTTTGGTGAAACACGATAAAGATATTTTTTTGGCAGCGGGAGGTGGCGACTTCCAAAGGCAGTTGAACCTGAATTACAAACGGATGAAATATTTATGTGTATTAACCGCTGATAAAGAGGCTTGCTGAACATGCTGTGCTAAGCAATGATTGTTTCCATACGGATTGCAGAAGAAGCCGAAGCGAAGCAAACCTTACCATGGCTTAGTGCCGTGTGTGAACGCAGTCAGAATTTAGCCAAGTTTCCACTTGTTCCCCCATCTTTCTTTTCAACCAGTGAAAATAACCCCAATTCCTAGGATTCCTGCTCCCCACCCAATGTTTTCTGCAGGCTCCAAGACTTCCAGCAATACACCTACATTCTTTTTTCACGCTCACCTACAAACAAATTATAAATAAATAGCCCTAAGAATAAAGGCTCTTCTCTTCTTCTACAACTGCAGAGTTTCTCTTTAAGGTGTTGCTCTTAACCTGCATTTTCCTGCCAGTCTATCAGATATGAGCAGAAACAAAAATCTTTTTATAACACAGTAAGCCTTAAATACCCAAAGTATGTAAGTCTTCAGATAGAGTAGTCAAAGGCACAGAGTGGAAGCATCTTGGGGCAGAGAATGTGTGTGTTTGTGGTATGTGTGAGACAGAGAAAGAAAGAGAGAAAGAAAGAGAGAAAGAGAAAGACAGCCAGCCAGACGGACTACATTTACCATGCTGGAATGACTGGAGAAACAGCCATTTACAAATGAAGACTGATGATCAATCTATCACGACACTGTCAACCCTGATCAGCAAGCTCTCTCCCAAGATGGCAGAAGGGGACTTTCCAAGCTCCATGTGAAGATGCCATGGGTGGAATGATCTTCTGCATCCAAAGCACAGATTGTACCACCGGAGGCGGTCCAAACTCTCTTTCCCAGCATTCAACTCTATTTTTGTGTTTATCCGTTTGGCCCAACAGCTCTGTGTGACCACTTGCCCTCCTTTTGCTTTTTTTAATACATGCATTTTTGTAAGCACTTCTAATGCCTGCATTTTGCAAAGCAACTTTTGAATTGGGTTGGATTCCTGGTGACTACAAAGACTTGCAGGGGCATCCATGGGATGGGGGATAGGGGTAAAAAAAACTCAAGATGGCGACTCTCGCTTGTTCACATGCAGCGGTAGTCTAGGTAGACAACTTGGCAACACCACAGGAATGGTTTGCTGCTACCTTCTTCCAGGTTTTCTTCCTTTAACTTCCTAGTTTAGCCTATAGCCCTGAAATCTCCTGTTGGCCTCCCATCCTGCTTCCCAAGAAGTCCAGTATGTTTAGCTTTTTCCTTCTTGTTGTTAAGGTCCTGCCATACAGTACAGGTCTCTGTGTACTTCTCAATGTGCATTTTCAAAAAATTGGGTTGCACCGAAGAATTTTTTGCCCAGACACTACTTTCCAGTTTGCTCATAGAGCTGGAGGTATACAGTGTATAAATTCATATAAAACCTCAGACCGAATGGATGCCTCATCCATCTCTATTGACCACAGAGTTATTTATGGTCCATCCACAAGAAGACAAGGAAATTGTTAAGCCTTCCAAGATGCTTCTCACACTACCCAGGTAAGTGGTTTAAAGTTGATTGCAGTGGTTCCCAACATGGCCATATGGCCTTCCAGGGGCCATACTGTATGTCTAGGGCAGTGTTTCTCAACCTCGGTAACTTTAAGATGTGTGGACTTCAACTCCCAGAATTCTGCAGCCAGCCATGCTGGCTGCGGAATTCTGGGAGTTGAAGTCCACACATCTTAAAGTTGCCGAGGTTGAGAAACACTGGTCTAGGGGGTTAGTGACTTACCTGCCAGGTATATGATCCATTTGTCATCATCCTCAGAAGTCATTCTCTGTACTAATTTCAGCAGCACAAATATTGACAATCACTACGGTTTATATTAAGTATCCTAATAGCAACTATGGGGGGGGGGGGTCACAGAGGTAAATGAGGAAAAAAAGGGGACCATGAGCAATAAACAAATAAAATATTTGAAAACCCCTGGTTTAGAGGATCATTTAAAGTAGTATTTCTCAACCTTGGCAGCTTAAAGCTGTGTGGACTTCAACTCCCAGAATTCCCCAGCCAGCAGGGCTGGCTGGGGAATTCTGGGAGTTGAAGTCCACACAGCTTCAAGCTGCCAAGGTTGAGAAACACTGATTTAAGGGGCGGGGAAGGAGTGTGAGGAAGCTCTTTTACTATGTCTCTATTTACTTCTTTAAAATTCTCCATGTTATTTCCCTGACTATTGTATTGTATTGTACTGTACTGTATTGTCTTGGTTTTTCTTTTTCTTTTTGCCTTTCATTGTATTTTTCTCCTACAGGAGAAAAACAAGTTTTAAAAAGCATTTTAGGACACGTTGGTTGGTGTTATTTACTCTCCTATAGTCATCTGTACTAAAATTCGGCGGTGACTGTTTCCCATTAAAAAACGACATTGAATTTCACATGTCTTTGATCTGACATCCTTTAAACTGCTGAACCGCAGTGCAAAAACCATGGCTTCTAAACAGCTGCTTCTTTTTCATGCTCCTTTTTAGCTGGGGCTCATATTAACTCACTTACAGGGGTCAGCCTCTATTTTAGTCTGCGGGCATCTTTAGAGAAAAATAATCGTTTTACAAATGGCCAAAAACGTTTGCCAGTTTTGGGGGATCTCGCCTGAATAATCTCGCATAAGAATGCTGAGATTTTGGACAGGGATGCCAAAACTCTCGCTGGAAAGCTCACACAACCTGTTTCTTTGCCTTTCCAATTTTACCAGATCCTTCTGCAGGATACATGTGTGTGTGTGTGTGTGTGAAATGACAAAAGCAGCTTTGCACTTTAAGCTACGCTCTTTTTGAACGCCTAGCATGCCCAAAGGACGTGGCGATAGCATCGCGATGGTGCAACGTTACTGTTCTCATTTTGCTGAAAACCCACCCGCCTGCGGAGGGTCCTGCCAACTCTCTTGGCATGGTTGAGGTTTCAGCCACGGTTGACCAGCTTTTAAAAGGGGAACTTTAATTCTGGGATTGTAGGGATGCTGTTTTGAGTGGAGGAGAGGAGCGACAGATGTTCGGCCTGCCTATGGCCTTCCAGGGGCCATACCGTATGTCTTTTTCCCATTGCGGGGAGATGGGCGGGGGACAAATTTAATCAATCAGTCAGTCAGTCAGTCAGTCAGTCAGTCAGTCAGTCAGTCAGTCAATCAGCCAGCCAGCCAGCCAGCCAGGGGTGGCCTGCATCTGGAAATGTCTTTATAGTCCCATTCTCTTACCTGGATTTCTGGCACGATGGGGCCTCGCTCGGAACAGGAGCTGGCAAAGGCGGTTAGTGGGGTGGGTGAAACCACAGGATTGGGCCGGGCAAAATTGCTCAGGTCACAGCTGGGGATGTCGTTTTCTTCGTGTCGCATCACAATGGTCTCCATGACGAAGAAATGATTCCAGGGCAACCAGAGGGTGTGATCTTGAGTGATGAAAGGCGCCCGTTCGAAACGCAGAATGATGGCTATTCCACCATGAGTGACCAGGTCAAAACTGTTGACAGAAATCCAAGATGAATTTTTTTTTAAAGAGGGAAGTGATACACATGTAGATTAGCTACCCATGCTGGTGAAGGATGGTGACCTTGTGGTGACATTTCCCATTTAAAAAAAAAAAAGGATGGTGTGACTTCTATTTTTGCGAATCGACGAGGTAGATTTGAACTCAAGCACAAATGCATCATAAAGCTCTAAAAGAAAAACAGCCCTACATTAAGAAAAGTATTTTCTATTTTCTTTTACAAAGGAGTACAAAGAAGTGATGCTTCGTAAAGAAAACATCTTCAGAGACTGAAAGCTATAGACCGGTGTTTTTCAAGCTTGGCCTCTTGAAGATGTGTGGACTTCAACTCCCAGAATTCCCCAGCCAGCATGGGGGATAGGGAATTCTGGGAGTTGAAGTCCACACATCTTCAAGTTGTTGAGGTTGAGAAACACTGCTATAGACAACATTCTTTCAAGCTGGGGGAAATTACAGTGAGGAGGCAGCTTCTGAGAACAAATGTTGCTCCAAATAAATAAAATGATATAAAATATCACCCAACAAAGCCCGTCTTCCCCACGTTCTGCCTTTGCAATGGATGAGTTCAGCAACGATGCACGGGGAAGATGAAAAAGCGGGTCACCGCGGCTCTCCTCTTCTCCGTCCCCACCATAGGCACATTTCTTTCCCCTCTTTCATTCAGGGATTCAATGCTGCATATATAGATTCTGCCCTCCTATTCTGATCCACAACCACCCTGTGAGTCAGTTGGGCTGAGACGGAGGGACTGACCCGAAGTCCTCCAGAGACCTTCTGTGGCTGCAGAGGATTCAAACCGGGGTTCAGAAGCCCCAGCATCTTCCCCACTACCTCTCCCTGGCTGTGGGGCAGTGGGGGGGGGGACCCGTCCAACGTCCCCCAAGGAGCTTCCAGGGCTGAGGAATAGGACTTGAATCTGGGTCTCCCCACTTCTGGTCCAGCATCTTCCCCACATCACATCTGGCTCTGCAAGATGTTTCATGTTCCTACCTACACTTCTCTAGATCTATACAGATTGATCCTCACATTTTCCCGCCAACAACAACCCTGTGAGGTAGATTGGGCTGAGAAAGCGTTCCCACTCCTTCCTACCCCTAGTCCAAGACCTTCAGCACTATGCCATACTACAGCTCTAACCCCTCCAAGGTTTTATTTCACAGCTCATCCTTCGCTCTTAATTGGCTTAGCAGGAGGGGAGCGGCACGTGTAGCTGTAAGAGTAGCACCTTTACTCTCCTTGTAATGCACAGAAAGGAAAACAGTGCTCACTATTAATTTTTAACTTGAGGACTGTGCAAAAAATGGATTTCTCCTTACTGCTGTCACAAGTCCGGACAACCAGTGATTCCAATCAGTGGTGTTGATTGTATTTGTGTGCGCGTCCAACAATGTCAGACAGCAATTGGGAATGTCTGACTGAAGCACACCCACAGACGTAAACTTGTGATCTAAGTGATGCACAACTAGGCAAGCAAAGCAATGCAAGGCTTTGATTACATGGTTGCAACCACCATCTTGACTTTTCTGACCCCCTGGCTGTAGTTTCCACGTGCCTTTCTGCAGAAAATTGTAGCATGTGCTTTAAACCAGTGTTTTTCCACCTCAGCGACTTTAAGGTAGGTGGACTTCCAGAGTTCCCCAGACAGCATGTTGGTGGGGAATTCTGGGAATTGAAGTCCACCCATGCTGCTGGGGAATTCTGGGAGTTGGAGTGCACAAGTCTTAAAGATGCTGAGGGTGAGAAGCACTGCTCTAAACAGATCACCGTTAAAGCAACAAGGGAAACTGTTGTGTGTTTGTGTGTGTGGGTGTAGGAAACAGAAATAGGAGTCCCGACTGGTGTAAAGGGAGATATCTATGAAGCCGCTGCTTTTACAGACATCTGGTTGGCAACTTCAGGGTAGGATTGTGATCCAGAGGCAGGAGCTAAGAAGGAATATGGTGAGGTAAACCTAATTTACAGTCCTGGAGACAGGACATCCCTAATGTGTGCCTAATTTATTTCTGTCCATGAAATAAAAACAAAGCAAGTGAGCAAGAGAAATGTTGATTCTGCAATTCAAGTAGGAACATGCCGGCTGGTTTTAATAGCCTTGTTTCTGGCTCGCCAGCACACTGAAAAGCACCGGAGCCTCAAGGAAGACATTTTTTAACAGTTAGTTAACATTTGGCAAAATTTGGCAAGCAACTTCAGGCCAAGATGGAGAACTGAACATAGCTTGGGGGGGTGGGGGGATTATGGAAATATATATTGTTTTACATGGTGTGCACATGTGTGTGTGTGAGCGTGTGCACCATGTGTAAAATGAAATGAGGAGTATTTAAAGCCACAGTTGTTCTTCGTTCGTTGTTGAACAGAACAGCTAAGAGCACCAGGCTGAACTCTAATGAGCGTCGGTAGGGTCTCCAAACGGGCTGGAGAAACAGGACTTCTCCTGGAGCCCAGAGGAAAGCATCAATCTCAGGCCAGAGGTGAAAACCCGGAGGATCTCCCATGGTGGGAAATTCAGGCACTCATCAGCGGTCCATCTCATCTTCCTTGGAGTTACTTAGAAGACTAACAGAGGTGAATATGTGTAGCTTAGGGTTGAACTGTGGAGTCCTTGGGGTTCAATGAGCTTGATTTTTTTCTTGCAAACGTTTCATTACCCGGCTAGGTAACATCTTCAGTGCTAAAATAGGATGGGGTTTGCTCTCTATTTATGTGCTGCGGCCTGCCTTGCCAGTGCTGGTAGGGGTGGGGGTTTTGTTTTGCTCCTCTGGTTAGTTCTTTGATTAGCATAGGCTTACTGCTTGATTGTGTGCCTGGTGGTAACCTTTACTTATCTGGGTGATGATTGCTGGTGATTGATTGCTGGTGAGGTGATCTTCTGGTCTTTTGTCTCTTTTGAATAGTATGTAGATGTATTCTACATCACCATCACCATCACAGTTACTTAGAAGAACTGAGCAATGAGGAACCACAGAGAAATAGAGATCTACTGGTGGAACCAAAATAACACTCGCAAAATTCTTCTCCTAGACCAGTGTTTCTCAACCTTGGCAACTTGAATATGTGTGGGCTTCAACTCCCAGAATTCCCCAGCCAGCCATGCTGGCTGGGGAATTCTGGGAGTTGAAGCCCACACATCTTCAAGTTGCTAAGGTTGAGAAACACTGTCCTAGACAAACCTCAGTGCATGAGACTGAGACAAACTGAGATATAGTTCTCAGGCTAGAGATGTTAGTTATGTCAACAACCACTTGATTCCAAAGCATGGAGCCAGGGCAATGAGTCCATCAGAAGGTGGGAAAGACAAGAAGACATAAATAAAGAAATGGGTTTAAGCTATGATGGGCATAAGAGGAAAGTGCACTGTTAGGTGGGCAGTCAACTGTTTCATACAGCTTCAGTCTAGTTGACAATAAAATTTCTATATAAGCTCTTCTTATTTAGCATGCCTCCGAGAATCTGAAGTCCAAGCTTAACAGACAAGTTAAGACATGTCAGGTTGGGAAACTGATATTTATTACTGAGTTCTGGTCTGGGGGACTTGATATTATCAGTGTATTCTTTGATGAGAATTTTCTGTACGGTGCTGCCTCCTCCCTGGTTCAAAGTAAGAATCTGCTGTTAAAAAAAAAAAGGCTCATTTCTACAGCCTGATAAAACGGATTATTCTGTTGGGACAGCAATCTGCTTGACAAAGGAAGGACTATTCTTCCATAATTGATCTGAACCCTTCAAGGCCCAATTGTTTAAACACGCACACGCAAATACACACCGACGTGTCTTTGCTGCTGGGACTGCACAGATGTTTCCAAAGTGTTGATGCAAAGCATGTCTGTGATCACCAAAAGGAATTCCTTTTGTGTGTCATCTGGAGACAAGGCAGAGCCTCACTAGCCAAAATCTATGCTGATGGAAGGATGTTGCTAGGAAGCCCAACAGAGGCCTAGATGCAGGTCAGCTAGATGGTGACCAGCTGTTTCTCTTCCAGAGCAGTCTGAATTTACTCACCCACCAACTCATTTTTAATTGCCCCTTTCTTATTACACAACCCTTACAAATGTACAACTTCCAATCTGCAAGAATCTATGCTTTCAGTGGGATTAATTAATATAAAACAACAAGCATTCCATAAACATGTGCTATATGCCCAGTGGAGAAGTTCTATCTATGTGTTTGCTAAGAGTCGACAATGACTTGATGGCACATAATCAATCAATGTGCCCAATGCTTATCGGCGGCATTATCTTTTCACACTGACAGTCACCAGGAGGACACTAACTGTTACAGCCCCTAGTCTTAGAACAGCTGATTGAGTTAGGGTTGTTATATTATTTAGGAACTCTATTCACAATTGGACCTTCCTCAAAAGTATTTTGAAAAACCATTTTCTGATGTATGAATCTCACTAATGATAACATTAGTAAGATTCTTACTAATGGGTCATCATCTATGGGTCATCATCCAAGACCTTGCTGTATGTCCCTCCAAAATATGGAAGCAAGAAAGCAAGGATAGTCTTCTTTGAGTTGAGCATGACTTCTGCTAACCTCATGGACACATCCATGTTGACAAGGGTTGACACACTTGGCTTGACAATAGCATGGAAACAATTTGCCATTATCTTCCTCCAGATTCTCCCCATTACAGTCTGTCTTCTGGAGATTTCCTAATTGTATCCAAGTTGGACCTTGCTATGCTATTTGAAACCAGTCAAGGACAGATACAGACCTAGCTGGACCTTGGAAATAAACCCAGATAACTTTAACCACTGAACCCACTAGTTCTTTATTCAGAATGTACATACTCTTTAATTCCACGGTCAACTGGAAATTGACTAGGAATGATAGGAAATGTAGCCCAAAACATCAGAAAAGTGTCTGTTTTGGAAACCCACTTGGAGATGATCATATGGACAGCTTGAAAGAGTCATGTTTATTCTAGAACAAGGTATGCACCAGGGACATCTGCAGAGGGTGGGGCCCAAAAAAATGAAGATGGTGACTGCAACGGCACAAAACCAGCAAAATATGTAAAAAAGGGGTGGAGCTTCAATTGTACAGTTATTGCTGCCATTTTGACTTTTTTTGGCTCCCCGAAGACAGCCCTGATATGCACTAAAAGATGGAAGAAGATCGGACCTTTTCTCATCATCTTTAAGCATTCCTCACAGACATCTGGTACACTCCTCAATGCAGTCATATGCACCATGATGTCATTGTGCCAATGCTGTTAATTGTATAATTTGTGGGATAACGTCATGACAAACATAGCATCGTTCTTACCTACCCAGCAGATACCTATGCCATCCTGGTTAGGAAATACATCTTCTGGTTAAAATATTAAAATGTACATATGATATTTGCCCTAAGGGTATTTGGGTATGTGCCAACAGACAAGGACAGAACAAATCTGATGACTGTTATCCACATCTGGAAGCCAATCTTGACTTCCTACAATTTGAGAAAAGAGGTCCATATACCTGCCATCTTGTCTACTGATGGTGTAGCCAAAAAGAGGGTTATTGACAAAGCTGATGTTCACACCGACCAGAGGGGTTCCATCTGATGTCATCACCTGCCCCCGAATGACACATGGGTGCCTGCAAGTTAGAAAAAAAGTAAAAGAAGTTGAAAGAAGGACTGAATCTGCCAAAATGAGGAGAATGCTTTGCAAGGAACGAAACTGGACTCACGACACTGTGCCAGGTTGGACTAATCACAGACCCTTAGTTT
Organism: Python bivittatus; assembly: GCF_059951505.1. Lineage (NCBI taxonomy): Eukaryota > Metazoa > Chordata > Lepidosauria > Squamata > Pythonidae > Python > Python bivittatus. Next base: position 5,950,694 of record NW_028277056.1, read on the forward strand.
CAGCACCTCTAACATCATCAGTTGCCTCTTGGCTAGTTGCCATGGGCCAGCTGCTGGGCCTCAACCTCTGAGATGGGCTTCAGCAGGTTTTCTACATGCAAGAAATCTTAAAGTCCTTAAGTTCTCACTAATGTCACATTCAGTTCTGCATACTCAGTTCAGATTCCTTATATGTAATTCAATTTTCCAGGCAGGGCTCAGATAGTCTCTTGCCTGTAACCCTGAACAGCTGTTACCAGACCAGTGTAGACTGCAATATCATGGATTAACTGCCCTTAGATGTTGGTCTTCAGAACTCCCTTCTGGTTTGCACTTGATCAAAAGGCAATTGTAATACTGGAATGAACATCATATAATATACAGCAAAAGAGAAAGAAGAGTAAAAGAGAGAAGCAACATATCTAGACTAAACCTGGGTTGTGAGACTAAAAAGACTAAACACTGAACTCTTCTATGGATGGATGGATGGATGGATGGAAGGAAGGAAGGAAGGAAGGAAGGAAGGAAGGAAGGAAGGAAGGTAGGTTCATCTTTCTTTTGCAGAAGAAAATCCTTGTTTCTCATCCCAACATCCCAGTTAGGGGAACCTGAAGAGCTTGGGGAACCTCCAAGTGCAGCTGGCCTTGGTGGTCACTACAGCCTCAATTTAGGATCAACCAATGACCAGAATAAGCCAGTTTGTTGCTTCAATTGTCTTCCCATTTTATTGAGCAAGACTAGTTTCCTCCAATTTAGCATCGTCTACATGTGTCGACTATAGCTTCCATGAGTCATGCGTCTGAGGAATAATGGAAACTGAGATCCACTACCCATGGCTACCACCAGGAGATGAAAGGCCAAAGAGACCAATTGTCAGAGATAAGAATGCTTCCTAGCTTCTTGGCTTGTTGGAAAATTTGAGCAGAGCTTGCACCAGAATCCCAACCTTCCTGGAATGAACCTTAGAGTTCAAATCTGGTTCTCCTATCCTGTTGCATCATTAGGTCTAGCATAGGCTTAGTGTCTTGGCCAGACTGTAGTTCATTTTGTTCTGTTTGCACATATAGTCTTCAATACCTTACATTTAGAAATGCAATTTGCAGGACCAGTTCCTAATGGATGCAAACAGCGGAATCAAAAGGGGATGTTTTCCTAGTACAACTTCTTCACGTGTGGGGGATGGTTTATGCATGCAAATACTCTCGTGGAGATACACTTTCTCACATACACCACATATGAACTCAGAATGTCCTCAATTTCTGGTATTTAATGTGCAGAAAATCTGTTTTTATGGGGAAATACTTAAATATGCAAACACTTTCTCCCAACTGCCTCCAGTTATCCTGCCTTTGATTTGGATGCATTTGGGTACCTGACAATTGTTGCCAGATGTGTTGAGATACTTCTGTATAAGGGGAACTCAAAGGCATGAAATCCAAGGGACAAAGGTTTTTGCACTCTTAAACGCCAAAATGAAAGAGTGCTGCAGCACTCACTTTGTTTCAGTCTACAAGAGAAGATGACAGTATCTTTAGTGGAGTTTCTTCAACCAGTTGGTGAATCTGAAGCAAAACTGTGTGGGTGTACAGAAAACCACAAAAGGAACAATCAGTGGGAGGAAGACAATGGCTGTGTGTGCACCTACATGTTGATGTGTGCATAAGGCAAATTCCTCAAAACTTGAGGCCCCACATCCTGGAAACATGAATCAGGCAGCTATATACATAAACGATGGTGAATACTTGCATGTGTGCTCAAGATCCACATTATTTGTTAGATTTCTACCATATCTTTCCTTCGGATCTCTAGGCAGCACATAGGGTGCTCCCTCTTCTCATTTTTCTCCATAACCACCACCCTGTGAGGTAGGATGAGCTAAGGTAGAGGGACTGGCTCAAAGTCCCCTTGGGAGCTTCCATGGCTAAAGGGACTAGAACCTGAGTCTCCCCTCTCCTACTCCCGCACCTTCTCCATTGAATCACCCTGGGTCTTGGGCTAAGAGGGAGCTTCCATGGCTAATGGGGGACTAGAACCTGGGTCTTCTGCTCCTAGTCCAGCACCTTCTACATTGCCCCATACGGTCTCTTGGGCTGAGAGGGTGGGACTGTCTCAAAGTCAGCTAATGAGTTCCATGATTGAGGGGGGAGTAGAAGCTGGGTCTCCATGCTCCTAGTACAGCACCACTAAACCACAGTTTCTTGGGCTGAAAAGGGGATTATCAGCCCCACGAGGTAGACCAGACCAGGAAATCAAATCCATAGGAAGGCTCAAACTACTTTTATTGAGATGGGCTAGAATAACAGAAACTTGCAAGTCTGATTGTGCTATACCTTCTCCTCCTTCTTACACTCTAGTGAATTAGGGAGGCATTTGCCTAAGGCACTTCCAAATGTTATTTTGCTTCCCAGGATTTAAACAATGTTTCATCCCTCTTTGTCTAGATAACAGTTCTTGCATATTTCCATCAAGGTCATCTTCCTTATTCTCTACAAGGAGGGGCCCAAAATCCCCCAGGAAGTTTCTGTGGCTGAGGGGAGACTAGAACTGGAGTCTTCTTGGCACCATTCCAATGCTGTCAAGCAGAAATGATTGAATGATGAAGGGATAGTAATGACCTGCACATTAAAGTCACGTCAAGTACTCTCTGCAGGTAAAAAACCAGCATACAGAAGCTAGGTTGGACTGGAGACTTCCCCTATGACCAGCTAGTTTAATTAGTGAGTTGTTTATGCAGGAAAGATGCAAAGAGGAATCACCTACAATATGAAGTTGGGTAAATTGAGTTGATCATCTTATTTTCCTCTCTGTGCAGGCTATCCCTAAATCTGGATTTGAAAGAATTATGGGGTAGCCCAGAGATATCTGTACTTGGTTGAAGGGAGTGAAGAAAGATGAAAAAGGATGAAGCAATTAAGTCCTCCTTGTCTTTCATTTCCCCCCAAGTGATTAAATTTGCCCCTTTTGGGAAAATCAATTAACACTGTGCCTTGTAAACATCTGGTCTCTCTTAGGTCAACCTGTCCTTTCTAGAGGCAAAATGGTCTACCCACAATGCACTGAGCCCCACAGGAACCCAGTTAATGTTAATTTAGTCAGCCATTTCCTTCAGAAGACCTTGGTCTAAATGTAATTATGTTCCCAAACAAGCTAAGTGGTGCTGGAAAAACCTTCTCAGGTCTGTCTAGGAACATTTCTTGAAATACGTCTGTAAAATTATCTTTTCTGCTAATAGGAACATTTTAGTCCTGCCAATATGAAATTAATATCAGGTGATTTAGCAAATCCACTGATTTAGCTTCTTTAATAGAGGAGTTAGCAATTCATTGAATTAGGAACATCTTATGAATTTGTCTGCCTTATGAAGTTATTTTGGAAATTGTTTGGATGCAAAACTAGAAAGATTGCACACTGCAAATATACAGTATACTCTCCATTTTTAATCAGACCTTCCCAGAGGCTTTTCTCCACATCTTTTTTAATTTAAAAAAAAACTTTGGGGATTTCTTAGTATTTGATAGCTCACTACATTTTTTTTAAAAAGTAGATGATAATTTAGGCATACAGTAATTTTAAACTATCATATTACCAAGCAATGCATAATTCACAAGGAGATTAAATTAATGCCACTGTTTTTCCCTTGGGTAAAATAGAAAGTCCTGTGCCAAGTAAAAGCAGTGCTGAGTTCATGGTCCAGCATCATCCAAGATGAAAAGTCCCATGCTCTGCAATATGATTTGCACAATTAGTCAAAAACGTAAATGAGCTTGCAGGGTAGGAAATGAAAAAGGAAGGAATAGCATTCCCTAAACTTATGCACAACTGTTTATGTTGTAAAGAAGTAGCAACTACTTAAACTTTAATTCTTAATTAAGCATGTCTATACCATGCTGAGGATGTTGAAGTGTCTTGCAGGTCCCAGTTTGGTATTTCCCCCAAATTAGATCAACCATTGTAATGGAGAGACAACGGTTGGGTTTCTACTGAAGAACCCTTCATTCAAACCTGGAACTCATTGGTGGGTCCTCAGTCTGAACAACCAAGGATTTTTGCTTCCAATCTGCTAGCAGGATTTTTTAAAAGTTGGATATCACACCCCGTTGGCTGTGCCCACCGCTCTGCTAAACATGGCAGGCTGATCAATCAAAACTACCATCGATCAGTCAAAGCTATCTTTGGCTCCAAGAATATTTTTCAGTTTGTGTAGCCATTGAGCACGATACTTATCAACCTAACCTCCCTTGTGGGCTTCTGGTTGCTCCCATTTCTGTCACACCAAGTCTCCTTGGTGGGAGGGCCAGACATGAAAGCATGAACCAGTTAAAATATAGATTAGCAGCCTTCACGGTGGGCTGGCAATTACTGGCAGCATCTCAACAGTGGCAAAGCAAAGGAATCTTGAGGTTGCATTTAATTTCATTTAATTTCATTTCATTTCATCTGGCTACAGCAGAGGTCAGTGAGAACGGAAGAGGGCCAATCAATCAACACTCCTAAAAATTCAGCTCTATCTCTCCCTGAACCCTACACGTAAAAAGAAGCAGGGCTTCAACTGTGTGGTTGCAGCCAACATTTTGATATTTCTGACCCTCCCTGCAGACAACCCTGGACTCCAAACAGCAATATTTTATTGGGGGTGCCGTAAAGGTTGTCAATAGGGTTCCCATCAGTCAGGAACTGAGGCTGGCCCAAGGCCATCTAAGTCACTCACATGAGAAGAAAGGCTTAAAACACAAAGCTCCTGACCCACATTTCCATGTCTCGGGCCCTTCACTGCACTCATCCAACTCTCCCCTGGAAAAACTTCATATGGGTCAGAAAATACTACCTGACACATTTCACCCTGCTCTGGAGAGCTCTTGCTCTTTCTCCGGAGCTTTGCATGGCCTCCACATGATAGACTTTCCAGCGTGCTGTTAAAGCTATTTTATTTCCCTGAAGTTTGATAAAAAATTTTTGGCCCAGACCTTCATGTTTTCAAAATCAACAAGTTCTTTCTTCAACGGGGCCTGGCGGTTCACTGTGGATTATATTTCTGTACCTTTAATTTTTTTAAAAAATACGTATTTCTGCTTTGAACCAAGGAGTCAAGCTGGGGTCTGTGCAATCAAAACCCTGCCTCTTTTGAACAAAGTACATTAAAAAAAAAGGTGGGGTCTCAATCACACAGATACCATTTTCACTTTTTTGACCCCATCATTGATGCTCCTGCTTTAAACATCTCTGGGAGGAAAACAAACCAATGAAAAACCGTTTGCTATCTAAGTTTCTTCCTTCCCTTCTAGTTCCTCTGGCAATGTATCCATTTGTTTCAGATCTAAAAAGGACTATTCTCAACTATGATGTTTAGGTGCATTACAGACAAAACTTCAGCAAGATAAAAATACAGTTAAAAGTATTGGCCTAAATGCTTCTCAAGAGTTACATTTTTTTTTTTATTCCCAAGGGCTAAACAAGACTTTAAAAGACATTATAGAAAACTGTTATCAAAGGATGCCAAGATTTACAAAGCACTCATCCAGAAGGAAAGCTCTGTTCATCTGTGCATACCACAAAAATATTTTTGACAAGAGTCTGTCTTATGCCTGGTAGCTAGGAGACAAAACGAACAAACGGGGCTGAGCAGAAAACCCCACCTAAGCAACACAGCACCAAAAAGGGAGTGTCAGGTTGAAGATGGGGATGGAAAATCAGCTCCCTGTGATGGATGTGGGAAAGGATAAGGCTTGGAATTCTCACAACGGATGGAATGAGGGATGGAAAAGGTGGAGAGAAAGAAACAAGAAAGAATGATAGTTTTCTCAAACGGACATCCTTGGGTTGTAAAGGAGACGGTGGGGGAATTGTACTTTCAGACTTGCAAGATTCTGTTAATGTAGCCTTACAATAAAGTAAAATTAGCTCATCTGGTTGTGATTCCTGTTTGGTCCACCTGGTAAGGTGACATCAATCTGGCAAGTCTGAAAGTACATCTCTCCCCCGTCTCCTTTACAGTCTGAGAAACTAGGGAGGGTCCTTTCTGAACCTCTTGCCCCATCCACTATCCAGCTGAGGGCTATGCTGCCTCTTATCAACTGTTCCCTAGGCAGCGCCTCTGGGCCCAGTCTCCCAAAGTCATTCCCTCATACCATTACAATGAGTAATCTGTGGTTGCTCATCAACCTCTGCATAGAATGCAATGCAATGATGATACCACAAAAACGATGGTCAGTGGTGACTTACAAGCATCCCCACCACAAACACAGATTACCCAAGATAGCCAGTTTAACCCAAGGGAACAGCAAGCAAGACAGTTACCCCCTCCTGGCTGCTGGTCAGGTGAAAATGGCCTGAGGATCTGAGGTTCTGAGGATGAGAGGCTGATACAATTGTCCACCACAAGCGTGCCCCAAGTTGCAAACATAGGTTTGTCACCTGGATGTATGACAACTCTAGATGCCTTGGAACTGCAGAAATGTAGACTTATCTAGCTGAATTTCTGAGACTATCCCAAGTACCTACCATTCTGGAACTAGGACTGATTCTATCAGGGGCTGGGGCGTTTGCAAGGGGGAGGGGGTCAGGAAAAGGCCAGATGACCTCTGCGACTGCTTGACCCAAGCATGGCCTTTTTTACTTGCGTTGCGACCACCATGGATGCTCCTGACTGCAGCGGATGGAGCCTCCTGCTTCATCTCAAACAGTGAATATGATTTTCCTTTTCTTGGGTTGGGAATTCTCTGTATTCCAAAGGAAACCAGTTCGATGATGTCTGTCCCAAGCCTCTTGTAGTAAAAAGGATCAAACCCAGCAGACTCAAATTTGGGTGAAGACATTTTAAGTAAAACAAGCTGTCCTGGCTCTCTTTCAGGCAGACGTGATCGCTAGTTGTTTCGGAATTCAATTAGGCAGAAAGTATTACTGTAGAGGAAAATGGAGATTCCTTGGGAAGCAATAAAACAGATGAAGCACAAGCTTGGTGTGTTTCTTGGCTGAAAACATACAGAAGACCACCTTCTCCAAATAGCAGCTAGAGGAAGATGTTGGAATGTTCTTTAAAGCACTAAAGAAAGCGTGGAGTTTTTATGCACTCAGCTTTTATACCATTCCATTAATGATGCCACTAGAATTGGCACGATAGTTTTTTCAATATATTCCAAAATACATTGGAATTAGCAGCTGGTGTCCCCAGGTGGCTGCCACTCTGGCTCTCTCTTGATCCTCTTGTGGATCTGCTTCGAGGCTTCCTTTATTTATTTTAAATATTTTTATCCCACTTTCTTGCTTTATAAGCACCACAAGCCATCTTTTCCCCCATCCAAGACCAATCACAGCTGGGAGTAACAGTTCCAACTCTTCCTGATGTGTCTTTATCTGTCTCTGCATCTCCTTTCACTGCACTTTGTTTAATGTTAATGCATATAGGTGGGGTGTTTTTTCCCTCCCTTCATTCATAAACATAATTGACCTGTTGTTAACAGTCATTTTATCGGTAAAACAGCAATACAGCCCACTGTTTGATGACTTGCATGTGTGAAACAGAATCTGAAGACCAAACCTATCTTCTCATCACCTCCAAAAGGAGTTCAGTGCAACTGTTCTCCCCTTTGGACACTCTGTGATATCTCTCTCTTCAAAGCCACAGCCTCCCCGTTAGTCTTCTAAGGATGCGAGGAGACCTTTTCGGAAGAAAAAAGAGCCAGTTTGGTCTAGTGGTGAAAGCGCCAGGCTAGAAGGCAGGAGACGGTGCGTTCTAATCCCGCCTTAGGCATGAAAGCCAGTGGGGTGACTTTGGGCCCATCCCTCTCTCTCAGCCTAACTCACCTCACAGGATTGTTGTTGTGGGGAAAAGAGGAGGAGGAAGGAGTATTAGGTATAATCGCCACCTTGAGTTATTTATAAAAACAATAAAGGCAGGATAAAAAACTTTAAAAAAACCACTGCTACCTGGGAATCCAAAACACAGTGGAATGTCTCATTTTCTGTTTTGACAGGGGATCTGGATGAAAAAGCAAGACTTGTGAAGAAGATTTAATTGATAAGCAGATTTCGGATGCGGACTGAAGTTAAATTCTTGCCCGGGGCATGACCACCTTCCTGGGAGAAGGATCTTCAGTTTGCTTGTTTTAAAAATATTATTTAGCGTTTTTATAGTCACCATGGTTGATAATGTTTGTAAGCTACCCAAATCCAGGAAGGAAGGAAGATGGAAGGCCATCTAGTTCAGGAGAATAGTTTATGGGGAAAACGAGCCTTGCATGGGTCTCTGTACATGAGATCCTGATAGGGTTTCCACATCACTCTGATCCACAGTGTGGTTTTGGCTTACCTTGTTGTGGGAATGCAACTCCCAATCATGGTTTGCAATCTAGTGCACTGGGCAAACCTAGCCAACTATTGATCTGTTTGATAAACAATGGCCATTCAAACTTTGGCTAATGGTGGTATGAGGACCACCCAATCTTGATATTCACATCTTTTCAAAAGTTCTTTTTTAATGCTACGAAAGAACATTCAGAGGCTTTGAATAGAATAGAAACTACCAAAAGGGCTGGACAGTAAGTCATCAAACACTTGGCTTTGGTTAGAAATCTTGCGGTAGAGCCTTAAGTGTCTGCATTAAGAGGTCAAGAGCAGGCAGTGGGGTGAAAAAGATGGCACTTCTATTTTTTTTGCCCACAAATTAGCTGTTCTTGAAAGGGCACCGAAACCCTTCAATTGTCTGATGGAGTTCAGGTAAGCCAATGACCTGTGACCATCTCCTTTGAAGTGTATTTTTTACTGAATTATTCTTTGGCTTTCTAACAATCAAGTGGGCTGACAAGGCACCTGAATAGTGTGTGGGTATGACAGAGACCAGGACAGAGAGAAAGAGAGAAAGAGAGAAGGGAGGGAGGGAGGGAGGGAGGAAGGAAGGAAGGAAGGAAGGAAATGGACATCCATAAATTCTCTTTATGTATATAAAAAAGGCCTCATCTTTTCCAAAATATTAATAATCCAATCATGGGCAAGGGGTCAAAAGGAGAATCCACCTCGAAATAAACATCCATGATGACACAACTGAGCTGTTGAGTCAAATTCCACATGCAAAGGATGTTTTTCTGCATCCTCTTGATGAACTGATAACAAGAGCTCTTGTGCCACTTGATCATCACTTGATTGATTTCCTGGCTAGTTATTTCTGCTTGTTTGCTTTGCTATCTTCAAGCAGTTTCAGCTGTCTGTCACCATAAGCTCTAGCACAAGTTACGGCTTCTCAGAATGACACTTGAGAACCTTTTTCTTCCTCTCTGGAGTAGGAAAAGGTCAATGCAGTGCCACAGAGGGCAAAGGGCTTGAAATGTGCCATTAAGTTATTGTTGACTCTTAGCAACCACATAGATTTTGTCCATGATGATCTGTCTCTAACATGGTCTTTCAGCTCATTCAATAGAGCATTCATTGTTAAGGCAAATCTATCCACCTTGCTGCAGGTCGTTCTCTTCTTTTCTTTCCTTCCACCTTTCCCAGCATTTATAATGTGCAGTAGGAATAACCTTGAGGAACAGGAGGAAGAGCCACAACCAAGGCAATGGCCAGATAAACAAAATCTGAGTGTGAGGTAGAAATGTAATTTAAGAAGGGATCTCAGGCATGACTCTCCCTAGTTCTCATGAAGTTAAAGGAGGGAGGGGGAAAGTTCATTCAGACTTGCAAGATTCTGTTACAGTAACCTTCTAATAAAAGTAGTATTAGCATTCATAACTCTGGTGTCCTAGTCTGGTCTACATTGAAGGGCTGACAGCATTAAAGCTTTCTCCAGAGAGATAGGTCTTCTCACAATGTGTCCAAAGTAGGATAATTTAAGCTTGGTCATTTGGGCCTTGAGTGAAAACTCTGGGTTGATTTGTTTGATGATCCATCAGTTTGTTTTCTTGGCTGTCCATGGTCTTCTCAGGAGTCTTCACCAACACCTAAGTTCAAAAGTGTCTATATTCTTCATATCCTGCTTCTTCAAAGTCCACTTTCGCTTCCATAGAATGTCATATTGGCAGCTCTTCCCTCTTCAGACCGTACTTCCTTGATCCAAGTTCAGAAACCCCCCCACTATTCCTACTGTCTGGATATTCCTTGTTTTTTCCACACACTAATGAACTGCAGGGTCTTTCATTGGCAAGGCCCCAATATAAGCTCTTGGTTTTGAACTTTCAGCTCCACTAATACAACCTTCTATCTTATTTTTTTTCTTTGATGTCTTCGATAGTCCTCTTTGGGTGATTCGTGCATCCTCAGAAGCACTTAGTCTCTTTATGGTGGATCCCTTTGCTGGCCTTGGGTTGGACTGGATGATTTCCATGAAACCCTTCAATGCTTGTATTTTAAGATTCTATGGCTAAGGGTTTTCTAGGTTGGCTCCTAAGCTATGGAATGAGCTCCCTAATACTGATTTTAGCACATTTAAGAAGGATTTAAAAACATATTTATTTCAGATTGGGGTACTGTGGGAAAAACTGATCTCGGTCTTGGCAACATTGTAAAAATATAATCCTTAGGCAGGTAACTAGCAGATATTTAAATGGTATTGTTTTATGAATTTTTACCTTATGTGATTGTTTTATTGACAATTTTGTTTTTTTCATAGTAATTTTATTAAAAATTACAATTAAAAAGATAAATACAAACTAAAAAAATAAATAAAAAGAAAAATAGGAAGTGCAGAAAAGGAAAAAAAATAGAAAAGAAAGAAAAAATAAGAATATAGTAAAGAAAAAGAAAAGAAATAAAGAAATGACATCTCCCTTCATCACAAGTATAAACAATTTTAGCAACTTATCACCTTCTCTTAAAATACAACAAATTATCTATTTTTCCCATGTCCCATCTCTTATCTATAAACAAATCCTTAAAGCCTCGTCATTTCAGTCCTGATGTCAGCAAAAGTTCATTAAGGATTACCGAGATAACAACATATCTACTTTAACCTTGATCAAATAAACCAACTTTATATTCTTTCTATTTTGTTGACAATTTTGGTAGGGTATGGGATTCTAAGTCTAACTGGTTTTGCGGATTTGGTGACTTTTATTAGGCTGCTATATTTTATAACTATATCGAATAAGGATTTGACTCTTTGGCATTCTGATATTCTGTCTTTTGAACTGGTGGTTTTCTTCATACCTAGCTGAAAAGTACACCCAAAATAAAGATTGCCAAGTGGCTGTGAATTACAAAATGACATTTTCATATATTTAGCGCAGCACTAAGTCTTCCAAATCTTTGGTGGAGCCCACAATTTTCTTTGAAGCCCCTTCCCACCTTCAGTAACTTGATGTGAGAACTGTTGGGAAATATGGGGTTTCAACCAAGCCTGTCTGACACGAGCACAAAGGGAGGTGTGGCTTCGCTGCGGCCTAGCTTTGCTGCTTTGTGTGGGAGGGGCTTGGAGCCCGCCTTTTTCCTGTTCCCTCATCTTCCTTCTTCTCCTCATGGCTCTCCACGAGGTAGGAATGAATCCTCTCGCCTCCTCATGGGTTTTGTACTAACATTTCACAACCCCAACAAGAATGAGGGTTCAAGGAAGCAACACTGCAGGGACCTTGTCCACATGGTAATTTAAGAAGAAAGGTAGGTGCTTTAAGCCAATTGTTGTAAGTCTCCTTATCTCAGGCAGCATAGAGAATGAAGAATCTGGTGGCTAGGGATTAGGGGAGTTGTTGTCCAACAACATTAGGAAAAGCCATACAACGGCTGCCTCCAGATGCTAGGAGCCCTTGAGAGATCTTTCACTCTGGAATGAAGGCTGGTGGAATCGTTGCAGCTTTCTTAAGACTGGTCATGTAATTCTCTATGGCGGTGTTTCTCAACCTCAGCACCTTTAAGATGTGTGGACTTCAACTCCCAGAATTCCCCAGCCGTCCTGTGCAGCTTCTCTTTCTCCTTCTCTCTGTTATTTTGGGCTTTTAGGAGAGTGGGAACAAATCAGTGCCTCTGTATGTTCACCTTCGCTGTCCTTGCTTAATCAATCCATACCCACCCCTATATATTTTTTTCCTTTTGCACCTTTTTGTACATCTGCAAATCCAGGGTAACTCTGAGTTTACTGATCTCTTTCTCTCATGTGTGGCTCTTGCCATTTTGGCTACCTAAATCACAGGAATCAGAGAACTCAATTGGAATTTGACTCCAGGATAATAATATTAAATTGTGCTGAGCATAAGGGATAGGAGGTCTCCTAGATACGTGGCTGGTATAGAACAGCCTCTTCAGGGAGAGAAATCATTAATAAAATCATAACGTGCAGGCTACAAACTCCTTACAAATCTTTGATTTTCAAGGGAAAAAAGCTTATTATGAACCCGAAGTAATTGGCGTACAGCAAAAGTAGCTGCATGCTGTACATTTGCAAATTCATGTACCTACAATCCCAAACACAGCAGACAGAAATGCCACAGGGAATAATTTTCCTCCCCCAAATCATCTGAGATTTCTTTCTTGGATAAGACAGAACTTGTTTTCTGTTTTAATTTTTTGGGGAGAAGCTCAGAGCAATGCTTGCAGTCAAAGATGGTATTCTTGAGTTTATTTAGTTACAATGTGCTCTAGAGGGGGCTGCCCTCGAAGACCACTTGGAAGCTACAGCTGGCCCGGAATACAACATCATGGGCACTGATGGGCATGCCACAGTATGCCAACGTGCTACCGCTGCTTTGCGAGCTGCAGTGGTTGCAACTTCACTCCTGGGTACAATTCAAGGTGCTGGTTAGTACCTATAAAGCCCTTCCTGGCTTTATGAGGACCATCTATCTCCAACAGTTCCTGCCCATCCAGTAAGATTGGGCAGTGTGGGTGCCCTCCAGATCCCTTTGATTAAACAATGCCATTTATTGGGACCTAGGAAGCCCTTTCTCTCTGTGGCAGCACCAACCCTCTGGATCAGCATCCCCCCAGAGATCCGTATGGCTCCTACTTTGATGAGACTCTGAAAGTCCTTAAAAAGCTGGCTATTCTCCCTGGGGTAGGGTGGTTGTTGAAATCTAAGGGAAAACATAAGAAGGAAGCTCTCCCCTTTTAACTTGGTGCTCTTGCTATCACTTGGGGGAATCCGACCCTTGTGAGATTGTCAAGAGAATTCCTCCTTTTCCTGGGGAAATTCCAAGAAATCATCCACTCCCCATCCCCACTTTTTTTGCCCCTAAATTCAGACCCTTAACAGGAAGTTTGCCCAAATTTAGTTCCAAAACAATTGAAACAATGGTGGAAATCTCACTGAAGTCAGCACTCAGCTCTGTTTTGAACACTCAGGTATCTAGAAAAATGTCTGCCATTAAGATCCCCCCTCTACAATATTTGTTTTTTAGCCATAGGCAAGAATGCTACAGTTGGATCAACCATATGGAGTCTGGAGCTGTCCATATAGAATACTCCCAAATTTTAAATTCAGTCTGTTGTTTATGTGGCCAGCTTCATCCATAGATCACCAAATACAATATTATATAGTAGTTCCCACCTGGCTTGTTCTCATGCAAGCCTTTCCCATTATTTTATTTAAAGTATCATTGGGATATTTCGCTTGGGGAACCACAACATGGACCAAGCATGAGGTAGGGGTGGGCAACTTTCCCGGGTTGGAGGCTTCTAGTTGCTCCTGGACCACCTGAAGTGCACAGATGATGTCATAGACAAGGTGGTGAAATCCCCAAGACGTGGGGGGACTGATTTTTTTTCCAATTTATAACACAGTTTTTAGGTGAGAATGGAAGCAAGATGACTCTGGGAATCCAATCACTCACATTTCCACTCTTGAAACCTCTCCCCTCCTCCTCCCCAAACAGCCCCAAATCAAGCTACTGAAATTCAGCAACAAAATGACCAGGCAGGCTGAGGAATTCTGGAGGGGCACCAGGTTGGCAAAGTCTCTGCTCAACCATACAGCGTAAAGACCACAGTGATGATGGGAAAATCAAAAAAATCACTGTGTAGGCTTGCACAGTGCATGTCCCTCATCATTTAGCCCTGCAAGAGTCTCTAGAATCAACTCTTTTCCACCTTAATATTAGTCAGAAATTAATATATACAATCATCTCTTAATACATTGCTTTCATGTTATATGTCCTTTTGTCTTTTGTTCCACAGGAATAGGAAAGAAGGGAGGGAGGGAGGGAGGGAGGAAGGAGGGAAGGAAGGAAACTTACCCTCCACTGAATGGGTTCTCTCCAGGAATAACATGAGTGCTGTCCTTGCCAACTAGAAACTTGATCCGATCATAGAAAGAGTAGAGCTTCTGCTGGGACATGGGAACCTGAGTCTCCTGTATGATATCTAGCGGATCTGGAGAGCCCAAGCACAGCGTGTTGGTCCGGCACAGAGATTGAAAGCAGCAGTCGGGGTCCATGCAGTCCACCAACCCATCTGTGGACCAAAGAAGTAAAGACCAGTTGAAGAGCCTGAGTGGGGTGAAGGATCTGGCATTCAGAATAGTTAGGACTGTGGCCTGGGAATATCACCTGGTACAGATTTATTCATTTATTTAGTGCCTTTGAGTCAGTCTTGACTCCTGGCGACTGCCCGGACTAGTCCCTGAAGTTTTCTTGGCAAAATTTTGGAAGTGATTCGCCATTGCCGCCTTCTTCCTAGGCTGAGAGAGAGGGACTGACGAAGGTCACCCAGCTGGCTTCATGTCTAAGGCAGGACTAGAACTCATGGTCTCCCAGTTTCTAGTCTGGTCCCTTAACCATTACACCAAACTGGCTCTCGGTACAAAGATGCCAAACTTGAATTCCCAGTAGTCCACCACAGTAATGTTTAATGGGAGAAGGGGGAAGAATTACATTCCTGCATAGAGAATACTTGCATTAGAGATATTTATGCTTAATTAAACCTCAGTGGGAGGGGTGTCAAAAAAGTCAAGATGGCAGCTGCAATTATTCAAAGCCCTATCTGTTTTGATTGCAATGGTTATAGTCAAGGTGGCACATGTAACACACTTATAAAAAAAGAATCGCAACTTCAATCAGGGCCAGCATATTGATTTTTTGACCTCCTCTCCCACTGCAGACACTGCTGCCTATAGTTTCAACTGGATAATTTTAACAGTTTTTAATAGTCAGGGTTTTTTTTAGTATCTGAGGTCTTATTTTGGATTTTATACTTTAATAAAACATTACTGAGAGGCCACAGGAATCAAGGTTATATGAAGTTTAATGGATGCATTCAATCAATCAATCAATCAATCAATCAATCAATCAATCAATCAATCAATCCTCCTTCAAGCTGTCTGAAGTCTATAGGAAGAATGTTCCAAATCCTGACATCAAGAGCTAGCAGGTTTTATTTTCTTGTAATAGGACACAATTGACACATCTATAGACTTTGAGTACAACAGAGCTTATTTACCGGAAACCTGTAGTCTTGTGTCCTTAATTGCAAGAATGGTTTTGCATTTCGTCACTTGGTAAATGTCCCTAGACCAGTGTTCCTCAATCTTGGCAGGCTGAAGATGTGTGGACTTCAACTCCCAGAATTCCCTAGCCAGTATGGCTGGCTGGGGAATTCTGGGAGTTGAAGTCCACACATCTTCAAGCTGCCAAGGTTGAGAAACACTGGTTTAGGAGAAGAATTTTGTGAGTATTATTTTGGTTCCATCAGTAAATCTCTATCTCTCTGTGGTTCCTCATTGCTCAGTTCCTCTAAGTAACTGCAAGGAAGATGAGATGGACTGCTGATGAGTGCCTGAATTTCCCACCATAGCAGATCCTCTTGGTTTTCACCTCTGGCCTGAGATTTATGCTTTCTTCTGGGCTCCAGGAGAAGTCCTGTTTCTCCAGCCCATTTGGAGACCCTACCGACGCTCATTAGAGTTCAGTCCGGTGCTCTTAGCAATGAACCAAGAATAACTGTGGCTTTAAATTCTGGGAATTCTGGGAATTGAAGTCCACATATCTTCAAGTTGCCAAGATTGAGAAACACTGCCCTAGACCAATGTACTCCATGCTGGCTGGGGAATTCTGAGAGTTGAAGTCCACACCTCTCAAAGTTGCCAAGATTGAGAAATACTGCCCTAAACCATATTGGGTACCAGAAACCAGCTCTAAAATGGTTGAAGCCGTCACAAGGGAGGGAGGCAGATTTTCTGCAGAAGACTTTTATGCCCAAACTGATTGGGAAGTTCTACTTGAACAATTTTATTTTTGATATTTCAAATCCTTACCTAATGGGGCAATCATCGACAGTCAACAGAGCAAATCTTTGTAGATTATACTACACAAAGAACTATTGAAAAATAAACTTGGAGAAGTTAAATCTAACCTTTTAAGAAGAGGTTTAGGTTTGTATATTACAATGCATATTTATCCAACGAAGGGTGCCGAGGGTGACTCATAAATTTACTTCCCCTCCTTTCAGCTCTGCTTTCAATCTAAAGTGCAAATTAGCTGCCTGAAAAGTTTCTGTCTGGACGTGTCTCAAATTTGTCCAGACACACGTAGGAGATTGACAAGGAACAATGACCGCTTTGAACAATACCCTTTCCACAACAACCGTTTCCTTTTTGGGCCTGACCCTCCAGAAAAATCATGCTAAATGTGGTCATTTCCCCTCTATTCACAGAAGTACAGATTATAGCCCTAAACCCATATATCTGACACATCTGGAGCAGAATTATGGCCTTGAGCCGGCTGTAAATAGAACTAAAGATGGGGATATTTAATTTCACGAGAGGGAAGAAAGCACTCTGTTGTTTCGTAGCCATGGGGGATTTTATTAGGGGGGGCAGTGGGCTATTTCTGCTGGCTCTTTTTTCCCCCCTCTAAATCTTTTCCCAAAGGAAGTAATTTGGACCACACCAGATGTACAACACTATCCTAAGCATTCAATCATCTGTACATTTAAAAAAAAAAAAAGGCACAACTTTTCAACCCTCTGAAGTAGATAAGCTCAGACTTGGATTTATCTTGTTTTCTTTCTCCGGGAACAATACCGGTCTTGCGATGCGATAGTACACACAATGCTTGCAGGGTTGAGCAATGGGGAAGGCACTCCAGTTTATGGACTCAAACTATACACTCCCTGTCGGTCTTGTAATGGGGCATCTCTTTATTTTTCATCTAACTGATATTAGAGATTTCTTTGCAATAAGGTAAACTGTGGATAACTGGCAACACAAAGAGCTTAATTGACAGTTCAGAGGTGTCTATGGGGATGGGAGGTCAAGATGGTGGCAGTAACTGCACAACCAAGGGCCCTCCCCCTTTTGTTTGCATCATGACTGCCATCTTGATTATTCTGACCCCCCCGTCCCTGTTTGACATTACTCAGTAAACAGCATTAAAGAAAAAGGTACAGATGTACCACTTCTGTGCCAATCATATTTCTCCAACTGGCAAAAACACTCCCCCATAACATTCCTCCAAGGGGTTTTGGTATGAGGGACAATTCGGAGAAGATCTCCAGGGCACTATCACAAAATGGCTGCCACGATAGGCAAGGCCAATTAGGAAAGAACAGCTAAGAAGCTGTTTATAATCTTCAATTTGGGGCAAGTTTAGAGACACTTAAAAAAGAGCAGTGGGCTAAGTGCATCCCCCAGTTTTATTTTCCATCTGCATGTTACTCATAAAAGATGATACTTGAGGTAACGCTTTGTTTTGCGACATGCTAATTTCTCAGATTTTTTTTTTCCAATTAAAGGAATAAAAAATAAAGTGGAGTGTGGAGCAGGGCAGACACAAAGAGAGATACAGCAGTATACTTTACAACTGGAAGTACTGGAGTGGATCCATCATCAAAAAACGCTTCCAACCTCCAACGCTTGCAGGGTATTAAGGTCAACTAAGATGCCATGGTCAATGGTACTAAATGCTGCTGAGAGGTCTAATATAATCAGGAGAGGTGCACTTCTCCCATCCAGATTCCAATGAAGATCCTCCATCAAAGAGACCAATGCTACTTCCATCCCATATCCCAGCCTGAATCCTAATTGAAAACGATCCAGATAATCTGTTTCTTCCAGGAGCCTCCATACTTGATTCTTGACCACACTTTTAACTGTCTTCCCCTCAAAAGGGAGGCCAGGGACTGTGCAGAATTTTCCAAGTATGGCTAGAGAGATGACCTCTTCAAGATAAGAGGCATCAATAGACTCCTTCAAGGCTGGTGACACTTTGTCCTCCTGAATCACCTGAATCCAGACAACCACGAACCCCAGTCATCCAGAGGAGCTGGGTAGGACATGGTTCCAGCCTGAAGATGGCTGAGCAAAGCCTTATCTATTTCCATCAGCTGTACAAGCACAAAAAAATCCTAGTTCACATCACAAGACATTGCCCCACTCCCCTTACCTGGCTCTACCCAACTGACCTCCAACCCTGACTGAATACAGGAGACTTTATTCAGAAAGAAAACCACAAAAACTTCACAGCAGCCTGCAGGAATCTTACCTTGATGACAAAACATCCAAAGTATTTTGAGTTTGCTTCTGTTATAACCCAACTTTGAAATGTTCAGACAGGACATCCCAAGTGGGACTGTTTTGTTTCAAACCTGGAACTTGTTTGCACCTTGTGTTCATTTCTACCCATGCAAAATGAAGACCCATGATCAGTAAACCCTGTTACCTGGGGTCTTACCTCCATCATTGTCTTTTCCATCTCCACATGCTGTCTCCATGGAAGTGTCACAGCCTGTCCCTCTCCAGCCCAGCTGACAGACACAGTGCCACCCATTCATATCCAGGGTGCACCTACCGTTGCCATTACACAAGCCGGGGCATCCCTCTGGAAGAGTGAAAGAAAAGAGAAGTTTGGTTGGAGAAGATGATGTTCAACAATTAACATTTGAGAGCAAGACAGGTAATCCACATCTTACGTACAATCAAGGAGTTGATGATGACTTGTCCTTTTGGGCAATTCTGCTCCTTGGGAAATATTACTACAATAGCCCAAGTTGATTTTTTCCCATGGATATGAAACTGAATGGCTTGGCATGCAGTAATATTGCAACGTTTCTTGGTCATCAAGACTGTCTCTTTTTAAAAGAAACCTTTTCTCATTTTTGTATGGAACACTGCAAATTATTTTCACACTATACAATAAATAATTTTTTGGGGGGTCCTGTCAACTGAATTGTCTGCTACAATTTTTCTTAGTTCCCAAAGATGTAGATGATACATACAGTATATCCATTGATACAAATATTTCAATATTTTTCTTCTTTTATTGTGCATAACTTCCTCTTAAGGCATTTGTTTTCGTAACTGTTTTTCTAAGCCAACTGCACACAGTCGAAGCACCCCTTTAATTATTTATTTTACATAGAATCAGCAAGTGTTATTTTGATTAAGAACTTCATAAATGGAAAGGATGCTTTTCCAAAAAGCTAACCGAAAACGAGAAACAGAGCATCTTAAAATAATAATCACTCTTTGATAAATTTGGTAAAGTGCCAACGCAGTTGATTCCTAATTTTTCACACATTCTTAGCAGGATAAAGTAAAATAAGCTTAGCAATATTGCGGTAGGTTCTTACGGCAAATTATAGCCATGACTAACATTAAGCCATCCGACAAAGGAAATCATAGCATTCTCCCATTTATTTTCATTTCCAAAGGAACAACATGGTGATAATGGATGGTGATTGACAAATAACTATAAAGACAGGTATTGGTCAAACATTTACTTGTTCATGTCAGAACAGGATGAAGATGGAGGGCAGAAGTGCAAAGCTATTGCAGTGGTGTGCACAGGGACCTTAAAAAAAGACAGAAAGGATGATGGCAAAGTGGTCTTCCCACTTGGGCCACAAGCTGATTTCTCACTCTTCTTTGACAAACGGGAACAAAACTGAACCAGCATGATCTTCTGGCATAATGTGATTTTCAATGATCATAATTATCATTGCTGATCACAATTCCATCTGACATGGCAAACCACTTCATCCTTCTGTTTTTATGTGACTTAGCAGCATCCACAGGGGCTGCCCTTTTGTACGTGTGTACAATGTTGATGCAGGTACAAAAGGAGCAGGGCTTTGACTGCAATGCCCCAACCACCATCCTTGACCTCATCCTACAGACGCCAGTGATGTGGTGTCTCAACATGTGGCAGCATCTCCCTGACCTTGGCTGATGTAGAAAGCTAAGCAGCATCAGACAAGGTTGGTACTAAGATGGGAGACCTCAGTTAGGCTGAGAAATTGAAAATCTATGCTGGAAGAAAGCAACAGAAAGCTACTACTATATTGTTGGCAAGTGAATTGCGTGGATGAGTCCATGTAAGTTGTCAGCTTGGCTTGAAGAGAACTTTAGATTTTGTAGTATTCAAGGTTTCAGTCTTTTAAAAAAAGCAATCTGAATGTTGGTTGTCTGTAGAACATAAGGATTCTTTTTCTCATCATCAGGAATAAGGAATGTTGGGATCTATTTAAAAATACCACCTTATTTATTCTTTGCCATTTCAAATCACATTTATTCCTACTGAAATTGGTGGGAACAAGTCAAAATCAAAAATCACAATTTGACTGCGGCTTGTTCCAACATACTGGAGTTTAACTTAATCCCAATCTTACGTTGTTTGGACATAAAGAGAACACTGTCACCACCACCCTGAAAGTTGGCTTAAATCCAGGAGGGCTTGCTCTGAACCCTTCCTCTGGCATCTGGAGAAATGGTATAGCAGAAAGAGGAGTCCTTGATTCTGTGCCTTCAGCAGACTTATGTGCATGGCTGTATGTCACACAAGATGCAGGAAATGCCAGAGTTCTTATTGCCTTTTCATACATGGTTGACATTGAGGAAAGAAGAATGAACAAAATTACATTTCAGGGTCACTGTGGTGACATAAGCAAACAAATTTGATTATTACATATATACAGTGGCCTTTCCCCCTAGCCTGCCAAGGCTATTTATTCAGATTAGCAAGTGATTACCTTGTAGTTTTTCAAGACTACTAGCTGGAATAATCTGTTGCTAATGATCTGAGCAATTAAAGCTCTTTAATTATCCCAGTCATAACCCTCCTATATCCCTCGAAAGGCTCTTTCAATAGAAGCATTTCCAATTGAGATCTGATTTAGAGATTAGGGTTGAATCCCTAAATACGGAATATGAGTAGAAGGGGGAATTTCTTTCTTTCATTGTCCTCTCCCCAGTTAAAAAAAAAAAGACAATTGCGTTTTCTTTGGTTCTGTCTTCAGGTGGGCATAAATTGTCGAGGGGGCGGGGAAATGCAAGTGTGATCTGCAGAACACAATACTTATCAGTGCTGAGCAGAGAAACTATAATTCCTATAAGGAGATGGGAAGTTATGTTCTCCTCCTCCAGAAATCCACTAAAACCATTTACTTTCTCCAGTGAAAGTTTTGAAAGGCTGTTTATACCCAACTCTAATTGACTCAAGCTGGGCCATCTTGCCATAAGCAGTTCTGGTTCCAACCTGTCACTCATTTTGACACTATTCTCAATAATACATCTGGTGTAATAATTCTCAATAATACATCTGGTGTTGCTATTCCACAGCCTTCCCCAGCTTTGATCTCCTTCAGGTGCATGAACTTTCACAAGTTGTTCCATCCCATTTGCATGGATTTCAAGACCTGGCTCCCAATTATGTGATTCTCTCCCCACACATCTTTGCTTTCATTTAAAATGAAAATGTCTTTTTACGAAGCAAATGGTTTGGTAGAAGCTGTTGCGAGGGGATGTTGAGAGTAGCAAGTGAGTAAAGTTAGATGGTAGGCCTATTTTATTGCAAATCTCACTAGCATAGTTAGAGGGCAAGGGTATTGGGTTGTACATTCAGGATTTTATAGCTGTAGAAGTGTGAGTTTTACTGAGAGGGTTAACATATCATGTTGGGTATTGACTTTATGGCTTCCATGTAATTTTAACAGTTAGTTTTTACTTGTTAATTTTTATGGTGGTTAGACCACACCGTGGTGAGAGGTATCAGAGACAAGATGTTTGTTTCTTTGAATTCTCCAAACAATTCTTTGTTTGGAGTTAAACAAAGTTTCTTCTTGATTGACTTAAATCAGCATGTGTTCCTTTCCAAATTATTTTTAAGCCTTTAAAATGTGGCATCCATTAAAGAGGATCCTCTAACACAAAAGTCAGCTATCTGTGGGGGATTGGTAAAACTCATTCCTTCACTGCTATGTCACCAGATAAAGAACCATGCATGTACCCAAACTTTCTCTGAAGTTTCCACCAAAGCTTCTTGAACTGCTAAAAGATACATGCTTTTCATTTAAGATGGATCAGCACCAAGTGACCTGCCTCTTCAGCACCTGATAGAAATTTCAAAGAAAGAGGTGGGTCTTCAGTGTTATTTATTTCCTCAATGAGGAAATTTTGGGGACCAGGCTTAAAGTACACCCCAGTTTCAGAACCACCCCCTCATCTGCTCTAAGTCGAAGCAACAACACATCTGTAACATGGGAAGAAAGTTAAGGCACTGACAAATTCCAAACTTTTGTTATCAGCACAGAAAGTCCAAATGGCATAAAACTGATATATTAAATCAGGATGATCAGGAATTGATACTAGTTATAGTGTCAATTAAAGTATAGCTAATAAAATCACCTTCTTCCTAAGAACCAAGTATGAAGCCAGAAAACTAAGGGAGACAGTGCAGTAAAGCAATTGTGTAATGGATCTTACACTTGTTCATTCAGCTCACCTTTAACAGATAAAGAGGATGATTTTTTAAAAAATTAGTAAACATTTCCTTAGTTTTCTGATCAATTGATCAGAGTGAGCAATGAAACTCTGACCCAATGAGCCTAAAGTACAATATTCTTGCTATACAGCAGGGTTCCTCAACCTCAGCAACTTTAAGATGGGTGGACTTCAACTCCCAGAATTCCCCATGGCTGGCTGGGGAATTCTGGGAGTTGACATCCACCCATCTTAAAGTTGCTGAGGTTGAGGAACCCTTCTATACAGTATAGGGGCCATATTACCATACCGTCTATTCTGGGTAGCCAGTTTGAACAAAGATTCATGGAAACATTCTAAGCCTGCATGGAGGGTAATGTGAATGGGCCGGAAGCCATTTTTCCTGTAGTTAGATTCCTTGTCTTCAAGAGACTTTGCCCCAAAGTTCCCTGGGTATTGTAGTTTGGTGAGGGTGCTGAATATGGGGCATTCACGTTCAATGGATCATCTCAACCAGCTACAGTTCCCACGCTTCTCACAGGAGACAGAATGCTTATTAAACTCATACAAATCTCTGGTGAAGATAGGCCTTTAAGATTCTGACTCTTGTGGTTTGGATTAAAGTAGAATGCAACCAATTACGCTGACTGAGATCAGAATAGCTGATTTGGGGATTTCAGCAGAAAGATGTTAATAATTAAGACAGCCTAAACAAGGGAGCTGTCGCTGCTTCGAACAGGCATTCTCCACGTAACTCGGGAAGAATTATGCAAGTTGGAAGTTACACCTAGTGCTGATTTTTCCATGGCGTAGCATGAATGAAAATGTTTATTGCCAGTACAGTCACACTAACCTGCTCCAAAGTTTATAGGCTACTCTTTTTCTGCTCCTGGTGATCCTCCAAAATCCAAACACTGTTCTTTCTTGTTTTTCTTGGTTTGCTTTATAGAAATCAGGAGCAACAGCAGATGATGATGATGAAAATGCAAGGATAGGCAGAGCAGAGAGATCTTTGTGACCCTGTATCTCCGAATCCCAAAGAAACAGACCAGGAGAGAGGACTTTTTACCCCCTCTCTCTGACCCCTTCCTCTCTCTCTTTTCATCTGTTATCCCTATTTTCCCATACTGAGATGTAAGATGGAAACCACAGCCAATGTATGCCATATTATTACCACCTCAGTGTCTGCCAATGATCTGTCTATCCTTTGTCAAAACTGCTACCACTCTGCCACCATAAATGGAGACAAAAGCAGTCCAAGGAGACAGGGGGGAGACTCCCCACCCCATAATATAAAGCAATTCAGAAGCATTTGAATCACCCAGGGCAATTAACAGAAAACAAGCTAGCTCCCACTGAACTGCCAATTCTTCTGAAGTAGGAAGACTTGGTTAAAAGCATTCTCTTTTGTTGCAAGGCTTCCTGTTCTTCAAAGACTAATCAGCTTGCAACAGCAGCTTGGGGTTTGTTTGGTTGCTCTTCTTGGCTGTTTGTTGTCCTGTTTGACCTTCCCAGATGTCGTTAAGAGGCACAGAAAGGGGTACAAGTAAAAAAAAACAAAACTAGAGGACTACACTCTTCATCCCCATGTGGGGAAATGTGGACACGTTAGCTTAAAAGAAGCTTACCATAGGTGGGCTAAGATTGTGGGTGTGACCTTGGGGCAATAAACTCCTGTCCTTTGGATTAATGTGCCTGGAGTGTAGAAGGTGGGAAAAGTCTAGAAAAAATTGAAAATTACATTTTCATCAGGAAATAAAGCAGGGAGGGATGGCTCTTGGTAGCTGTACATAATATTCCGATGGGGTAATGAGGCATATTGGGGTGGAGGAAACAAGTCGTATACTAGCTGGAGATAGGATTTCTGTTTTTCTTGGTTTGAGTTTTTTTGCTTTTCAATTACGTTTGGTGAATTTGGGGGCGTACATGATGTTTTTCATGTGTTTCATCCTCAGACTGAAGGAAGATTATGTTCCTGATTTTCAGTAATTAAGGTTGGAGGGGAAATGGGGGCAGGAATGTGGTTTGGAGGCCAGATGTGGCCTTAGGGTTTAGACGGGCTGTAGGAAGCACAGAGATGACCTTGGAGATGGTATGCAGGAATTGTTAGCAAAACATGAATTAAGCCCAGGAAGGGAAAAAAGCATAAGAAAGAAACTTAAAGTGATTCTGCTTGGATTCTTGTTGGTGTAAGACAGAGAGAAGGGAAAATATTGTCAGACTGATGTTAGTCCTTCTAGATACGCCAGATCAGGAAACACACACAAGAAATATTCAAACTCCAATTTATTGATGTAACAGAATCCTGAAAACCTGACAGTGTTTTCCCCTCCCTTCTTCTTATACCAAAGAGGGTCAAGGTGGGGCAACCCTGAGTTTCTTTCTAACACCTTCTTGCCTTTCTGGGCTTAATTCATCTTTTGTTAACCATCTCCACATACCTTCTCCAAGGTCATCTCTGTGCTTCTCCACAATGCCCAACTGAGTAGCTGAGCATTTCTGGCACGTCAGCTTTCTTCTGTTATTGTGGAAAACAAACACCTTGGGATAGGTTGACATTGTTCTGATGTGCCCATGTCTGGTCTCACTGAACTACATAACTCTGACCTACTAGGAGGGAGAAAATCTATGGGATGGGTATGTTGTCTACACTGGGGTTTGCCTGTCTGCTGGGATGGGCAATTACTTTTCCCCCCATTGCTCTGAGTTCAAACCAGGTGAATTAACAGACCCACCTATGCAATTTACTTGGCAGCATTATGGAATTAGTTTGCCACTACTGTGGCTTTGTCCCATTTTTTTTTTTTTTGCATTTTCCCAGTCTAGTCTACAGTCCTGGCATTGTAGTGATCTTCCATTCAAGTGCTCGCCATGCTTGACTTAACTCAACTTGAGAACCCCGAAGAGGTCAGCCAGGACCTATCAACTTCTGAGATGATGAATCAAGAGAGAACTTCCTTTTAATTTAATCCATTAAAGAAAGTATTGCAATCTGATTCATCAACAAACAGCATGATCCTAAACATGCTTATTCAGAAATCAACCTCGCAGCTCCCAGGGGTACTTAGGCTGATATGCACAGAACTGTGCGCTCAGGTCTGAAGCTGACAGACATCCTTCTCGAGAGGTTAACTTGTAGACGTTTTGGGATGGCATCTTCCCAAATTCCCAGCCTGCCCTGGCAATCAGCCTCAATGCATCTCAGTGACATCAGGTTGGGGGAAACCTGGTTAAGTGATATGGGAACCTTATTCTGCTTCATTTTCTGGTCATTTTCCACTCCTCTCCAACTGCAAGCTTGATCAAGCCAAGTATTGACTAATGGAATGGGTTTTGGTAGAAAAAGAACACTTTTCCTGCCTCCCTGCCCTGGCCTTCACAATCATGCCTAGCTGTATCACTACAGTTTCAAAAGGATGCATGTGTCCAACTCAGTTAAATTTATTGTCCTCTCATCAGGCAAACTAAGACAGCATTAATGCCTAAGGGGTTTTCTGTATAATGCCTGTAATTAGCTGCATGTTTAGAAACAGCAGAGGCAATTGTTCCCAGTTTCTTTTTATGTTTCCCCATTACAGCTATACTTTCATAAATTAAATTACAATTAATTTAAATGAATTAAAATGCAAGTAACAGAGTTAGCCTCAACCCAGTGTGGTAGCCACTACACCCCAGGGGAGTCTGGAAAGAGGAAGATTGACAATTTTTAATGGCTTTTTTTTTACTTTTGGGGGGAGGTTTTGTGAAAGTGTGTGGTTTTAAAAACAGGAAACACCCCTGAGCTTAAAAGGACTGGGGTCTGAATCTCACCTAAGTATGATGGATTTATCTGGAATGTGAGAAGGGATCTATGCTGGTTTGTCTACTAGTTTCTCAAATGTGGTGTTTGGGGGCAATTATTGTGTGTTTGTGCATGAGCGATAGGAAAGGGCTAGTAAAACAGTGTTTGGGACAGGGTAGATGAAAGAGTTTCAGAGTCTGAGAGTTTTTAAGTGGCAGAAGCAAGGTTAAAATTACTTATGGCATAGAGAAAGTCGATAAAGAGGTCACACTAGAATTATGGAATACTTACTAGAATTATGGAATGCTTAATTATGGAAGATTTGGGGTAGAGAAAAGGTCAAGTACTTTCAGACAGCACATGGCTAACTTGTGGGATTTCCTGCCACAAATTACAGCACAGTGTCAACTTAGAATGCTGCAGACCAATTCACAGAAGGTGAGGTTTTTAATCACCGATTTCCTGTCATCATGAAGGTTTACTACTTTTACACCAGTTGTAAGGAAGCAGAGCTACAGCAGATCCATAAAACTAAAGCCCTCCTTGTGGGCTTCCAAGAAACATCCAGGAGGACAAGGTGGGAAAACATTTTGAAACAGAGGGACTTTTAATCTAATACTGCAGTTCTCTTATGTTGATTTCAGGGGATCAGGGCAAGCTTTGTCCTATATTTCTGAAACAAATGAGAAAAGGGGACAAATTTCCTTTGATTCTCATTCTTCTCTGCTTTTAAGAGTGAGAACTAGTGTTGGGCAGAAGACAAATTCATCATCCAAAGCAAAAGATAAAATTCTTATAGGAGGAATATGTTTATAACAGGTGGCCAAGGAGTTTGTGGAAGTGTCCTGTCTTACATTGTCCTGTCTTGTCTCCAATGGTCTTCAGTGTCTCTGGCTTTTCCTGCTTTTGTTAAATCTCAAGGGACGACTTTACAAGGAAGAACCTCATGAGGGAGCTCGTCCTACGTTTTTCTTCTCATTATCATCACAACTAAGGATGAGTCCTGCCCTTGAAAACTGTCCATGCATTTTTCCTTCCTTGGGAGAATTCAGATAAATCGTCCACTCCAATTTCCTGCATACAACTTGGGTGGAAATCCTAGATCCAAGTATTTTAAGTCTGTAGGGCAAGGGGCATGCTGTTGCTGTGGCACGGAGGTGAACATCATATAATTCCTTACATCGATCAAACACCTTCTAAGCCTGTTTTCCATTACCTGGTGGTTTGGGCTATCATCTGCCACTCTAGCAAGTCTAGCTACCTCTGGAGGACATCAAGTTGGGATAACTAACAAGAGAGGTGATGATGTACCTTTCATTAAACGTATTCAGGTGGAAGTTAGATAGCAATATCTCTGGCATGCTTTAATTTGGATTCCTGCGTTGAACAGGGAGTTGCACTCAATGACCTTAGTGGCCCCTTCTATGATTCTGTGAAGGCTGCTGTTGGTGCTTGAGCCCAAAATCATCTTCTACAGATTTCTATTTGATTCTATTTTGGAGAGTAGAGAATCATCTAAGAACAAGCAGGTGTCTGTTGAGCTATCAAGAGACTCACACCACCTAGTTTTCCCCAACTGGATCTTCCTGAAAGGTGTGGATTCTATTCCTTGAATGTTCATCATGGCCATGCTGGCTGGAAAATTCTGGGTATTTCTTTAGACACAGAAGGGTATTCAAGCTGGAAAGGCTGCTGAGCAAGCTACAGGTAACCAGGCAAGTTTTTGTTTTTAATTATAAACTGGGAAAAATCTGATGTACAAAGTATCTTTTAGGCATCCAGGATTTACTAGCCAACTTCTCTAGAGTTTCACCCTGAAATATTTTCAACCTGAAAAATAGAGGCTGTGGTTAAGATTATTCATTTCATTTTGGAAACAAGGAGACTTCATATCATCATACTCACCTTGTCTTCTCTTGAGTTGTACAATAAAAAAAAATTGAAACATTCTTGTAGGGACTCCCCCCTCTCCCCCACATCACCTGTCTAAGTTGTAATGAGTGACGGAATGAAGACAGAGGAGACACTGATAGGACATTAGTGAAAGACAGTTGCATTTACAGAAGGATGGAGTTGAAATAGGCTTTCTCAGCCTAAATCCCTGAAAAATTAAGTCATGCTAGGCTTTAGGTGACAATACTGAGATCATGGAGATAGGAGGCCACCTAAGCTGACATTTGTGCGGGGCAGTGGAGAAGGGGGAGCATTTGGGCTGGATTGAAACACACAAAGACAGGAAAAGAAGAGGAAGGAAGGGCACCATACCTTTCACTACCTTATCCAGATAGTGAGCTTGGAAAATAAAAGACAGAACATGTAAAGTAGGATTGAATAAAGTGCAGTACAGTTTAGTACGAGACAGTGAGAGTGAAGTAAAGGCAATGGCTAGGAGGCTATGGGCACTGAAAGAGGAATGGGGTGGGAGGAAGGACAAAACAACAGTAGCAGCAGCAGCAGCAGCAGCAGCAGCAGCAGCAACAGAAGGCCAAGCTGATATCACAGGAAAGCAGGAGAGGGGATCCAAGGCAAAAGCAGCATACATTCAAAGAAGGGGAAAAGGAATCTTAATTTATGCTCTGGGCGGTGTGAAAAATCAGGGTGCTGTCAAAAGCAGAATATTTTCCGCTCATTTGCACAGATAAAGCAACTTCTCATCATGGTGGCAGCCCGTATTTTTCCTGTTTCTGTTCTTCTTGCTAGCCACCTATCACCGTTACAGGCCCAACAGGATGCATAACAGTGCATTTTATGACATAATGTAGAAGGAAGGAGGAAGATTCCCACCTACCAGGATCCGCCACTCAAATTTGCTTTCCTGTCCGTGAGGAGGAGCTTCACATAACGCCATTTCTGTTCATGGCATAGGAACTGACAGCAGCAGACAGAATAGGCTTGCTGTAAAATCTTGCCTGTCTGTCTATCGTAAAGCCTCTGAGGTTGGTACAGGAAGTGAGGTCTTCACTTTTCATAAATCCAGAAGTGAATGGCCATCTCATCAAACTTGTCTCTAGAGATATGGACTAAAGCAACATTTGGGATGGCTTTGTCTCGAAGATGAGAATATGGGTGAAGGAGCACGGAGGGTTCTGAATTCACACCACACGCTACACCAGGGCTTCTCCACCTCAGCAACTTTAGGATGTATGGACTTCAGCTCCCAGAATTGGAGTTGTGCTATAGTAAGCTAACATGGGGCTAGGTAGTTGGGGTTCTGCATGAGGTGGGAACTTGGTCATTGTTTTAGCATGTCAGCTGGACCTGGTTCTTATGTTAAGTCCTGGTACGGGTTGTTTTAGGGCATAGCATGTTCTGTAAATGTAGCAATGAGGTTTTTGTTAACCCAGGTTTAAGGTTTAGCAGCCTTTGTGAACCTAATGGAAAAAAAGAGAAGGGTTGAACTGTGGAGTCCTTGGTGTTCTCTGAGCTTGGTGGTTTGTTATCCAACTAGTAACATCATCAGCGCCAGGGAGGGTGGTGTTTGCTCCCTGTTTAAATGCAGTAGCTTTGCCCTGCCAGTATGGGTGGGGGTATGGTTTTCTCCTTGGTAGTTCCTTGATTAGGGTATTATTTTCTGCTTGTTTGCCTGATATTAATCCCTGCTTATCTGGGTGTTGGTTGCTGGAGAAGATATGTTCTGGTCTTTTTGTTTCCTTCTTAGCTTTTTTATTGTTCCTTTTGAATGGTGTGTAAATATGGTTTATCTCTATGTGCCTATTGATGGCTGATTTGTCTGCATGCCAAGCTTCCAGGAATTCCCTAATGTTTTTGGATTTAGCTTGGTCTAGGATGCTCAGAGTTTCCCAGTTGAAACTGTGGTTGAGTCTGTCCATACGTTGTGAGATTAAGGAGTTTTCATCATGTCTTCTGACTGCTAGTTGGTGTTCATGGATGCGCTCTGCTAGTCTTTTGCCTGTCTGTCCTACATAATGGCTGTTACACTGTATAT
Organism: Python bivittatus; assembly: GCF_059951505.1. Lineage (NCBI taxonomy): Eukaryota > Metazoa > Chordata > Lepidosauria > Squamata > Pythonidae > Python > Python bivittatus. Next base: position 5,981,003 of record NW_028277056.1, read on the forward strand.
TATAGATGACTCCTGTTTTTTCTAGGACTGCTGGGTCTTTTGGTTTACTTAAGATATTTTGGAGGACTTTATTTGGTTTGCGTACTATGGTGATGCCGTGTGATTGTGATAGTCTGTTGGTTGTTTCTGAGATGTTTTGATGTATAGTAGATGTTCTTGATGTATGGTAGTGTTATCCTTTTCATAGTTTGTGTTGGTTGTGGTGTAGTGGGTTGAGTGGTCAGACACTTTTTGATTAGGTTGCTTGGGTATCCATTTTGTTGGAAGATGTTATACAGGTGGTCTGTTTCCTTTTTCTGGTGTTCTGGGTTGCTGCAGTGTGTTTGTGTGAACCTAACCAGCAAGGGCCAATACCAGAACAAAGAAGCAAAGACTGCTCCAAATTATGCCTGACCAGAGATCCCATATTGGTGATGCCAGATATTTATGTGAATACTGAGCAAATTATACAGTGAGGGTCACAATTTTCATTTGATGAATATTCATAGGATCCAGACATTTTTGATGGAGAAAGCTGAGGCTCCATGGGAGCATGCTTGGGTGGTTCCCTGGGAAGGGTCCCTCTTTATCCCCTGCTAGATGATTAGAAGAGTGAAATAGGAAGCTGTGAAGGTCTGCAGCTTAACCTGGCAAGACCTGAGTGGCTCTGGATTTTTGGATCCCCTGGATCCAGGGATCTTTCTTCTTTAACTTTTGAGATTCCCCCAGGCAGAGTTAGTGTACAATGTGGAGGTCCTTCTAAGCTCATGGCTCCTACTTAAAGAGCAGGTGGTAACTGTGGCCAGGGGAGCCTTTGCACAGATCTTGTCGGATGTGTATTTGCCCTCCTTGTTTTATGTGTCAGTTGTGCTAGTTCCTGGAGCAGGAAGTTCTGCTCACTGTCACTCCCACCTTAGCCATTTCAGTTGGATTACTGCCATGCACTCAACATGGGGCTGCCCTTGAAGAACACTTGGAAGCTTCAACTGGGACAGAATGCATCAGCGTGCAACACAACTGCTGCATAAGCTGCATTGGCTTCCAGTATTCTTCCAGGTGCAATTCAAGATGCTGGTTATCACCTTTAAAGCCCTACACAGTAACTAGCAGGACCATCTTTCTCCGAGAGTTTCTATTCTTCCACCAGATCTGACAGGATGGGCACGCTTCAGGTCCTCTCTACTAAAAAGTGTCATCTTATGGTACCAAGAAGGTGTGTTTTCTCTGTCACAGCGCCTGCCCTATGGAACGGCCTCCCCCCTGAGATTTGGATGGCCCTGACCTTCTTGGCCTTCCAGAAGGCTGTTAAAATTTGGGTTTTCCCCCAAGTGTTAGGGCCGGGATGTTAGTGTTAGGAGTTTCTCATGGGAAGAAATGCATCTCGCTATCTTCAAACATATTGTTACCGCTAACAAATCAGGCCCAGCTGCAAATTGTTATTGTAATTGTGCATGTATACTGCTATTTACTGCCACCTATTGGCGTCTGTATGCTAGTTACTCAAGGGGTGGCAATAAAACGGGAGGATTACATGCCCAGCTGCTCAGTAGAATTTTAGCCATCATGTAATCAGTTTGATGGGTTATGTAGTAGTAACTCATAACTAAGTAGTGTACCTCTTCTCTGAGAGTTTTTGGCTAGAGACTCTGTTAAACTTGTGTAGTGGATAAGTCTTGGATGCCACATATATGAGAAGAAGTGATTTTTTCTATGTTTTTGCATGAAACTTCTATTTTATGTAGATTTGCATTTTTCTCAATAAACAACCAGATATTTTATATTTTCTGGCTGGATTTCTTTGGAGAACAAGATAAGGACATTACATTCTTTCAATCTCTCTAACGCTGGTGTGTATTTTTGGCACGAACTGTGTTTATAGCTGCACTCTGCATAACAGGGGAGTTCAAGATACGTTTGTGTTTTTATGAAATTGTTATGTAGTGCCTTGGCTATTTTCTTTTTTGTATAGTATTATTTTAATTGGTTATGGCCTTTTTATATTGCTTTGGTGTGTACTATTCACTGCCTGGAGTTATGTATTTAAGATGGGCGGCAATACACATTTTCTAAAACAACCGATAAATTAATAAATGATTTTCTGGACCTTCCACACCATGCCCATTCTTTGTTACATTGCAGAGCTCTTTACTCATTGCCTATTTGAGCTACAGCCAGTTCAAACTACTGGTGAATAATAATAATAATAATAATAATAATAATAATAATAATAATAATATAATAATATCACCATCCACCTATGACGTTTTCCCCAAGGACCTGGGATAGGCAGATGTTCTTGTTTGATGGTGTTACAGCTTATATCCTGTGACAATACCTTTAACATGGTCAAACAACATCTGCCTATCCCAGGTCCTTGGGAAGGACTCAATAGGTGGATAAAAATGCCAAATCCAGTCTAAACATCTGGCTGACGGTGTGACCAACCATAACAACAGCAATAACAACAGTATGCCCCCAAGATGCATACCCTTGATCCAGGGGGTGAAAAAGTGATGCATCCATTCCAAAATAAATAACTAATATTGGCCACATGATTCATTTATAGCAGACATTCTTAATATCTAGGACATTCTCATTTGCTTTCTACTTTCTCTGGAACGAGCATCTTTTGACTGAGCATTTTGATGCTATTAATTAACCTCTCAAAACAGGGAGGCCAAGTTCACTGATGCAAGGAAGAGATTCAGCAAATGAAGAGAACTTACAAGGCTGACTTTAGGTCAGAGAGAGAGAGAGAGAGAGAGAAGAGAGGAAGGCAGAGGCTGTGTGTGTGTGTGTCTCTACACATGGGGCCAGAGGTTTTCACTCACAGTAGTGTGACTGAACTGTTCTTTTTCTTGACTGCAATTGGCAACTTCAGAAGGAGGGAGAGATTGTGAGTTAAAGCTCTCTTCCTGCCGGCGCTTTGCTCTTATTTATAATGTTGTTGAGGAACGATCAGAGAGCACTGCTTCTCTAACTTGGGCACCCTTCCCACGCTCCTTTCAATCTTTTTGTATTTTCCATTGCTTTTCCCCTCCCTGCCTTTCTGCATTGGCTCAGGAAGACCACCCAACTGGAAGGGTCAGGACCTTTGAAAGAATTTTGGGTGGGTTCCCCCACCCCCCAATTTAGAGTCTAGACTCCAGTATGTCTAAAGGATAAGGAAAAGCACAAAATTCATATTTGTAAGCAAAAAAGGAAAGAAGACAGATTACTCAAGATTGGCCGTGAGATGGGAGACTTCAAATTCTTGGCAGTTCAGAAGATGCAGCCACACTCAGTCAGATGGCTTGACTGTACTTCATAGAGGGGCCCATCAGAAAGGAAAATTTAGTAGATTAGACTAGTACAGAGCTCTAAACTACCCATTTTTCAGAATAAATTGTCATATTTTGGCAGCCCGTCAACCCACAGAGGATTTCTATTACTGGCTCACTCCAGATTTGAAGAAAACAACTTGTCTTTTGTTAAAAAATGCTATCTTTATGAAATGAATGCTTCCGGAGCTTTCTAACCCATTGCATCTCTGATTTGGATGATCACACATCTAGGATTGGAATCTGAGTAACGAGCAAGAAGGATGGATTTGAAAAGGAGAAGTGGGAATTGGAAGATTTTCCTGTATACATATTCTAAGAATATTCTGTGTGGAAGAAAGTCCCAACACCATGATCCTCTCTAATTGTGGTTGCTTTGTCTCCAGTAGCAATTGTTATGTGACTGTAATAAAATCAAACATACAGCTAATTTCCACTGAAAATTCTTCAAATTCAGATATGTTAAACGTTCCAGAATTGCTGGGAGTTGGGCGGCATATGAATTATTATGGTCGGTCACACAGTCAGCCAGATGTTTAGGCTGGATTTGGCATGTTTATCCCCCTATCGAGTTCCTCCCAAGGACCTGGGATAGGCAGATGTTTGATGGTGTTAAAAGTATCGTCGCAGGATGCAGCTGTTCCTAGTCAAGCTGCCTTTTGCAATGGACTGATGGTGATGGTCTTCAAGTGGTGCTCCAGATGTTTTGGGACTGCACCCAAGGTGCCTATAACTTTGGTACTATCCTTGTATTTTGTGATTTTCTCCAGTATTATTCTTATTATTCCTATTGTTGTTCTTAATAATAATATTTTTCCTAGAAGAGTAATGATGGCCCTAACATCCTGAAATAATATTCTGCTTATGTGTAGACAGCAAACCAATATGGTTAAAAAAGAGACAATTTTGGCCTGCTTGGGAAATTATACTGGAAACAAACCAGGACTCCGGCCACAGATCCAGAGCCTGCTTCCTAATTCAGCAGATTATTGGATGAGAATTCATTCCACCAAAATGGGAGATGCAAATCTACAGGATTACATCACAGCGTGGTCTTCACTTTGGCACCCCGACCTAAAAGGCTGGCTATACAGTTGGTAAACATGGACTTTTAAGCTAATGTAAACTAGAACTGAATGCCATGGCTTATTCATGGATGAGGGCCTACACAACACTCTCGTATTTCCTTCTTCCTCAAAACAGTTAGACCACGTTAGACCAGACTTAAATCAAGATGACTATTATGTTGCAGTATCCTGCTTTTCTCCATGGCAAACACCTTCCTTTGTAGGAGATGTAGTGGAGGTCAAACAAGTGAAGATGGTGGCCATAACTGCATGATTAAAGTCCCTGTCCGAGTTGTGGCCAATATTTTGATTTTTTTGACCTCTATCCAGTGGGTGCACCTGCTCAGGGGAGGCCACAAAACAGGACATTAAAGCACTGTTTTCTTCCCACTGAGGCCAATGGAGATATAATGGAGATATAAAGGAATCACAAGATCCTTTAGCTCTTGCTACCAATAAACCCAGTTCCCATAAATTAATCTAATGCAGGGTTTCTCAACCTTGTCAACTTGAAGACGGGTGGACATGCTGGCTGGGGAATTCTGGGAGTTGAAGTCCACACATCTTCAAGTCGACAAGGTTGAGAAACACTGATCTAATGACTAAATTAATCCACGCATACCTCACTATGGAAAATGTGATTTGTAGATTATGTTTTGCATGAATGAATACTTGGTCTGTCCAGTCAATATTATCCTATTCAAGACTGACAAAAGAAAGCCCAGGTCTATTAGTTAAAAAAAAAAATGTTGCCCCAAAATTGTGCGCCCCCCCCCCCAATTGCTAGGTAGAAAAGCAGAAGGAAAGAGTTAATGGGAGCAAATTGATATTACCTTTGGGAACAGCCTTCCCCAATCCATCTGCCTGTATGATGGAATTTTTTCTCTGGGTTTGTTAAATTAACTCCTGGTTTATTGCCTGTTTTTATACCATAGTGAATATGTTTTAAATCAGTGTTTTTCAAACTTGGCAACTTTTAAGAGATGTGGACTGCAACTCCCAGAATGCTGGCTGGGGAATTCTGGGAGTTGAAGTCCACACCTCTTAAAGTTGCCAAGTTTGAAGATCACTGAATTGTATGGCACCTATTCTGAGATGGTTGGTTTATAAATATGATTTATAAATACATTAAGTAAATGAATAAATAAATAAATGTGTGAACTTCAGTTCTCAGAATTCTATAACTACTGCTGATATTTCTGGGTCCACATATCTAACTGGTCCTAAATTTCAGCAATAATACCTGTTATAGTACTAGATGTTAACTTTTGAAGGAAAGAGCAAAATGTTTTTCCCAAGACTGCCTAAGCTTGAATATCTTACTTTGGCTTGTGATTTACAAGGAGGGAACATTAGAAGCTTCCTTGTCTTGTACTGGCTATTTTTCACCATATTTCTTCAGACATTTCCATTATGGGTAAGAAGTTCAACCATGGGACATGTTATTGTTGAGCAATCAAGGAGGCAGAGAGATAAGACAAACATATAACACAAGCCATGCAAGGACATTACATCAAGACAAGGGAAGGTCTGCCACGCGCACCAATGTCCTTTCATCTGTCCCAATATTGGTACTCTTCTTTGCTTTTTCAAAATTTGGGGATTTTTATAGTTCTCTAAAAGATCCTTTCTAGTTTTACAATTCTCTTTGGGAAAGGGATCTGGTGTTTATGAATCTATGCAGGAAGATTCTGCTGGCTAAAGATTATAATATTTAGGTGGCAGGTGAAGGAATCCCTTCGCACAAGATGTCTTGAGGTTCTTCAGAAGAAACACATCATGAACAGGTACCCTGGATAAAATTGTTACTAGATGAAGAGGACTAATATTGTCTCTTCTGAAAGTGCTGACCCTGATTCCATGACTGACTATTATGAGGAATGATGGTACAACAAGATGCTAGATGGAGGCAGAATGAATTGCTATTTTCTCCCACTCTAAAAGTCTATTCCCCAGTTCAATTCACTTCCTGCCCTCCTATGAACTTCCAATATGGGATGAGGTTTTCCCCCGTCCAATTATTCCCACCAGTCCCCTGCTATTACTTCCCTAAATTAAACCAAAACCTTCCACCTTTGAACCATGGATTATTCCACCTTTTTCTCCTCTTTTTCTCCTCCGTTTTCCTACTACTACTACTACATTTCAAGGCAGTGTGGAGGGAATGTTCTTCTGGGGATACCTTTGAACTGCAATTTTCTATCAAAGGGGTTATAATTTTCCAATTGCACCTGCGAGTGTTTGTCTAAAATGCTCAAAATCTGGTGTTTTTTTTTGGGGGGGGGGGTCTAAATCATTACAGGATCCAATTATTTCTCTCATGGTTGTCTGGACAGGCATCTGACCTTTCCTGTTCATGAAAAACGTCTATATTCCTTGAAACAGATTTTCTACTTTTTAACACTGTTTTTGCTTAATGGTGTGTGAACTTCTGCAATGGGATTCCTGCAACCCCATAATTCTGGGGCAGTGGGTCAAAAGATGCAATAAAGAAACAGGCAGGGAAACATCCTCAGAGGACATTACTAAATATCTGGATTCAAAGTTGTGAATAAATAGCTGATTTAAGCTTCTGCTAAAGTGGATTAGCAAGAAATCAAACCCAATGATTAAGCAGACTGTCTGTGCTGAACAGATGTCCTGGTGAAATGTTGCAATAAGTTACTAAAAAGGGAAAGGGGTTTAGCAATGATAAAAGAAAGTTGGAAAATGGCCAGTTGGGAAGACTGCACAACACTTCCAGTAACCACAGTTGTGGAAAAAAAAAAGTATCTTCTTAAAGTGATAAAGGCTTCTGTGCAATTAAAATAAAAATGTATCTCAATGGTAACAGAGGAATATATGTTGATGGCCATGGAGTGCTCTGTCGGATGGCACCACCTGAAATGACCATTAGCAGAAGATCGAACAAAAACACTTGGTCTGCAAGCATCTTCAGAGATGCTTGGTGCATGAATAAGCCGTTTATGCTGGATGGAGACATAAAAATGTCTCAACACTGTTTATGGTTGGTTTAATGGTTCCCACCTGTTTGTGTGCCATTTCCAAAACCTTGCCCAACTATCAACCAAATGTTGGATAAAAGAAGAAGAGCGCCCAGGCGTGGCAAGAAGAGCTCTGTTAAAAATGTTTGTCCATCTCCAGCTTTAATTTCTCAGAGGGACTGAGATGGCCATTTCCGACTTCCACAGTGGATTTCTGAAGGAGCAAAGTTTCTCTGACACCCCAACACAGGAATCTACCAGGGGTTATTGAAAAAAATAAAAGGTCTGGCCAGCTAGCAACCACTAGGAAAACCACTTGCTGCTGGAGGAAAAGTCTATGGGATGCCATGTCATGCCTGCATCTTTCCGTATGTTTGCAACTCCTGAACGGGCTGTTGGAATGGCCTGTTTGCTTTGGCTAACTGCAAGTAGGTTGTGAAAGTAAAGGATATCCTCATTTTCAGATGTAACTATCACTGCAGTTTAGATGTTCGACTGCTGGTGGATCATGCATGATTTTAAGAAGCCTCATATTTAAGTGGGCACCTTGTGGAGGTGTCAAACACACCAATCACCATTTTGGGGTGGGAATTGATTGGTTGAATCTAAGGAAACTTCTTGAGCTATTGCAATTGTCTAAAGGACACCACCTGACATCTCCATTACTATTATTCAGGAGAGCTACAACGAAGTAGAAGTCTACAAACTGTGACCCAGCAGTCTAAATGGATTTGGACAATATGTTTAACTCCATTATTGAATTAACCCATTTTCAGGGTTGGCACAATTTGTGAAAATATAAACTAACTAAATAGATTGGGTTTGCACGACAGGCTAAGACATACCCCAAGAGAATCCAGGTTAAAACTAACCAAGCTTAGCTTTGTGCAACTACAGCTCACAGGTCAGGTCTTTAACTGACCTGGATCAGCATGTTATGCAAACCCAGTACTGTCACTCTACTTCATTTCCAGGCGATTTAAAAAGAAGTGCTTTTTATTCCCTAGCCAAAGGCTATTTGGTCTATAAAGCATAAAATTAAAAATGCAGCTGGAGGTGCCAATTTATAGAGTTTCAGCTTATAATGGGTCTTGACCGGTATCTTTAGTATAGTTAACTAATAAAAAGGATTTATTAGATAGCATGAGTGAATGCACCAGAATTCAATGCAAGGAACTGGCAGATAACCAGAGACAGTGTGTATTTGAGAAGCAGATTTGGTAAGCGTCCACAACTGCGTTCCTCAACTCAGCAGGTGAGGGTTCCATGTTGTCTAAAAAAATGAAACAGAGAATTTGACACCTCTCCAAAAGATTTTATATAAAAAAATGTCCTAAATATGGTTCCCCTTTTTACGGAGTGGGGAGAGAATCTAGATTATAATGTATCAAAGGAATGTCCTACTTTTTACTCAGTCTTTCATCTTATATGAAGATTCAAAAGGAAAACATTTCAATATGGCTACTACAACTCAAAACTAAGAAAACTGGAATCTTTTGCTTTCTAAACATCGACCTATTTTGTCTAACGTACCATGCAAGTTCTGAAACTGGGAAGCATTACTGAAACCTTGTCTTTCAGAAATACCACTTGTCCCACTAACTTGGCCACGGTAATATTGGACATCTTTCCCTTCTTCCATTTTCAAAAACTGGAAGGCTAGAAATTTGTTTTATATTCACAGTAAGATGCTGTGTTGAATACTGCCTACTCTAGTGCCTCAGTCAACTGAAGATCACTTACAGCCTTGACCTGAGCTCCTCTATTGCTTGAGTGGGCTTGTATTGCCAAATGAAAGGACATTGGAGGTCTGGGAAGTAGAAGGGAGAATCACGGCATGGAAATGTGTGATACTGGGACATGAAAAACCCAAGAATGTAAAAAAGATGCGCATGCTTCAGTAATGTTCAACCAATTCAATTAAGCATGCTCTTCCAACCATCCTTTCCACCCCCCAATGATTCCCTTTCAATCGGATTTTCTTTCTTTCCAAACTTTTCCTCCTACCGATGGTACAATGTTCTCCGTTCCAGCCCGGGCTGCATTCACACTTGCCGTCCCGGCATGTCCCGTGTTCATTGCAGCGTGGGTGACACGCTCGCTGATCACAGGATGCTCCCATCCAGCCCTCTTCGCAGCGGCAGGTGCCTCCAACACAGGCGCCGTGGACCCCACAGTCAGCTGCGCAGATCTCTGCAGGAGAGAAAAAAGGATGGAGGCCAGGTTGAGGGGCAACGGGGGGGGGAGGAGGGGCCGGGGTGAAAAGAGAAATCCAGAATGTCATTGTTATGAAAAAGCAGCCACACTCCATTACCTTATCCTGATGGGGAAATGAAAGGAATTCCTGCAGCTCATAAGACTAATCCTTTTTGACATAAAGAATCTAATAAGCAGATTACAAAGAAGGAAAAAAGAGATGGACGTGAGTCGGTGGGATCCATTGGTGACTGAACCTCCTTTTTACTTTCTAATACTATCACACTCCTGTGGCTTTTGCTGAACGGGCCAAATCCAAAGGGGAAAGGGTCTTTCAGAGCAAAGGAACAAAAGTCACTTTTTAATTAAAAACTAGTTAAGTGTAAAAACAATGAGCCGCTAAATCGCCTGAAAATAAAGTTAAGTGTAGCTGGCAAAGTCTATTTGCAGTGGGTTATCACTCTGGTTACAGATCTGGGGCTTTGGGAACTTTACTCTTTTTGTTGCCCTCATTGTGAACCTTCACAAAAGATGCTTTATTTTGCTGAAATGTTTGGGACAGCTTTGAAATGTTGGGTTCTCTCTAGGATACACACATAGCAGTTGGAAAGGCCTCCTGGAGCAGAGGAGGCTTGTACCACATGCATCTAAGAAAGCTGAGCCCAACCTGCACCAGTTGTGGGTGAGCTGCTGAAATGCTGACTAGAAGATCCACAACAGCCTCTGTCTATCCGTCTACCAACTAAAGAACCATGGAATGAATCCATCCATCCATCCATCCATCCATCCATCCATCCATCCATCCATCCATCCATCCATCCATCCATCCATCCATCCATGGCAAAAGCCAATCAGTAAGATGAGTGATAGCATATGCTTGGGAAGGATTCAGATAACTCCCAGGCAGTTGAGTAGAACTCTGCATCAACTCCAGGGACAGGGATGAGGTGTAATCACCACAAGAATTCAAAGCATTACATACTAGTTCATCCAGTTGCCCTGAAAGATAAAGGAAAAGTCTTCTTTGAGTCAAGCTGGTGATTTCATGGACACATCAACGTGATTTTCTTGGCAACAGGACCTGATATAGCTTGCCACTGCTGTCTTCTGGGATTGCTTTATTTCCCTGTGTAGCCTACAGGAATGTTCTGGTGGTCTCCCATCCAAGAACTAGTCAAGTCCAACTCTGCTTAACTTAAAAAGATCAACTAAAGTTGGTTACAGACTGCAATTACTAGGCTACCTTGTAAGGAAGGATGATGATGATGGTGATCCACTTTATACTAGTTCCCTAATTATGAGGAAGCAGATCAGAGGACATCATTATCTTTTACGATGATCACTAAGTTTTTTAAAATCTGATCATCCAGCTCATGATATTATGAAATTAAGAGGGAAGGAACAGGCTTAATTCTTTATTTCTAAGATTTATATATCACCTTTTAGGTCAAAAGGTTTCCTGCTCCAAGATGTGGCTCACATCAGAATGACAGTTCATCAGGAACCAACAATGACCCCAAACTAAGCAGTCTATGATTAAATTCATACAATACTCTAAACCCAGGGTAATAAAAGCACAGGATCTTGAACTATTCTTATTTCAGTTTTTATAGGGTAGCCCTACATGGGTCCTTGCACCAGTCTCTAATGGTGGCCCACTGGGAATTTTGTGAATTTCATATTCTTGCTCAGATTTCTGAAAGGTATCAAGAATGAGGCAGGACACAATACTAGGCTGATTTGATAGACAAATCTGTCTTACACAAGAATGGTGGAAACAAAAGGGAATTTAAACATCTATATCAGGAATGAACATTTTCATGATTATCATTGTGTAAATTTTTGGACAGACTTATCCATTGAGATGAGACAAAAAGATATTCAATGAGGCATAAGTACATATAGTCATCTGCTTCCAAACAAGGAAGGTCCAAAGAGGTAGTTACAATGATCCATGCACAGCTCAGAATTGTGCTCAGAACAAACGATCTCAAGAAACGCTTGATGAAAGTTGAAGAAACAATGATAAACTATTGTGATAGCATGTCATGGACATGGCTCATCAGATGACAATCCTTAATTGGAGGATAAAAGATTAGCTCTGCAAGCAGGTTCACCATTTCACTGGAAAAAGAGGCTGGGAGGTTTAATGGCATGAAAATCAAACTAGAGAAGACGACAAAAAATCTACTTGGGAGTTTGAATGTAATCAAAAGCTTTTGTTTAGCAAAATCCAAGCTAAGGCAAATTGGGAAGTATTAGCTTAAACCTCAACCTTATCATCTCTCTAGTTTTGTAAAGAAATTTAATCAAATCTTGAGATAAAAACGATTCTTCAGAACATTAAAGAAAATGTTCTTAAATCATACAGCAATCTTACTGAAGCTAAGTAAGCTTGGATCTGGTCTTCCCATGGATGGAGGACTGGACGTCCACTCTATATGTGCTGCTTAAAGGTCCATGATCCAAACATGAGAGGAAGTGTTATATCAGTATGTGAAACTGCTTTGAATGGGACTAGCAATATGCAATGACCTGTGAAGTGTTCTTAAAAACTACAGACTATGTTTAGTGAATTTGGGACAGTTGCAGGAGCTTTTCCAGAATTGGCTGTTTGTTGTTAGGGGGAACAAAATTTAACTGACTCTGTTATTTTAGTAACTTTCTTCTTGGGTCTCCAGAATAATATTTGACCTTGCATTCAAGTACACTGGTAGAGATCTGCTGAAAAGTCTGAACACAGGGCTCTGCTAAAAAACTTGCATTCTTTTCTCACAAGGTAGAAGATGTCATGTATTAGAAAGTAGGCAAGGAAGGTCACAAGTAGAAAACAGTGAGATTTGCTGGTGGTATTTATGCAACACACTTATCCTGGATACTGAATTAACCTCCTTTCTGAGTTTGAACTACAGGCAGCCCTTGACTTATGACCATTTGCTTAGCGACCATTTGAAGTTATGACAGCACTGAAAAGAATGATTTACGACCAGTCCTCGCACTTACAACCATCATAGTGTCCCTGTGGTCGCATGATCAGAATTCAGGCACTTGGCAAGCGGCATATATTTATGAGGATTGCAGTGTCCCAAGGTCACATGATTGTTATTTGCAACCTTCCCAGCCGGCTTCTGACAAGCAAAATCAATGGGGAACTGTGTGATTCACTTAAGAACTGCAGGATTCGCGTGACAACCATGTGATTCACTTAACGACCATGGTGATTTGTTCAACGACCATCACAAAAAATGTCGTAGAATTGGGTGACGCCTCACTTAATGATGAATTTTTCTGGCCCCTATTGTGGTCGCAAGTCAACGACTACCTGTATATACTGTCTGATAAATTAACCAAATGGGATGGGAATTGTCCAGCTCACTAAGCCACAAAAATTATAACCAAACCAACACTAACCAAGATGTATTAATGATGTTCCTGCTACATTTTCACTCAATGGGTTAAGAGAAAATCTTGCCAATAACACCAGGACTGAAGAGACAGGCAAAAGGATCAAGCAACTGGCTTGTCTTCCAGGGTAGTGAATCTCCAGAGGGACTGAGTTCCAAACCCCACATTGCTACTAGCAGATGCTAAATCCAAAATATGGGGCCAGTACATTACATAAGCAATGTACATCTGGGTGCAATTCACAAGGATTTTTGAGAATCTCGTAACAATAAAGAGGCTCCAACCTCTTCAGTTCAAAATGGCTGATCTGCAGTCAGGCTCTTGCTGCACCATTCCACGATGGGAAGGCAGCACTCGTGCCTTTCCTCCAAATAATCACTTCAAACGTATTTTGAAAAATAACAAAGCTGCTTTGAGGTAAATTGCTTTGACAAAGGAAACATTCCCCCTCATTGGTTCAAAACAATTGTTTTTAATTTTCGAAAAGCTACTTTTGAAGGGTAACTATCAACTCCAGGTTTGAAAGAAGCTGATTTTCTGGGCCACGGAGAGGTGATTGGCTTAGTCATACCATGACTCGTGTTAAATGCCTTTTATTTGCCTCCAAGGCAGATTGTTAACTCCAGTAAATGGGAATGACTCATTTTTTCTCTTTTACCTTGCCTAACAAAAAATGTTTTTTTTGTTAGTCTTTGGAAGAGTCTTTGGAAAAGACCCTGATGCTGGGAAAGATTGAAGGCAAAAGGAGAAGAGGACGGCAGAGGATGAGATGGTTAGATAGCGTCACTGAAGCAATGAGCATGAAACTGAGCAAACTCAGGGAGGCAGTGAAGGACAGGAAGGCCTGGCGCAATATGGTTCATGGGGTCATGAAGAGTCGGACATGACTTAACGACTGAACAAACAAAAAATGAGAATATTCAGGGGGGCATTCTCAGGACATGCTGAAAATGGAAGAGTTTGCTCCAGAAGTCCTATAGGCTTGCAAAAAGTCATGTTATTGGTTGCCTGGGGTGAACATAAAGCATTATCACTTAGGGATCATACATATATAATGTATCCAGAGTCATCAGGAGTCAAGCTTAACCTAGAGAACTTTTAGAGAACTTTCAGACCCTCTACCTTTCTGTGCATGGACTCTGTTTTCATGGTTTGTTGGCCATCATGGTGGCCCTTCATGGAATGAAGTATCGCAGGGCTTTCCCCCCTCCTCCCAGCACTAAGATTTGATTAAACAAATGTTCCAACTACAGTGGGCTATGTATCTTCTCCCTAGTCTGCTGTGACCTTTAATTGGATCTTCAACATTTATAGGATGTGAATGAAAGCTATTTAAGGAAGATTGCCTGCAGAACAGCTTATGCTCCTTAAAGAAGCCAGTTCTTTCGCTGTGATTGTTTTCTTCTAATTCTCCCATTTGTTCAAAAACCCAGTGGCATTACATAGCTTAATTTCCTTATTTTTAATATTAATTTAGCCATGTATCTCCAATATACATTTTGGCAGTTTTGTAAATGCTAATTACTACAGTGTTGTTTTGATGAAGATTCACAGAAAATGTCTATTTGGGGACGTTCATAAAACTGTTCTGGAGCTGGTAGCATTCACAAAGAAGTGATAATGTACACCAAATATTGGCTATTGTCTAATGTATTTATGGCTGGCTCTATAGATGTAACATAAATAATGGATAGTGCGATAATGTCTAAGTAAGGTTTTAAGTGGTTCCTGGTCTAGAAACTCTGCAACCTGAAAACCAGCATAGGTGATTTTTGTAACTTAGCACCCCACTTGTTCCTCCAGAGGTACCTACAGGAAGAGGAACAAAGATGGAAAGAATCTGTTTCATCAACATTTTAGACTGATTTGTAGAATCTGAATTCACCACAGACAAGTGGCGAAACATGGGTCATGATACACAAAAAAAAAGACTTACATCCTGTGTCAGATGCCAGAACACAAGTACATAAGGATGGAGTTTGCATCATGATGTCACCATGGGAATATTGTTGTACTGATGTAATTTTAGTTTGTTGCAGATGTCTCTCTTGGGAGTTGTTGAAAGTCAGGCAGCATACAAATTTAAATCATCATCATCATCATCATCATCATCATCATCATCATCATCATCATCTTATATGTCCAAAAAGACTTAGTTCTTAGAACAAATGTACTTTCTTCCCACTTTCACTGGAGTATGCACAGCAAAGTCATTCCAAGAATCTATCTCTGAAGATCTAAGCTTCTGCCACGAACTCACTGGTTAGTCCAGAACCATCCCCACCAAATGGGGATCTCTAGAAGTTTTGGACTTCATTTCCAGCCAATCTGATGAAAGGCCAGGCTGGCTGGACATTATGAGATTTGAAGTCCAACCCATTTAGTAATCACCAGATTAGGAAAAGGCTGTCCTAGATCAACAAGTGTATCATCATGACTACATTTCTCTACTTAGGAATTGTCAGCCCTCCAAGGTAGACCAAACTTGGAAACCAAAGACACACAAGCTAATATTACTTTTATCATAAGGTTATAGTAATAGAACCTTGCAAGTCTGAGTGCACTTCCTCCCTTTTGTGAGAATTAGGGAGGGTCACGTCTGAGACACTTTCTCAAATTACATTTTTGCCCTGGAGTCAGATTTCTTTTATTTGACTGTTGTCTTGGTTGTGGCTCTTCCTCCTCTTCCTCAAGGTTATTCCTTTTGTCCATTACAAGAACTTGGAAATAAGCATTCATTACTTTAAGGTAGCATCACTTGATCTACTGGTTGATCACTGGGTGAATGGCAGTATACTGACAAGCATTTCTGACTCCAATAGTTTAACCATAGGTGAAGATACCTCTGAGTTGAGTTTGACTCATGGAAACTTCACTTGTAAGTCTATAAAATCTGGAAATATTTTATCACTGCTTTCTTCAGGATACTTTTCAACTTCTTATTCTAGCCTGTCTAGAAGTCTCTTTTCATACCATGATCTTTAAAGATCAATCAAGGTTGAGTAGGCAATACCACCAGGTTGGTTTATTTTAGAACAATACCAACAGGAATTCTCTTTGCAGCACTATCTCCAATTCCTTAAATGCTCCCAGAGTGGTCTTGGTGGGAACAGAATAAAAAAGAGCAAGATGGCCTGAAA
The DNA here is from genome assembly GCF_059951505.1 of Python bivittatus. Classification (NCBI taxonomy): domain Eukaryota; kingdom Metazoa; phylum Chordata; class Lepidosauria; order Squamata; family Pythonidae; genus Python; species Python bivittatus. The sequence continues at coordinate 5,997,094 of NW_028277056.1, forward strand.
GTTTGTTTGGAATGAGCTTCATCATGGTTTCAAACTCACTTCTTGGTTCAAAGGAAATTAATTAATCTTATGTGCCTGCTTTCCAAAGCCACTATCATGCAGAGGTTTCTAACACCGGACCTCGGGCTTCTAGGATAAGGCAAATTAGATTACATCTGTATCTGACCAACATTATTTTAAGGCAGTGTTTCTCAACCTCAGCAACTTTAAGATGCATGGACATCAACTCTCAGAATTCCCCCAGCCAGCATGCTGGCTGGGGGAATTCTGAGAGTTGATGTCCATGCATCTTAAAGCTGCTGAGGTTGAGAAACCCTGTTTTAAGGCTTCGCGAGAGGTTGGATTATTATATTTTTTAAACGGTGCAAAAGAAATGTTGAGTATTAGTATTAGCATCCTAAACTCCATGCCTATAAATCTAAAGAAACAGTGGACGTTACTTGAATGCAGGCTTTTTATGGATGCTTGTCCTTTCTGGCAAATTACGCGTGCTATTTCTTCACTCCCATATAAGACAAACTACCCCCTGGGGTCACCTATCAAAACATAACCTTTTCCTGTTCTGCATTTATAAAACTCACCTCCGCTCACTTTTTGCAGGCAACACAAAATTACACCCAACCTTTGCTCTTGGAATCCATCCTTCATGGAGCTATTTCTGATGTTAACATTATTATTGTTTAATGCCTCCCGGCCAAAAGTCTCTGCTAAGGTGGTTTGTAAATACCCGTTCATTTCTCCAAGTCAATCTCAACTCTGAAAGATGGATTTATGCATTATTCACTAAAAAGGTAAATTCTCCTTCAAGTCAAGCTTGAGTGAGTTCTCAAACATCATTTCTTGTAGCGATATAGAAGTGGGTTGGCCACTTCCTTGTTTGGGATTTTTAAATCTTTCTTTTAGCCTCCAGCTCTGGAATTTCTTGAGGTTCTCCCATCCAGATATTAACCAGATCCAATTCTGCTTAACTTTTCTGAGTTCCGCCAAGGCCTGCTAGGTTCTGCCATCTAGTTGACCTCTTGGTGGACATGTCCATCTATTTTCTTGGCAGCAAGGTGTTTTTTTTTAAAGCAACATTGAAGTAATTTGCTACTTCAATTGTTGCACGCTGCCCAGAGTCTCTTTGTGTGAGATGGGCAGCTATATAAGTGTACATCATAAAAAAAAAATAATAATACTGCTTTCTTCCCTGATATTTTTCACTTTCCAGCCTAGCCTACTGCTCTATTTTATGGCGGTTTCTCATCCAAATACTAACCAAGGTTAACCCTGCTTAGCTCTCTGGGATCAAATAGCTGGTTAGGGGCATCAGTCATTTGCTTCGCGTAATACGTGCAATATCTCTCCCTGATCTACTGGGAAAGAAACAGAATAATTTGTATGAGAAGGACTCCAGGTATGCCCTGCAAGTTCAGAGAGTTCTGGTATCAGGGAGCAGGCATTAGCAGATCTTTTGACTCCTAGAACATTTGTAAACAATCATGAGGACTAGAAACTTTCTTTCAAAAATAGAAGTCCCAGGGTTCCATAATGTAAATAACAGTTTATAACATTCTGGAGAAAAGTGCAAATGGGCAAATTCACTGAATACATAAATAAGAGACAAAGGCTTTTTTTATGAATGCAAATTTAGTCATAACTGATTTCTCTTTATTCTGTTTATGACATCTAGGTATAATTTAGATGTCGACAGATTATGAATAAGAAATCATCTGAAATCTCTTTGGGTTGCTTTTAAAAACATGAAGAGCTAATTTACACTTTCTGTCTTAATGCACAAAGCATAATGGGATTATCCTTTGTTTTTGCCCTTCTCTGAAAGTTGCAATGCAATTCTCCACTTAAACCAAAAGGTGTATTCACGAAATACTAGTGTCGAGCCAAAAGCAAACAGAAAGGAAATGCTTGAAGAAATATGTAATGTGAAATACTTTCTGAAAATAAAGCAGACACTTCTGCCGCTGTAGCTGGGGGTGTCAAAGAGAAGAAAGCAGACACATTGCTGTTCATGCTGACTGATATTAAGATCAATCCTCTCCAACATTGTTTTGAAGCAATAGGACAGCACCCTTAAGAAAGCTACACATCCCGAGGCTGTAGCAATATACACACCTAGCATCATTCTTTGCCCTTCTATCACCCCTTTGACCTCACAACTTGCCCAGGGGCCACAAAATTTGGAAAGGGGAGAGGAATTCCAACTAGTCAGGGTTACTAAGCAGTTCCCAGCACTGCTGGCAGATCCGGAAGCAGAAGGCGTTAAGACATAAGCATGGGATGGATGAACACAAGGATAAATAAAAGTAGATCCTGCTACAAGTAGTCCTTGTTTAGTGACTGTTCACAGTTATGATGGTGATGAAAAAGTAACTTTATGACCAATCCTCACATTTATGACCTTTGCAGGTCTGTAAAGCAAAGGAAAGCTGAAGTATGATCATAAGCACACTTCACTTAGTGACTGCTTCGCTTAACCAACCGAGTGGTGGTTCCAAGTGTGGTCACTAAATGAGGACTACCTGTATTTATCAGCTCCGTGAATACTTTCTCCTATGCAACGGTAAGAAAATAGCCACCTGCAATTCATATCAATTTCGTCCCAAGCACACATCACAACAGACATGCCTTATGGAAGGTAAATTCATAGGTACAATTACCAATGGAGCAGTCGTGGCCAGTCCAGTTGGGATCACACGTGCAGAGGCCGGTTTCGGGTAGAAAGGTTCCGTGGCCTGAACACTGATCCAGACAAGTTGCTCTCGGGGTTTCGCAGTTGGCCCCTCCCCAGCCAACCGAGCAGTGGCATTCTCCTCTCACACAAACTCCACGTCCTGAGCAGGTGGGATCCATGCAGTCCACTGCAAAGCAAGGAAAAGAAAATATGCAGACATGAGCATTCAGTACTTAATTGCCATTATTAACTACATGTCCTTAGATCTCATCTACTGAAGATGGAATGGCCTTGAGGGACAGGAGGAAGAGCCGCTAACAAGAAAACGGTCAGATAAAAGGAATCTGAGTCCTGGTCTGGACTGTAATGTGAGTAAACGTCTTAGGCAAATCCCTCCCTAGTTCACACAAAGAAGAAGAGGGGTAGGGGGAAGCACATTCAGACTTGCAAGATTCTGTTGCTATAGCTTTACAATAAAAGTAATCCTGACCTACATGACCTTGGATTCCTAGTTTGATCTACCTTGAAGGGCTGACATCTATGTTCAAACCATTTAGAGCTGCATTAACAGGACTGGAGGGATTTCACATGATTTTAATGTTTGTTTTAGTCTTAACTTTAATCTGTCTTTTCAATTTTTTAAATACTGTTTTGGGTTGTTTTGTTTTAAAATCTGGCTAATAGCCTGGAGGGTTCAGCAGAGCAGAAAGAATGGAAGAGTTTGGAAATCTCATTATGGGATATGAATGAAATAATGCCCACACTTCTCCTCTTGTTCCTGATGTCCTGTTTACTTTTCCTCTGTTTACTGTCATTCACTGACGGGGAAAAGTCTTTCTTCCTTGTATTCTGTAAAACTGCAACGTACACCAACAGCAGATACGATCGATAAACAGACGAAGCGACAGACAGTGTTTTTCCTCATTAGTCAAACTGTAAAAGAATTCATGCGTGATGATATCGTGACTCTGGTTGCTCCTTTCTATGTTTCACAACTCGCTAAGCAAATGTAAGACGTTTACTCCAAAGGCAATGCTTGGCTGATGAATAGACAATGGCATTTTCCATGCTCTGGAGTTACAAACTCTTCCCTCCGGTTAACATTCCTGGGACAGATGAATTTACTGATGAAAATCAAGGCCGATGTTTTTTCTCTACCATGCCACTGCGGTGGGACAGACGCAGCTTAGAGAAAGCAACGAGAAGAAACTTCATAAACCATGGTGTGAAGACTGGAGAGAGTCAGTATCATGCATGCCGGGCATAGACTGAACACCTGGCCATTCCAGGGATGGGAAAAATCCTTGATGAGAAAGGCATTAGAGGTCTCTGTGGCATTTGGCCAGCTCTTCTGCTAGACATACCATCTAAGAGCAGAGCATCTTCAGAGTAGGCTTCGTTTATATTAGCCCCAATCACGTTATGAGCAGTTTATCCTGCTCGGCCCTCTCTTGAGATGCAGGCAGGCGTATTACTGATGTGTCAACTCTTCACCTCTCTTAGGATCATCAGCAAGGCAGAAGTCTGGCTTTATAAATCTCTGGCACTATTAAAGTGTTAGCGGGGAGGGCATCCATTGGGAGGCTTGGCAGCCTCAACCCCCTTCTTCCCCATGAAGAAGCAGCCATGAAAGAAGAGCTGGAGCTAACTGCCAGTCCCCGACGTCCTTAGCAGATGGTTCAATCGCGGAGAACAAAGATTGCCGGATAAATGACAAGGGGCTACAGCAAAGCAATTAATCATCCCCTCCGAAGGCCAAGGGGAGGAAAGAGGTAGGTTGTAGGGGGGGGTCTCCATCACAGAAGGCAGAGCGCTTTGCTACCTCAGCGCTAACACAGGGCAATAGGAGAGGAAGGCGTGCATGTCGGGACACGCCATTCATCATAAACCCAGGGCCATTCTTCATGTCCAAATGAGCCCTTTCATGAGACAGCACGCACAATGGCCACTTTAATCTTGCCCTCTCTGGCCAGATCACTTAGGTGCTCTACACCATGGCAAGGGTCCTGAGACAGGACGATTTTTTCTTTCTTTCAATTTCATTCTCCTCTTTGTCGCAAATACTTTCATCTCTTTCTCTTTCTCTCTCTGTAGTTTTCTTTTCCCCAATGTCTTCTTTTCTTAGAAGAAGAGAATGGTATACTTTAAAATTCTGCTGCTCAGCAGACTTAATTGCTCAGCCCTGAAACAGCCAGTTTTGGATTTCTTTCTACAGATGGGTTATGGTGTTGAACAGCAGAAGCTGACCACTGGCACAATCCACTGGGAATATCGCCGGTGCCAATCCAACTAAAAATGAATGGGAACGACTAGAACTGGCTGCAGCTTTTGTTCACTGTGGGACTGGCAGAGTAGCATCGCCCAGTGAATGGTGCTCTAAATTTGCAGCATTACAAACAGGATCTTCTGCTGAACAGAGGCATCCAAGGATGGGTAAAAGCCAATGGAAAGGACCTAAGGAACAAAGCGCTTTTTATTTAGGAGGAACATGACCAAAGTTCGTAAAGCTGAGGCGACAGCGGGCACAGCAAACTTTTGTTCTCTCTCATAAGATGATAATTTGGGCTCATCTATTCTATTCCGATAGTTTATGCCAAGACAGATAACAGTCTAGGCAGGCCCTGAGCTACATAATGGCACCTGACTTATATGAACTTGACTTTACCCAAGGAGAGTGGCTTTTTGCACCGGTGCCAAACGATGGCTGATTATTTGCACGCGTGCAAAGCGGAAGCCAGGTTTTTGTACCTGGCCAAAATGATGATCTAACGTATGCAAAAGCTGAGTAATGCAAGGGGTTCTGAGATGGAACACCTATGTAAAGTCAAGAGTTCACCTGTACTTCGTCTCATATGGAGTCTAGTTGACCCAAGGAATTGATGAGGTGATGCCTATCAATTTAGATGGCTTTAAAGAGAACTGGACAAGTGAAAGGAGGACAAAGGTCTTAGTAGCTGAGTGCTATATGCCATCTCCAGTGTCAGAGAGAGCGTGCTGCTACATACCAAATTTATTTAGCTTTTGGGAGTTGACCACTTGAATAAATCCACTGTCCCTATGAAGTAAGATGTGAGCCACTAATTCAGCCTTAGAAAATACCGGTCTGTCCATAACAATTAAGAGAACTAAGGCTCCCCCCTCCATGGAACTACCCCTGAACAGAACAAAAGATTAATTTGAGTGTGTGACCTGCATTGTGTGTTGGCTCTGTGACCAACTGGGATAAGCCTCTAGTTGACATGGCTCCCAACCAAGTAGCACAGCAAGCCTGTGCTACAAAACACCAGCTCTGAGACCAGTTCCATCAGGGATACCTTCAGGAAGGAGATTAGACAGTGCATTAAAATAATCCCAAGTCAATCCCTGGTCCTAAGACTGAGATACATACTATAAACATGAACATGTATCTTGGATGGGGAGATACTTGTTTTTATGGACCACAGGCACATCTTTCCCCTAGTCATTTTCCCTAGCCTGATCTATACAGACATAGTACCTGACTTTCTATGAGAAGCTATAAGCAGTACCAGAGGTTAACAGCTGTTCCTGTCCAACAACTGGTCTTCTGATGCATGCACCATCTGATACTAGAGAAGGCACACTGTTGCCATTGCCTAATAATTTTGAAAGAACAAAACTAACCTGAACAAATCTCCTTTTTGAAGTCATCCAAGTTGAAAGCTACCATTGGACCTGGTAATACAATCCCTATTCTTTTCTAATGATCTCTTTATGTGGAATTCATCATTTTCCACTGCTACTGTACCTTCAGACTTGCAAGACTAATGTCAGCCTTCCCAGGTAGACAAGGCAGGAAACATGACCAGATGAGCTAATTCTACTTTATTGTAAGGCTACATTAACAGAATCTTGCAGGTCTGAAAGTACTTCTCTCCCCCCGTCTCCTTTACAGCCCAAAAATTAGGGAGGGTCTCTTCTGAGCCTCTTGCCCTGCCCACATTCCTGGTGCAGGCTAAGCTGCCTTTTATCTGACTGTTCCCTTGGGTGCATCTCATTGCTCTGTCTACCAAGGTCATTCCCACATACCTTTACAGTCCCACTGAAATGAAAGATGGAGTTTGGGAACCACAAAGAAACTCCCATTGCTTTAAAAAAGAATTCAAGGAGACTTCTGGCTCATTCAGGACCTTTTAAAATACAGTTCAAGAGGAGCAAACTCACAAGGTGATGAACTAATCTTTTATAAATAGTGCTTAATATGGCAGAAAATAAGGGGTGCTCATAAAAACCAACTGGAAACATAATGGAAAAAGCACCTGAAGCAATAAAAAGAAGGAATCTTTATCAGCTGTCCCTCCTCCAAAGGAAAGACATAATGTTTGTAAAATATTGGAAATCAACGTTATGAAAGATTTAGAGAAGAACAGAATTCCACAGATTTCCTGTGTAGCAATCTTTATACACACTTTTAACATTCATTTCCTCTTAGCGGAACAGGTATTATGACTAGTGTACAAGAATCAAACAAAAAGGGAAAACTCTATTCCACTCAACAAGCTGTGTGGAAAAGCCTCGCTTTATTACCAGCCTGCTTTTAAAAAAAAATTATTTTGGGCCGTCAGCCAATTAATGTTGAGTTTCTATTTATTTAAAGCTCTTGACTGTACTTGAATAGCCTCAAGAGACTTACCGAGTAGTTGAGAAATAGACATGTAAATAAAATTATAGCAAAACCAGGAAAGAATCATAATTAGGTTCAGTATCGTAATTACCTTAAAAAAAAAGCTAATGACATATTAAGCAGCAAAAACCATGTTTTGGCCAACCCATTATGGAACGGGACTCACTAGAAAGCAAGTGGAATGGATAGTGACAGAAAAGGGCTTGCTTCTTATTTGGATAGATCCAGACTACCCTGGCCCACTTGTTAGACCAGGGTTCCTCAACCTCAGCAACTTTAAGATGGGTGCACTTCAACTCCCAGAATTCCCCAGCCAGTACACTGCTTTAAAACCAGATCAAGCCTATCAATACCTAAACTCAGAGTAAGGGTACCGCCACACCTGGGCTGCAAAAATGCAACACTCACTAGACAACAGTAAAAAGATACTGAACACACCTGCAGGCCATATATGGTAGTTTCACTAAACCTACCAGAATCTCCTTCCCAGACTGATTTTCCACCTTGGCCACAGGCATTTGCAAGGGAGGTAAAAGGGGAAAGAATAAACAAAGGAGGACCCCTTCGTCTGTGTTCCAGGATGTAGCACGGATGTAGGAAACAGGTGGAGTTGGCATTGTGATAGCATGACACTGCTTTCACTGTTCTGACAAAAGCTCTGGGTGGTGGGGCTGCCTCTGATCTCAGCCTCATGAAAAATAGGTAACGCAGCAATTGCCCACACACCTACGTTAAAGTCGGAAAAGGCGATCTGCTCATCTGAGGCATGGTTTGCTCAATCTCATCTTGGGAACTCTTGTCATGTTCAGCCCAAGAATCACAGCGAGACAATCCAGGAACAGCTCAGTTACTTTACTAGCTTACACCTATTAGACAGAATCTCGCTAGACTAACTCTAACCCCCAAGGACAGCAACTATAACCCTGAATCCCTTAGGGAGGGGCCATCTCCTTCTCTTCACTTTTACATGCTCCGGCTGGGGGCTGAGGAGATGCTTGGAATGTCTCTCCCCCTCCCTGTAACCTTGAAGCTCCATTCCAGGATCCTCCTCGCTCATGCCTTCCATCACATCTTTGGAACCTTCTTGCCTGCTTTGATGAATACTGTCTGATGGACTTGCGTTGCCTTCAAGAGGCCGGCAGGGAGGGAAGATGACAAATGCTGCTGTGGGACTCCTGGGAAATGAGGTGGTCAGGTTCAGTAGCTACGACTGAGACAGTCTCTCAAGCTTCTCAGATTTATTTTAAGCTGAACTCACCACATCTGAATCTTCTTCTGTTCACAAAGGTGCCAAATTGGTAAGAGGAGTGGATTTTGGTTTTCATCTAGGGAAGGGTTCTACTCTAATGTAAGACTGCAGGTTCAGGATAGCAAAGGCAAACTGGAAAAAGGGCAGTTCTTAAGCCTAGATTTTTATGTGTTCAGGCTTGGTTTGGTAAGTATTGTAAATCATACAAATGTTGGTGTAAGTAAGTTCACATGTAAGTTGGTGTTACTTAGAAGTGAAGTAACAAAGAATGTCTGGCAGCTTGTCCTACCTCATAAGGTGGGAGATGCACACCCCCTCTTCCCCCACAGTTGTCCCACGTGTTTGTAAAAGGGGGGGCACTCTGAGCAGTCCCTCCCTAAAAGATTAGTGTAAAGAGTGTCAACCTTGGGGTTAGGGAATGCATGCACGAAAACAGAAAGTTTGTGCGTGTCAGTGGATGGGAAATGGGTGTAGTGCAGGGAGGGTCAAAAAAGTCAAGCAAAATGGCAGCGTTCAACACTGAGAAGATACCACTCAATACTGGTATGCAGCCTCCAATATGTTCCCCTGGAGCTGATTCACCTTTCAAGAGAAAATAGATTCCCCAGGCTGCTATTTCCTTTTCCTGCCAACCCTATGCAGGGGCAAAGCCATGGCTTTTAATTTTTCTGCAAGTGATGGTGTGCCCGGTCATCTGCAGAAAAGAACGTTCTCAGATCACCTTAAAAAAATCGGGTTGGTTTATACTGAAGTAGAAATCACGGCAGGTACACTGAGAGCCGTTTCAGACGGCATTAAGAGCTTCTATTTTGCAATTAAGATTCTCCCACTCCTGGTTGAAAGGAAAGAGATGGAATTGATTGATTATTCATATTCATATCTAATCTACTTTGGTCGCTTGGCTTTCAGGCTTGCGTAACTTTGATTGGTGAGTCTACGCTGGCTGGATTGATGTGTATACAGTACACTCTGTCTGGTGTGATGCACTTAAAAAAAATAATGAAAAATGCTGCAATCCAATACAAGGTTAGACACACTTAAGTTCATTGATTAAGTCTAATGCTAGTTTCAGTGGGGACTGAAATAATTGGGGCATCAATAATTTTGATGAAGAAGGAAAAGGCTGGGAGGCTGCAGGTGTTTCAGTGGGAACACTAAACCGACAGAGGTGGTGCAAAAGGAAGCAATCACAACACTATCATGGAGCAACATAAAATCCCAGGATCACCTCTAGCACTTTCAGCTAAGAGGTTCAAGGCTGTGCAGGGGTTGAAATAGCTTGGATACCCCAAAACATCCTGCCACTGAAGACCACCATCCTGGGAAAAATGGACAAATATGTCTGGTGGGGGACAAAACGTTTTCCAAAGTTTGTAAGAAGCAAATGATGCAGCATCTGGTGGAAACTGGCTACAGTACAGAAGAAGTCATTTGTGGTGGGGAGACAATGGCTAGGATTAGAGGCTGCCAAATATTTCTTGCCAAAGGGTGTTTATTAACATCCAGGGTAAAATTAGTCTGGAAGCAGAGCGTTAACGAAGAGAGGATTAAAGGGAGGACTCGAATGTTTCGAAACTGGAGGCTCTGAAACTGTAGCGAGATTATTATATGCTCAGAAGAGGAAAGGACTGGCATTACCCACAATAGAGGGACGGTTGGTGAAGATGATGGAACTTGCTGAGATGGCTAAATTAACATCCTTGATCAGAGAAAAGACAATATCCACATTTACGGTTGACTGGAAACCCCTTATAGGCTTTTTGCATGAAATGGAAAAAAATGAACTGATGATTTGTGGATTTGATGATTAGGGAAAAAAACCTCATCTAGATAATAGAAAAAAGAGAGCTTTTCTTTTTGTAACCATAGAGTCGGGGATAATTTTGTAATCATACTTGTATTTGCTGCAAAGAAAATCGGAAGCTTCTTCTATTTCTTTGCATCTTTTCTTTTTGCACTTTTGCTCTTCTTCTGTCTTTCTCTTTTTCTTTCTTTCTTTCCTTTTTTATTTTATATTGGCTTTTGTTAGTTTTTATCAGATAGATAGATAGATAGATAGATAGATAGATAGATAGATAGATAGATAGATAGATAGATAGATAAGAGAGAGGGAGAGGGGGAGAGAGGGAGGGGGGGGAGAGAGAGAGAGAGAGAGAGAGAGAAGGCTTTAAATACCCAAAATAGCAGATTGGATTATAAAACTGATGGAGCTTGCAGAAATGGCAAAGCTGACCGGTTTGGTCAGAGAACAAACAAGAAAGACTTTTTTAAAAGACTGGAAGCCTATATGGGCTTTTTGTCGAAAGAAGAAAAGACTGAACTGATGATTATGGATTTGGGGATTAAAAAGGGAGGAGAAAGAATAAGATGGCTATTACTTAATAGAAAGAAGGGCGGAAGTCAAAATTCTATATAGGTAATCCTCAGTTAGTGACCATTCGCAGTTATGACAGTGATGAAAAAGGAACTTTGCGACCAATCCTTGCATTTAAGACTTTCTTGGGTCTGTAAAGCGAAGGAAAGCTGAAGTAAGATCATAAGCATAGACATGGTTTCATTTAGTGACTGCTTCACTTAACAATCAAGTGGCCAGTCCCAATTTTGGGTGCGGAACAAGGACTACCTGTATTTCTTTTCTTTTTCTTTCTTTCACTTCTTTTTTTCTTCTTTTATATCTTCTTTATTTTTCTTTTAATTTTTATAGTTTTATTGTATTCAAAAATTCTAAACAAAAAAGAAACCGGAGGCTTTGAACTGGAAATCACGTGGAGCCCCAGATAAGGAAGAAAAAAACCTTCATTGCAGCTGTAACAGACTGAAAGAAATCCAAGTTACAAATAAAGAGGGCACAGTGGCTGAAAACAGCAATTCCATAATGGGTCCCCTGGTGATGTTACCTATATGATGCCAGCTTCCCGCACACCTTCCCTTGTTTAGCGTGAACATCTACAGCAGAAAAAAACCTTCACATGTACATTATCAGCTGTTGTGGAAGTCAACCTGCCTACAGCCTGTGCATTGGCTCTTGCAGACATTTGTCCTGAATTATCAGATTCTTGCCCCCATGGAACATGATTCTTGCGTTTGGTAGGCATTTTAATATTATTGATGTTCTTATAATGGAACGTTCTTAATGTTGCTTTTTTATGGTTTGTTTCTTTTATTGTACACCACCCAGAGTCACGTTTGTGAGATGGACGGCTATATAAACGTGAAGAATAAATAAAAATAAATAAATGAAGGCTGTTTCTCTTGGAGACACCCTACGTGCAAAACAGGAAGAATTTTTAAAAAATGGTCCCTGAGAAATCTGGAAATGAACGCAAGGAGAAACATTAACGGGGCCATATCAGGCCTAAAATGCCCCTAAGGACCATCTAAGAGCAAATCCTGAAAAGAAATTTGGTTCTTAAGCAGTATTTGAAGTGAAGGATCAGAAAAAGTAAAGCCATTTGCTCCTTCCCCATAAAAAATAAATGTTGGCACCTGGAAACTGCTTCCTGTAGCACAAATCCCAACTTTTATTTACATTGCTATTTAAGGAATTTTAAATAGTATTTACATTGCTATCTAAAAAGAGCCAGTTTGGTGTAGTAGTGAAGGCATCAGGCTAGAAACCGGGAGATTGTGAGTTCAAGTCCCGCCTTGTGCTGGGTGACCTTGGGCCAGTCACTCTCTCTTAGCCCTAGGAAGGCGACAACGGCAAAACACTTCCGAAATCTTGCCAAGAAAACTGCAGGAACTACTCCAGGCAGTTGCCAGGAGTCAACACTGACTCAGTGGCAGAAAACACAAATCAAAGCTGGGATGTGCCAATGAAGAAAAGCAAGACATTTTGAGCCTGGAAGTATGAGTTAGGACTTCCAATGAGGCTGCATGCTTGTGACCACCATCTGAGAATTTTAAATTTTATACCATAAACATTAGGATTGGAGATTTTTAATTAGCATTAGCATTTGTTCCGGTTTGTCTGTGACAAGCTAAGTTATTGCAGAAGTATGGTGTGCCGATAGCAAAGAACGTAAGTAGGAGTTCCTCTTTGAGAATCAGAGGAACCGGACAATTTCATCTTCCAATTAATGGAGAAAAAAATAGATAATCAACAGCCATGAAAAGGATATTTGTAAAGAAAAGGGCTATCCATCTGTTTGGAAGAGATCCATGTGGGTCAGAATTGAAATCTACTCTGGAGGTTTCTCCAGAACTCCATTAACACCAACAAAACCAGGAGAAACGGATTCATGATCAGACTGGTAGAAGGCCCAGCATTCTGAAGTTTATCTAATTGTGGGAAAAGTACCAATGGACTCTTAAGGGGAAATACCTTCTTCACAACTCTCTCCCTTGTAGCCTGGATTACAAATGCATGTCCCCATGATGCAGGTCCCGTGGCTGTTGCAAGAGACGTCAACACACTGGTTGGTTGGGACATCGCATTCGGCTCCTTTCCATCCGCTGTGACATAAACATCGCCCTTTCATGTACTGTCCATTCCCACTGCACAACACTGGGCAAGACGCTGAGAAGGAGTAAGAAAATGCAAAAGACGATCATTAGAAACACTGTCAAGGGTTGTGAATAACTTGATGCAATCGCCAGTCAGGTACAAGGGGAGGGAATTTAGAACATATATATTTTTTAACGATTTTTCTCCTTTCTTTTTTTCTTATTTCTTCCTTTTAATTTTTTTTCTTTTTCTTTCATGATTACGTGCATTTATTTTTGCGGTAATGACAAAGAGTGGTGATATCAATGTTAATATTGTTTTATAGAGATTTTTAGTTATTTCTTAAGAAGAGATGATGAACCTAGTTCTACGCATTTAACGTATTAACTAACAAAATAATGAATTTTAAATATTGTGATAATTGTAAATCCTTTGTTTATTTATTGATATGTTATTCTTCACCCACTATGTCTTTGTCCACATTCTTTCCCCCCCATTTTTGTAGCTATTTCTTCTTGCTTTAAATGTTTTAAACAAATAAATGATTAATTTAAAAAAAACAGTGAAACTTGTCTCTGTAGGGATCTGGACTTTGGAAATAATTTTTCACTGGTTTTATTATTGATTATGTTCTGTCATCATCATTACTATTATTGTGATTAATTCTAGAAAGGGCCTCAAGATAACGTTCCAGAGTCACACTTCAAATCCAGTAAATTCTACACCAAGTTTGCAAAACAGATCTGAATTCATATTCTCTCTACTTCATGGTAAGGAATGTGAAGAGAAGAGATTCTCCTTTGGCTATTATTTTATATTCTAGGCTTACATGTGACCCCCTGATTTGGCTAGCCTTGAACTGATGGAGAAATGTAGAGAGCCAGTTTGGTGTAGTGCTAAAGGTGCTGGCCTAGAAACCTGGAGACTGTGAGTTCTAGTCCTCCATTAGGCAAGAAAGCCAGTAGGGTGACTTTGGGCCAGTCCCTCTCTCTCAGCCCAACCTACCTCACAGGGCTGTTGTTGTGGGGAAAATAGAAGGCAGGAGGATTAGGTATGCTCACCGTCTTGAGTTATATATAAAAAGGGTGCAATAATAATAATAACAACAAGAACAACATCAAGAAAGTTTCCAAACTACTTAGTTTGAGGTTCTGTTATACCCACAATCACTGCATTGATAGGACACACTCATCCATAAGGCAGTTTATTCTGCTTTGGCTTAGTACATTATGTAAACCCAGCCATTGAAGTTTATTCAAGCAACCATGGTTAAAACAAACTTTGACTTAGTTTGAGGTATAAACCAGCCATGAGTGGTAAATCAAAAATGAAGGGGAAAACGATTTTGTATCGCCTGCTCGTGACTATGATGGAGGAAGAGAGAGAATTGCAATGCGAAACTATATACTCCTATAGTGTATCTATATACTACTAAAACTCTCATTGTGTTTATCTGTTTGTACCCTCAAGTTAGCCCAAACAGTGCATTATACTGCAACAATTTTTGAATCAAGCTGCCTAAAATCCACTAATTTAAAGAAGGCGTAAAAATCCGGGATCCATTACTCCTGTGGAATTGAAATTTCCCTGATGTGCAGACCACTTTTATTTGCAAAGTTGTGGTGGTTGCAGCGTCCCTGGAGTCACACAATCGTGATTTCTGATGCTCCCTGCCAGCTTCCCACAAGCAAAGTCAATGGGGAAGCCGGCAGAAAGTCAGAAGTCGCTCTCGCTGCTTTTTTGCCTGTGGTCATCCTGTTTATCTGTTTAGATAAGTAAATATTGAGTTATTATTGACGTTCATTTGCTACTACAATTATTTTTTCCATTTATGATATGTAGTCTTCTTAGATGATCGCAGGATCATCCAGGACTGGGGTAAAAAAATATGGTCAACCTAAAATTTAATGTTCATTCTGATCACATCAGACTGTACTACCTTTCTCTCAAAGAATGACCCACCAGGAGTTTAGCAGTGAAACAATTCCACCTGCTTCTAGGGACAGCCCAAAAAAGAGGAGTTTGCCAAACATTTTGCAGACACTGGTTAGGCTGACTTCATTTTAAAGGATCACAGGGATCCAGTGATCAGAAGGGCTATAATAGCCCCATTATGAGGAACTCAGCCTACCCTATCTTCCAATAGAAGAGAATCTCTGTAGCTCAGGGTTGAACTGTGGAGTCCTTAGTGCTCTTTGAGCCTGGTTGTTGGCTTACAAATGTTTCATTACCCAACTAGAGAACATCATCACAGGGTCTGAATTAAGTGCTGCAGAAACAAAGACTTATTCTTATAGGCCTCAATCTTGCCATCAAAGCTCAGAAAAATCTGGAAATAGACTGTAGGATTTATGCCAACATGAGTCAGATTTGGAGCTGTGATGCAGACATTCTGGCCGAGCATGAAAGTGTGAAAGACTTTAAAGGCGTGTTTGGCTAGTATCTGATGCTCTTCAGCTAGGTACAAGGATAAATCTACCCCAAATTGCTCTGGTCTGAATCAGGATTAGAAACTTAAGCAAATGAAATCCCTGAGGTGTCACCTTATAGGGGTGAATGGGTCATTTGGCTTAACCGTTGGGCAATTTGGGGAACGTTCAGGGTTAAAGTTAAGCTTTACAATGGAGCCAACTGGATGTTACTACCTAGTGCATTTCTTCCACTCGTGGGTGCATTTTAACTCTTTTACATTGATGCAAATCTCAAATCCCCTTTCATGGGGGACAGTGGGATACATTAGAAGCCAATAAACTGAGACATCTCTGACTAGCTGCCTTTCATGATTTGGTTTGGGGAGACCACAGGAAAGACATGGTTAGGGCCAGAGGTTGCCTAGAATAGTGCTGACTCCCCTCCCTTCTCCGCTACGGGGGCCAGACTGTCCACAAAAGAAAGATAACCTCTCAGGCTTAAGCCGAGGATAGGAGTTGCTCAGAGGCCACCTTCTGAATGGCTGAGGTCTGAGGACCAAAGGTCACCAGCACTGCTATTGACAGGACAGGTTCTTTCTTTCCCAAAGAGACAGTGCTTCTGATGGGTCGATGGGTTATTAACCTCACTGTTTGCTCACATGCAGTAGCCAGAACGAAGAGGAGGGGAAAAGTAGGAGAAATGGTGAGGGTGATGCCCCTAGCCCCAGCAAAACTAAGCTCTCATGAAGTCAGTGGTTTTTCACCAAGTGAAGACTTGCTGTAGGTTTCTTGAACGAAGTGATACCAACAGATGGTCTTTTATTATATCCACCCCAGAATGCCAACAGAAGTTTCATTAATTAAAGCAGTGTTTCTCAACCTTGGCAACTTGAAGATGTGTGGACTTCAACTCCCAAAATTCCCCAGCCAGCCATTCCTCAGCAACTCTGGGAGTTGAAGTCCACACATCTTCAAGCTGCCAAGGTTGAGAAACACTGAGTTAAAGTAAAGATCTAAACAGGATTAACAACATTCATTATGGGAATGGTCATTCTACCCATAACACCAAGCTTCAGAATGAACTGAGGACAACTTCCTATGCATATTCATACTGATCTTTATGCATGATTGTGCTTCCCCTACTCACTTCCCTGGAGGGGACAATCCAACAATCGCAACAATGTGTCCCTTTGTACAAACACAACTACTGTTTTCTTGAAAGGAATGTGGAAGCTTTTGAGGCAAAGCCTTCTGTAGTGACAAGGAAGCTCTACACTGGAACCTGTGCAGCTTCAAGGGACAAAATTCCCACACGTGCAACGGCAGGAAGCAAAAATAATGATCTTGTTGAAATGTGGACTGCAACACTGGCTTTCATGCCCTTTGATGTCTCCATCACCAAGCAACGCAACTCATTGCATGTGTCTTTAGAGGATCCCTCTGGATTACCTTCTCTCTCTCTCTCTCTCTCAGTGATATAGTGTTCACTATGCCCATGTTACGACAGGAAGAACCTGCAGAAATCAACCTCTTAGGTTCCCTAAGAGCCATCATCAGCTCATTGAAGTTGGTGTTGAGAGCAGACCAGCCTCTGTGAGGACTCAGAAAGCCTTTGCATAACGCCGAGACAACAGATCTTCTTCAATTAATTCCGACCATTATCTGTCCAATTTCCTGAGATGTCCTCGTCTTGCCTTTTGCAATCCCATAAAATTCTGTCTTGCCTCGCTTTCTACAATCTGGAAATCACACTATATAGAACTTTTATGTAAATATTGAACAAAGGATTCCCAATCCCAAGGATGGGAAGAGGAAAACTCTAGTACAACTAATATTTAACCTACTGAAGATTTCAAACAAAGGAGTGTTTGCTACCAATGTAATATACTAATTATTAATTATTAAATAACAATATACTAATTACTAATTAGTACTAACGTACCCATATTATCTGTCATGTAGATAAAACAGATTGGGTGAAACTGTCAGTTTGCAAACTTCTTTCCCTTTTCTTTGCAAAGGATATTGTGGAAACTTGGATATTTTTTTTTTTAAAACAATGCTATGGCTGTGTTCACAGAACCTGTTGAACTTGGTTAGTAGCTATCCCTTTTCTGAGTTTGCATAATGTACCAAACCATAAGAAATATAATCAGACTAGCTGGGTTCACACAATGCACTAAACCACACACACAAAGAAATGGTCTGAGATGAAAAGTAATCAAATTTAGTAGGATGTGTCAATTCAGCTGTAATTGACCTGGTTAAGCATCCTGGGTCAGAACATCATGTGGAATGGAGTGGTTGATATTTCACCCCTTTCTTAGAAGGTGTTTTGCTTGCTCAGACAGGGTCTAAAACAGACTCCCAAGAAGGTCATTAGGACCTTCTTCTATGTCAATGGTGATAGTTAACAAAAAATGAAATCTACCTCGACCACAATCAGGGCCCAAGAACCCGAGAAAACAATGGCAGGTCCCAGAAATGCAATCACCATTTCCATAGCAGTTGCTAGGGCAGTTCTCCACTGATTCTGTGGAAAGAAGAAACAGAGAAAGCGAAGATAATGTAGAAAAGGGTAAAGTTAAAAATTAAAGCACATTCACTGATGGAACAGAGGCACTGGCAATCGTCCTTCCCATGTTGGTCTCCCTTGGACTGGATTACTGTAACTTACTTTACGCGGGACTGCCCCTGAAGACTACTCAGGAACTTCAGCTGGTACAAAGTCTAAATACTAATGCAGGAAGGCCCTAATCTTTGATTGTGCTGAGAGCTGCACTGATTGCCAGTTTGCTTTGGGGTACAATAAAATATAATGGTAGTAACATATAAAGTCCTACAGAGTTTGAGACCTGTGTACCTGTAAAATCGCTTGTTCCAAGTAGAATCTACCTGGGCCAGATCCAGGCTTAGAGTCCCTACTCCCTGCAAGGTGTACAGGAGGAGACTTGGAATTTGATTTATTAGAGCTCCCTCCTATGGAATCACTTACCCGCAGAATTAAGATCAGGTATGAACACTTAGAATACTTACTAAGTAAGACCTGGCTGTTTAAGCAAGCAATTGAGGATTTAGAAAACATAAAGTTCCTGGGATGTATACAAGTGCTACTTACTTTAATTTGCTTCATGTTATTACTGATGCTGAACTGATTATGGATTGTATATTGTGAACTTTTATTGATTGGATGCATTATTGGTATATAGCTTTTTGTAAACTCTTAGATTTGCCTAATTGAAGTGGCATAAAAGCACCATTAATCAATAAATCAAGGAAGGGAGGGAGGGAGGGAAGAAAAATTATTCTCCAGAATATATACAAAGGAGGCCAGATTTGAGGATCTTAGGATAATTGTTCCTGTACAACTAAGGGTTGAGTTCAGAAACTCGGAGGGAAATTTAAAACACAAATATAACATATTCTCATTTTCAAATGCAGTCAACAAATTTATAATGACTGTTTCTTTAAATTATACTTTTCATAGTACAAACCAGACAGACTTTTAAGAGCAAATTGTTTTGTTCTTAAAATGGCTCTATAAGTGTGCTGCTTTCAAAACACATTTTACAAAGTAACAAATGTCTTTATATTTGCAAAGTGTGCTAAAAGATGCGTTCACGTATTTCACTTTTGTCCATTCTTCCATTTTTTTTCCCTAGGAGGAAAAAAAAGAACCCTACCCAGATTTTTGGAAAGCCTTGTATTTCTATTCACTTGGGAGAGAAAATAAAGACGAGTAACCATGACAGATAACATAAATACCAAAACATACATGTAAGAAATCAACAGATGAGGACAGTTATCTATTTTGCATTTATGTCTTGTTTTATTTCAGCAAATCTCAACTTTCTCTCTAACAATATAATATTAAATGCATTATCAGTGTTAATATGAATAAGGAATATTTTTTTAAAAAATAGGTACTGATAAAACTGTATTATTTCACCTAATGCAAAAATTGTACGAAATGCAGCCTTAACCTATTAGCTGGGAAGATGGGGAAAGGATGAATCGTCATCATCAGCAGCAGCCGACATACAACGCATTGCTTTTGCTCAATTATTTTTACATAACTCCCGACTTCATCGAAGAATCACTTTCTCATCTTCAATTTTTTTTTTTAAAAGGGGAAACTGCATGTTAACGCCTACAGTGTTTTAATGGCAGCTATAACTATTAATCTTTGTCTTGGCTTATTAACTTTTTTTCTAAAATCAAAAACTGTGTTTGATGATTTCTTAAAGTATTCGTAAAGACAGGATATACTTTGGTACGCAAGGTTGGCAGAATGACAAAAGAGCAAGGTTTCTTTGAATGTTACTGTTTCTGATCCTCCAGAAATGTAATGTACGTTGAATTAAAATGGGATGTAATTATATACGAGAAGTCTAAGCGTAGTTGGACTCATTTTTCATTGTGACAGGTTAGAAACAGCAATGGTGGTGGAAGAGCAACTCCTTATTTTTAAGAATTTAATGCGGTCTTTGAGGCAACCGAACCATAGCTCAAAAATGTCTTGCTTCTTGCCCAGTATAAAAAGGGAAATTGCTGATTTATTTGGTGAAGGTGTCATAAATATGGTGGCTCTTTCTAAATCATGGGCTGGGGAGAAGGATCGGTCAGTCTTATAAAGCCTATTTGTTTTAGCATCAACCAGGCACCAACTGCCTGGAATTTCACTTCCAAGAGAAGGAGGGATTGATAAGATCTCAAAGGAGGAGAGGATGGACGAGCTGTATTGGGAAGGTGACACTGTTGAAACTGGGCTTTATTTATTTCTTCATTCATTCAAAAAAATTGTGTACAAATATATTTTCTGACTCAAGCTTGTCTCCCGGGGACTTCATGGGTAGGTCCATGCAATTTAGGGGGGCAATCATATGAACATAGTTCATTACTGTCTTCCTCCAGGACGTTTTCTTGTACTTTCTTTTCTGATGGTATTTCATCCACGTAATAAGTAACTTCCAGATTAAAAAAAAAAAAAAAGGTCAAATCTCTTTTTTGTTGAGTTGACTCCTGGTGACTTTATGACTACATTTGTTTAACTTTCTTATCAACAAGACAGAAGTGGCTTGCTACTGCCTTCCAATTGTATTTGTTGTTTTAAAATTCCCAGTCTACCCTACAGTCCTAGGATTTCCTTATCGTCTTCCATCCAAGGACTAATCAGATCTGACCCGCCTTAGTTTGAAATCACCAAGATTGGCTAAGTTCTATCCTATATCCAGGTGTAAGATTTACATGGTGACCTCAGGGAGATTTACAATGCATTAAATTCATAACATTTTGAATAGAGATGCTCTCTGGGTTATGCAAGATCTGACTTATTTATGGAATTTTTTTCTGGACGCCTTGCAAGGGGCATAAAATATGATGGCTGGCTTTTCGTGTCTACACAAAAATGCTGGAAGGACATGACACAAATAGCAATCAGATTTAGGCAACAGTCAACTTACACAAAGGTATCCAGAACAGAACTGTTACGTAAGCTGGGTCCTGCTGTAAGAAATACTCAATAAACAGCAAAAGCAACCTCCAGAGTAGTTTACAAGTTTCTAGGTAACACAGAGATCTAAAATTGTACGCCACCCAAGATTTACAACTGGGATGGCACAGAAATTGTGTAGAATAAATAAAATAAAATAGAATAAAAATATTAACATAATTAAAAGGCTGAATGAATAAAGAAAGTCCTTCCCTGGAGCATGGAAGATGGCTGGGTGACTCTGGGCCAGTCATTTCCTTTCAGCCCAAAAGCCTATGTGGAATAGTAGTGAAGTGCTAGACTAAGAGCAGGAAGACCTGTTCTAGCCCTCCTGTGTGGTGGGAAGAGGAGGAGGATCTGCAAATCTTGGCTGAACAAAAGAAAGTTAGCCAACTCATGGACTGCCTTCCATGACTCAACTGGTGTAGCTCAAAATGTCTAAATATGACATCTCAAAAACCTCCCTCCTCATCATTGCTGATTGTCTGCTCTCCTGGCTATCACTTGATGAGACTGCAATGGTCCCCATGTGGAGCATTTTCTTCAGAAACCTCCTTACACAAAGCTAAAATTCACTTAAACTGGCCTCACTGACCTTTACTATGAGTAACTCTTCAACCCAAGAAGCTTTTTAACCAGGTATGTCAAGGATTCCTCTCATGTTGTACCTCTTTCTTTAAGCATCTTCAATACTCTATTTGCACCTAAACGCAAATGGTCATAAATAGGAACAGTCATACCAAATTCTAAGTTGCCTTCCAGCTCTTTCACTGTGCATGGCATTGGTTCAGAGACATCTGGCTCTCTAGTTCCAGCCCTCCCATCTCCTTTTCTACAAAAACAACCTTGGGAATAGCACAATCGTGCCATTTTGCAAGTCAGGGCTTGCTAATCCTGATGTTAGTGTAACAAGCTTTTTAAAGCTATCTTGGTCTGACCTGCAATTACCTATGTGAATTACTTTTTCTTTGGACAAAAATACAATTATACATGTTAAAGAGATGGACAAATTGGCTTGATTCCCAATAGATCTTTCCTCTTTTCCCTCATTTCAGATTAATTATCTATCCACCGGCTGGCTGGGTTGGTTAGGAGAAGAGGGACTGTTGCAGTATTTCTTCATTATTTATCTACTGGGTAGCATTAGCCTTAATTACTAAGGGCCTCTCTCTCTCTTGGGTGACAGGCTGAAGCAGTGTGTGCTCCACACCAGCTCTTGTTAGAAGCTGAGATAATGCAAAAGCAAGTTAAAAGTTGCGTATTTTATTGCCTCCATCCGGTATGCCTCATTCGTGATCCCCCAGCCATGTAGCAAAGAACAAATCTGATGTCAAGGAAGGAAAGGAGGAGGAGGATAAATCTACGATGGATTTAGCAGGTGAAAGGAGGAGGGAGTTTTAGAGGGACAATGCTCAGGTCCTCGCCTGTAAATGCAATCACCAAATTTCAGGTGAAACACCACATGTTTTTTCCAGCTTAGCTATCAACCAATGCTTATGTGACATGGGGTTCACTCAGCAACTGGCAGAACAATAATTTTGTAATGTTCATCACTGTCTCACTGAAACCAACCAACTCCTGCATTTCAGAAGATTTAAAATGAACTCACGCCATAAAGGCCATCCAGCTAGATGGGACTCTTCCATTTCTTGGCCTAACTGCTGTGGATTGCAACTTGGAATTGCAGGAAAGATCGGAGAAATGGTGGAAGTGTTTAGCCACCATCAGCCATTGGAAATGTTTGGGCTTCCCAGGAACTTGCTTACATCTCTGTTGTGACAGAAAAGTCAAATTTTCTGGGTCTGAAAAGATGATGCTCCTTAACCAATGGCCCCAAAGACCTGGGATGGGTAGAGACAACTGAGAAGAGGTGGTCCCCCCAATAACCCAGCCGCATGCCATGAAGGGCCTTATAGGTGACAACCAGCACCCTGAATTGCACTCAGAAGCACACTGCGAATCGATGCTGCTCACGGAGCAGAGATGTCACCTGAATGCACCTGCCCGAGCCGTAGTAACTGCCTGCTCCATCAGTGCACTTCTCCGTAACAAAAAGATAAATAAAATGTGCAAAGGAGCAGAAGGAATGAAAGCTATGCGTGTAAAACTCCAAGATGCATGTCCAGAGGAAGAGGAAGAGGAATAAGAAAAGGAAAGAGCTCTATAAAGTAGCTTGCCAGGAGACTGAATATTATCAGCCCAAAAAGGCAAATGTGAAGGTAATGGAAGACGTTTGGTGAGCCAATGGTGAAACCAGGACATTAGGTCTGCCCTGCCCCAGAAGCATTCAAAATATGTTACCCATTTGGTTTTAGATGGGGGGGGGGAAGGATGGGACTGTGCCTTTTTTTTTTGTTTCTGAGTCTGGCGATCCTGCACTCCCTTCTACCCCAAAGGGGGATATTTTTTTAAATTTGTATTTTCCTGCGCTGAACGATGAATTCCCTTTGCAGTCCTAATAGGCTGAGTGTTAGATTTACTAGAGGTTGTTTGGGGTAACGTCATTTGCAGCTCTGAGTTTCCCATCCATGCACACATTTGCAAACTGCAACAGAAAGCAGCAATTATGCAACCTTTGAGGTTCAAATGGTAGAGTTTTCTGTCTGCAAGCAGGAAACTGCTTCACGCTCGATATATTCAGTCTCTGGGCAAAGTAACTGCTGGCCTTTGTGTTCCAGTGCGAATGACAACTGAAAACCAAGGATCCATTTGAGAAACAAGAATCAAATAACCACACAACTGTATCTAACATGGGTTAGCGATGTCCGGCAAAAGGAGGACACATCCTCCTTTTTGTCCTCATGTCCTCCGTCCAGCAGGCATAGCCTTCAAATCAAATATCTTCTGGCTTTTTAAGCATTTTTTTTTTTTTAAATCTTAGACTGTTTTCACAACAGTAGTCATTGAAACTGTCATGTATTATAACCTTGTAAATGGTCTGCTTCTTTCTTTCCCTCATTCATCGACAGATCCAACAGCCTAGATTCACATTATTTAATTGATTTCCTGATTCCAGTCACCGGCTTCAATCCAGACCCGAATCTACAATCACCCCGAGTCTGGAGATCCCACGACTCGTCATACGTTTCTAGGGTAAAATTTGAAAAGCACGTGGACGATTCTATCCTATTGCTAGCCTATGTTCTTAAAAATAAAAATTTGTTGGAAAAATATTGCGATTGAAAACCAGTCTTTCTGAGGCTGGAAAAAGTAATTTTGTGTATATGTAGGCCTAAGTACATTTTTTTTTCTTTTTGCAGTTTTTCACTGTAATTTTTGTTACCACGAAGTCAAACAGTGTGTGTGTCCTCCTTTTTCCTCCATTTGTCCTCCTTTCCAATTGTCCATGTCCTCCTTTGCCTGTTCAGATACCTGCTAACCTTACCAGTGCACGATTATAGTCCCAGGAGAGAAGGAAAGTGTAGATGCAAAAGCTTAGGTCCTTCAAGAATATTCTTCGCTGGTTTGGGCACTTGGATTTAAAGAACATCTGACACATTTTTTGCATCTAGAGACACCAGAAAACCTATGGAAGGTGGCAATGTGTAAGTACAAGGATGACTGACAGATCCTAAGGGCTTGGCACTTATTTTAAAATGTCATTAAAATTAAAGCAGCACTGAAATAATGTAGAAAAATGCACTGGCTACTTTAACAGAAAATGTAAATTGGACTTCTTCAGTTAAGCTGCTAACGCAAATCTTCATGAACGTGAGCTTCTTCGCTGTCTCGGGCTCCATACTGCTTACAATATGTCCGGCAGTAAAACATTTTTACAATATATCTTGATAGCCAGCTCTCCCCAGTTTAGTGGCCTCTTGTGGCTGTGCTGGCTGGAAGTTCTGAGAGTTGGCAGCCGCAACACATCTGGATAGTACTAGATGCAGCCGCAACACATCTGGATGTTGAAAATGTCTTCTGTGGCGCTTCTGGTATTTTTTTTAAAGGTCTATGCTGTCATGTATCGGCTGTTTTGCACTTTTAAATATTAGTCTTTTAGAGGGCTGTTATGGCATAGTATTATTATTGTTTGTTTGTTATTGTCTATCAGTGTTTCCGAACCTCAGCAACTCCCAAATGGGTGGACCTGAACGCCCAGAATTCCCGTAGCATATGGTCACTGCTGAGAATCCTGGAGTTGAAGTTCACATAGACCCCTTTGAAAATCTGGTGAAACCTCTGGACCCATTCTCAGAACAATGCATTTAAATATATAAAATAAAATGCAGAGAAACTGTACTACAAAGGACACCAATCATGCCCAAATATAGCTATCAAAATATTAAAAAATAATAAATATGTAATTCAGTAATACAGGTGGTCTTCAATTAATGACCACTCATTCAGCAACCATTCAAACTTACAATGGCACTGAACAAGTGGTAGTTACAACTGGTGTTTGGAGTTCCAGCCCTTGCAGCGTTCCCACGGTCACGTGATCACAATCCAAGTTCTCGGCTCATGATTACGTCGCAGTGAGCTGCAGTCAAACAATCACGACTACTGACATTCCCTGCCGGCTTCCCACAAGCAAAGTCAATGGGGAAGTTGTGATCATGTGAGGTCCTCGCTTAACAACCTGTACAGTCCTCACTTAAGGATGGCAACCAGGACGGCTGGAACTGCCACTGCTAAGTGGCATGGTCATGTGGTTTTTCGACTTATGACCATGTCACCTTGCAACAGCAACTCTGGTCCTAACGGCTGTCGTAAACCGAGGGCTACCTGTATACGTGCTTCTTTATAATCCACTAAATCTATAACAAGACAACATCCTTTTTTAGAGTGTCATAGTTTTAGGTAGTGAGATTAATTGATATTAACAAACATTTTTAGAGTCTAGAGGTTGTTAATTTTTTGTTGCCCCCATACATTTTTGAATGAAAAGCTAAGTTTCAGTTAGAGGTTAGTGAATAATAAAATTGTACTTTTTTTCCTGTCCAAGTTCACGGACCCCCTACAATCTATCCACACCCTGTTCTAGATGGTAAGATGCAGACAACAATATGTTGGCTTGCGAGATAATCTCTTGTTTAGAGAACCTGGCTCATACCAAACAGTGTAGCATGCTCAGGGTGAAACTAGACGTTGACTGTGATTGTGCCACCCCAGCCCAAATGTGCCTAATTTGACCAATACTATCCATGCTATTAGGAGGGAAAGCTGTGTGAGGCAAAGGTAAAGGTGGATAACCTATACTTTTTCTATGTTACTAAAAAGTCTTAGGTAAAGTCTCAATTCACCAAAGTTAAGATGGGCAGTACAGGTAAATATCTGTGGACTCTTCTGGAGATAACCATGACATATAGAAGACTGCAACCTGGAATGTAACGGGAGTAAATGTTACAGCATGAACGAATGAATGAATGAATGAATGAATGAATGAATGAGAAGAAAGAAAAATATGTTGTGTGTCTAAGAAACTAAGTGGAAGGAAGTAATCAATCTGAAGGAATAGATCTTATGGAGTAGGGTTGAGAATAAATGCAGGAATATTAAGGTGAACATTCAATCTGGAATGAAGAAGCTAAGACAATATGAATTGATATGATCTAGGTCAGAGTTTCTCAACTGTGGCGACTTGAAGATGTGTGGACTTCAACTCCCAGAATTCCCCAGCCAGCATGCTGGCTGGGGAATTCTGGGAGTTGAAGTCCACACATCTTCAGGTTGCCAAGGCTGAGAAACTCTGATCTAGGTTATTGCGAGTGTGCATAAAAGTAGGATTCCTTATGTTGGTGATAACTGTATTTTACCCTCCAGTGAATGGTGATAATGGAAGAACTATTGATGAGTTTGGGCAAAAACAGTGCAACCTTCTGAAGGAATACAATCCAGGTGAAAAGGTTATTCTGTTTAATGACATGAATGGATGGGTTGGAATGAGATGAAAATGTACTGAAAAAGCGACCGAACCATAATGAATGACCATGGAAACAGCTTGATGTTTATCTTCTCAGACTGTTTCAAATATGTGGTTTAAGCATAATTCTGTATATACATACACATGGCAAAGGAGTGAGTATTCAAGCATGATTGATGTGCTTGTTTATGATGAAAGATTTGAGAAAATTAGTGAGAGAAATACAGGTGATGAGAGGTTCTGAATGTGGGACCAAACAATATTTGATAATGTCAAAGGTGTCTCTTGGAGAAAGAAGAACATGAATGAAACTAAAGTGAAAGTAAATGATTTCAGGAAGAGAAAGTACAATTCCTGTATGAAAAAGTATTAGAAGATAGATTGGAAGTGCTTGAAAAAGAGTGAAAAAATGTAGGCTATAGAATTTGTGGAATTATGTTTAATGGAGAGCATGAAAAACGATATTTGGTGGAATAAGAAGAAGCGACGGATGAGAAAAAATGCATATGAGAAAATGAATGCTGCAAAAAAATAAAGGAAAGCTATTGTATAATGCACAGGGGGAAAAACAGTTGCAAACAATGTAGTCCAAGAGAGCAAGGAATGGTGAAGATGAAAAGCGGAATTGAAAATACAGAATGATTTGATGGAAATAAAAAAGGGGGTGAAGAGGACTAAATATGGAGTGAATGGAATTAAAAATAAAAGCAATGAAATGAAACGAATGCTATGAAAGATAGTGTCTGAGAAGATATAATGAGGAAGAGAGAGCTCTGTGTGCTGTGAGAATTTTGAATAATATAACTGGAGGAATGTTAAAATATGGATATATGGGATACAGAGAGGCTATGCAATTTGCTTAAC
The DNA here is from genome assembly GCF_059951505.1 of Python bivittatus. Lineage (NCBI taxonomy): Eukaryota > Metazoa > Chordata > Lepidosauria > Squamata > Pythonidae > Python > Python bivittatus. The sequence continues at coordinate 6,024,732 of NW_028277056.1, forward strand.
ACGGGCGTGTGAAGGCTTCATCTGTGCCTGGTGATTGGAAGAATGCTGTTATTGTCCCCTATACAAAGGGAAAGGCAGTGAGAATAAATGCAAAGACTACAAGGAGATTAGTTTGCTAAGTACGCTGGGGAAGAACTGGCAGAATTCTGATCAACAGATTATGGGGAGTGCAAAATCTGGAAAGTGCAGTGTAATTTTATGCTGGTTGGGGTATGTGCAGATCAGATTTTTCTCTTGAACAAATATTTCTATTCACTGAGACTTATGAATATGAGAAAATAAGTTTACTGTACAATTGCTGTTTGAGAGAGAATGTATAACGTGAATACGTTTGAAGCATGAGAGGTTTTGCATAAGGGGGAGGTTATTGAATGCAGAAAGAGAGAGATATGATAGGTGTAAAACATGTGTAAAAATAAAAGTAAACTTTCTCAAATAGTTCAGAGGTAAGCAGGGGGTAAAACATGGATGTGTAATGTCTCCTTAACTGTGTAATGCATTTCTGGATAAACGCCTAAGGAATGCTTGTGGTGAGGTTAGTGGTGAGTTGGTCATATGTCTAGTTTTGGATAGCAATGATGCCGTGCGGTTGGCTGAGAACCTGAATTATTTTCAGTGAATGCTGGAAAGATTGTATGATGCAACAAAGAGTGTGGATCTGAAAATTAATGTATCAAAGGCAAGATAGTGGCACACTTGCAAATATGTACATACACATACACACATTAAGATCTTCAGTGAAGAGCTGTAAGTGAAAAGCACTCACTCTCTGAGGCCTGGTGGATGAGTATGAGAGAGGACCTTCTCAGCCATGGCGCAACCATCTCGGATAGCCTGGTACCTATCTTATTACTTTTAGGTGTATTTCTAATCTTTCTGATTATTTTATGCTGCTGTGGACAGCCTGTTGCCTTTCAACTCTTCTTGGGTTTCTTACAACTACACTAGGGATCCAGTTGAAGAGAGACATCTTTTTCATAAATTATAAGCTCATCATTTTGAGAGCTGGGAGAACAACTTTGAGAAAAGAGAAAGGAAGCACAGTTCATATTTGCAGCTGGAGGGTAACCACTGAAATGCAGCTGTACATGATCCACTCACAGTACTTTCATCCGTTCCCACTCAAGATCTGATAAAAGTTGAAAAGTGTTTGTTTTTTAACAACTTCTTTCCCAATGTGTTCTCAGGTATGCAACTCTGCTGCTTTTATGGGAACAAGTGAAGACTTTGGAAGTGTGAGAGTTCAAAAAGCCCTGTTGTTTGGAGGCCATATATGTTTAGATGCCAAAATATACAAATAGATGGAATCTCCCATCTCAATTTCTACCTCCCACTAGTATGGTTGTATGGAAATACAAGCTAAACAGCTCTATAATGTGAAACAGGAACAAAGCCTGCTGTGCGCACATTATCCTGAAGAACACTGTATATTTAATAGAGAGAACTCTGTCTTAGAAAAAGAAAAAAGGAGAAAAACTCTCCTGGATTGAGTTTCTTGAGGGCTGCATGGGCAAATTTCTCTAGAAACAACTTTGGATAACACTGGAGGCCTTGTCATGAAGACTGAGTTTGGGCTTTTGGAAAAGTTTAGCAGCAACTGCCTTTCCAAAATTAAGTTTCAAATTATGTAAACCTTTTCTTGACCCTGAAGCGAAAATAATTATGCCACTCAATGAACCTTTTGTAAAAGTGCTCAGATCAAGTGACGTTACCTAACAGAAAGACTGGGAGAGCTGACCAGCTGTGATTGACAGAGAGGTTAAAAGAAGAAAGCAAAGAAAGACCGTGCATATTCTGCTCATTTTGGGTGAGGTGAGAGGTTGAAGGAAAAAAAGTGGCATTTTAACCTGCAGGAATTTTTCATATTTAAAATTATATGCACCCACATGCGTTGCTCTTCTTGCTGAAAAAGAGCGCAGAGTGGAATACAGCACAAAACTGGCACAGGTGTCCTTGGTTAACAACCACTCGTTCAGTGACCATTTGAAGTTATGACAGTGTTGAACGAGGAGGACCTATGACAGGTCCTCACAGTTGTGGCTGTTACAGCGTCCCCGTGATCATGTGATTGCTATTTGGGCGCTTGGCAACCAGCTTGCAATTACGATGTTGTAGCATCCCACGGTCATGTGATCACCATTGCCAGCTTCTGACAAAGTCAATGGGGAAGCCTGCGGGACGTTGCAAATGGTGATTGTGTGATTGTGGGATGCTGCAACTGTGCGGGATTCACCTAACAACAGCAACTAAGACTGCTGGAACTACTGTTGTAAGTTGGCACGGTCACGTGACACCGCGCTTTACGACTGCATTGCTTAGCGACTGAGTTCCCGATCCCAATTACCATTGCTAAGCAAGGACTACCTGTAATAAACAATAACACTACAACAAAAGCTGTGCAACAATTTAAACATAAAAAGTTAGTAATATAGCAGGCAGTTGTTGACAGTATTTTAGTGCTGAGAGCAGCAGTAGTATTTATTAGTAAGATAACAATAATGATAGTGATAGTGATAGTAAGAGGGGATAGCCAATGTGGTACAGTGGTCAATGTGCTGGACTAGGAGTGGGGAGACTTAGGTTCCAGTTCACCCTCCCCCATGACAGCTCACTGGGTAAGCATCATCCCTTTGAGGTAGGCCAGGTCAAGGAACAGACACCACAAGAAACACTAAAACTCCACTTTATTGATGTTGGTCAGCATTTTCCACCCTGGGCAACTTTTTAATGTGTGGACTTCAATTCCCAGAATTCTTAGCAATGGGCATATTGGCTGGGGAATTGTGGGAATTGAAGTCCACACACCACAAAGTTGCCCAGGTTAGGAAAGATGGATATAGGCTATGACAACAGAATCTTGAAAGTCTGATAGCATTTCCTCTCTCGAAGAGAGCTAAGGCATGGCAATCTTGAGTTTCCTTCTCATGCTTTCCTGTTTTCCTGGCCTAAGCTCATGTTTTACTAGCACCTGCACGCCTTCTCCGATATCGTCTCTGTGATCCTCTATGGTTGGATAGAATGTCTAACAGACCTGGGAATAATGGAGGACAAAACAAGAGGGGAGACATGGGGACACATGATAGCAGTCTTCCAATCCTTGAAGGGCTGCCACAGGGAAGAGGGCATCAATATATTCTCCATAGCCCCTGAGGGTAGGACAAGAAGCAATGGGTGGAAGCTCATCAGAGGGAGATGCAACCTGGAAAGAAGGAGGGATTTCCTGACAGTGAGAGCTATTAAGCAGTGGAACAGCTGGCCTCCCGGAGTTGTGAGTGCTCCATCGCTGGAGTTTTTCAAGAAAAGATTGGACAACCATTTGCCCCTTCCTTAGGCAGGGGGTTGGACTAGAAGACCTCCAAGGTCCCTTCCAACCCTATGATTCTAAGAAGACCATTACAGGAGGAAGTTGGACCATTACAGAAAAACTTCCCAAGTCCAGGGGTGGAGGGGCATGTAAGAAAGAGACTCAGAGTAAATCCACCTTAATTAGGGTAGGTATAAGTTGAAAAATGGTTTTGACGGGATTTCAAGATTATACATTATTGCATGAAGATCTTTTCCAGAAACCTAGATAGCATTGCTTCCTCAGTTTGCCCACCACAAAGGGCTTGATACTGGATAACCTTGAGCTGGTCACTCTATCTAAATCCAACCTATAAGGTTGCTGTTGTAGGGAAAATTTGAGAGGGGTGATATAAATCTAGATTTTAGCAGGAAGGCTAAATTCCTTGGAAAGCCAGTGTGGTGTACAGGTGAAGATACTGGTTTAGAACTGGGGACTCCTCAGGCATAGAAACTCCCTGGGTGATTTTGGGCTAGTCATTCTCTCTCAGGCCAACATATCTCATGAGGTTGTTGTAGGAAAAAATGGGCAAGGTGGGTGGTCTGTTATGCCACCTTGAGGTTCTGAATGAAAGCTGAGATATAAATCAAATAAATAAATAACAGCAGTAGCACTACTAGGAATTGCAAACAGCCCATTAAAATCATGTTGTACGTGAATTTTTCTATTCTGTGGAAATAACTAAAACAGAGGTTGTATCCATTGCTGCATCCTGAGGATGCATTCAAATCATCAAGGTCTGAAGGACAATCTCTTCCTTTTGTTGTCCATTATGGGTTTAGGCTGCCCTTCAGCACAAGTATATTCCACATCTTTAAGAAAAATCATGTAATTCCCCTGTGAATCTTGTGAAGGAGGAGGTTTCTTCATCATGAACAGACCCACAGGGTGAGAACGTTCTGTGGAGGCCTTCTCCAGAAGCAATCAGGGAGAATAACATCTCACCTTTCATTCAACACAACTTAGTCTTACTGACTGAAGGCCCTTTGTGGTACAATTCACTAATTCTTTGTATCTAAAATCAACATGACGCTATGGGAAGCCAAAAGTGGCAAAGACATATTGATGGGAGGAAAGGTGGAACTGGGAGACATATTTTTATGATCTCAAGAACTGAGATCAAATGATTTAGTCTTTTAGCTGAAATTTGGCTTCCAGGCTTACTTGTGTACAAGATTCTATGGGAAGTGACATCACAAGCACAGATCAAGACAAAAAAAAATCAAGAAAAGTGAAGTGAAGGCATAGAGACCATGCAAGAATGTAATTCTTCCTCATGGATGGTAATCTGATTTTAAGAGGACATGAGTTCTAGGTATTAAGAAAACATAGTGAACATCTTCCATGGATGAACAAGTCCTTACTTTAAGACATGTATTGTTGTAAGCCAGTAAAGGTAGGCTTCAGGAATCACACAGATCTCAATCAAACCTGAAACTCACTCTGACACAAACCCTACTACTAAAAAAAGTGAGGTGACTATCTCATGTGCCCCAAGGTAAGGTATATGTGGAGGAGAGCACTCAAAAACTTGGTGAGACATCTTCACAGCTTTAAAGAACGCATCTAGAGGGGCACTTCAGAATGATCTGCAAAAGCCTAACATTTGGCAAGATCAGGATATATTTGCATATTGTCCGTACTTATGGGGTAAGGGCCTCTGCATGCAATAAAGAACGTACAAAGCACAGAATCTTATCACTTGAGATAATAACAACATTCATGTATTTTCTTCTTGGATATTTTCATGGCCTTCCTTTTACTTTCTACTATTGTACTTGCTACAACTGAAACATTCAGTAATATTTGGACAAAACGTTGACTGGAAGGAGATGGAAAATAAGTGAGTTGGTCAAAAATAGAATTTATTCTCTTCAGCCAGGGGATAATTCTAGGTGCACACAACATATGAAATGGCATGATGCTGAATTACATCTTAAGTCCATGTACTGTAATACTAGCGCTATTGATCAGCTATTAAAAAGACTTTGCCCCCAATTTTGCTACATTTGGAAACATCAGAGATTGAACTAAGCAATTTCCAAACTCTAAACTTGTGTTCTTAACTTTGTAGTATATCTCATCCTCAAGAAGAAGGGTTGAAGTTAGGGTTGATGACCCAAGGAACAAGGGAAGCTGCTTTGGATTCTGTTTTGTGTAGACCACGGTGGTCTCACGCTGATCCTTTTTACTTTCATTAGTGCTGGATATCAAGCACAAAAGGCTCATGCTTTGTTTCTTCTAACTGAAGTCTCAAAGCAGAACGTTTGTCGCATGAAAGTTGGATGGCTATTCTAAACTCCTACTAGATCAACCTTCACCTTCCACAGACATGCCTTTAGCTTGAGGTAATTCATGTATTTGTTTATTTTTGTTTTGCGCATGTGTCCTCTTTGGGCTTCTTGGTTCTTCAAAGTTGACAGCAACAACTGCTGAAAGGTTCCTAGAAGCTGGGCTCACAGCTATTCCTTGCCATCTCTGAACAGATTTTTGGCCAACAGCTGTCCCAGGTGTGCTGACTCCAGCTCTCCCTTGGCCTGCTATTTTGTTCTACTTAAGACCAGACTGTCCCAAATAAATCATTGTAATCTGGCAGAGGTGAATCCACCAGGCACTTTGCTGAGGAGCATTTGTGTTAGAAAAATGTTGCCAAAGTCATTTACAAGGAAGCTAATTTATAACAGAGACCTTGGTCTTCCCTTGCTGTAATTTGTAAGGATAGGTGGTGGAGGGGACTTATTACAAGGAGAAACCATTACTCTATAGCTTCCTCCTTGGGTTTCCTGCCAAGTGAGTGTTAGCCACTTTGTAATGGCTCGGCCAAAAACGTTCATGGCACACTGTATATTTTCACGTGTCAAGAAGTTCAGGAGAGGTAGCTTTCAAGAAATATAGATGTTCTCAGCTTTGTTCCTTGGAGAAAGAAACTCTCTAAGTTTATTCGAGATTTTATTCATTAGAGAAATCCACCATGATTCAAGAACAGAAGGGTGGAGATGAAAAAGGTTTATAAATTCATCTAAGGTAGCGTTTCTCAATCTCAGAGCCTTTAAGATGTGTGGAGTTCAACTCCCAGAATTGAGATTGAGAAATGCCTGATCTAAGGCATGAACAGCATTCTATTTCACTCCCATAATATGAGGCGTTTGAACGGAAGGAGGAGCTCAGGAGGGCATTTTGAAAAATGATCATCTGGCTTCCATTTGAAGACCTCTAGCAAAGGAGAACTCATCACATCACACGGTAGCATGTTCCTTTGCCCTACAGCGTGTACAGTCAGGAGGTTCCTCCTAATGTCTAACCTGTAGCTCCTTCCTTGTACGTTTAACTTACTAGTTTTGGTCCTGCCTTTTGCGACAGTAGAGAAGAAGTTCTTTCCTTTTTCTGCATGACAATCTTCAGATATTTGAAGGTTGCTCCCATAATTCTTTTCACTCATCTTTTCTATGGGTAAACATACATAGGTCTTTAACCATTCCTCACAGAGCTTGGCTTCTGGATCCTTCACCACCTTAGTAGCTCTCCTCTGAACCTGCTCTAATTTGTCATTGTTCTTGCAGAACTGCGGTTTTCTAAACCGGATAGCACTGGATGTTTTAGCAGCTGCATCACGCTGCTGGCTGATCCTTAGCTTAAAGTCAACAAAGATGCCCAGATCCCTTTCATATGGATTATTGCTATGCCAGCTGTCTCCCCATCCTATACTTGTGCCTTAAATTCTTCCTATCCAGATACAGAACTTGACATATCTCCTTGTTCAGTTCTACCTTATTCCTTTCAGCCCACTGTTAAAGTCCATCTAGATCTTTCTGAATCTTCTCTCTTTCTTCTTAGGCAGTGTGCTTCCCAACCTCAGCAACTTTAAGATGTGTGGAGTCCAACTCCCAGAATTCCTCAGCCAGCATGTTTCAACAAGTTTGAGAAACCCTGCTGTAAGGTATTAGCCACCCCTTCCAGCTGTTTAGCATTTGCAGAATTGCTAACATCTCTTCAACTTCCTCATCCAAGTGACTGGATATGAAACATTTTACTCTGTGATGGTAGGATTTGATTATAGTTTCAGCTGAAATAATGGGAAAGGGCTCTAAATTGATGAATTCCATAGTTCTGGGTGAGACTACAGCTAAATTCATACATTCTATAACCCTGGTTTCTTAACTCATGGTTTCCTCAACAGGCTACAGTGGTTTGAGTTGTACGTAACACTGATCTACAAGGGTGATTTCATATACAATGACCTAAAGATAGCCTAAATTATCCATTTTTATTATTCAGCATGGAGTAACACATATGTTTTAAAAGAAGAAACCAATCATGGGATGAAAATTATTCAAGAGCTATGGTTGCAAGAAGAAACCCTGATTTGGAAGGATGCTGGTTGGAAGCAAAAGCCCATCTCATTTGCCTGCTATAAGGGATAAGCATGGGATTAGATTATAATCTACTTTTTGATGTGGCCCAAGTTCAAGGATGTGAAAGCGTGATGGTAGAGAAGAAAAGGTTTGAACACTTCAGTCAAATACTATCATTGCATTTCAATAAACTCTCAGGGCAAGTAAATAAATAAATAAATAAATGCTACATTGCAGCCCTTAATGACTTTGCTTTAATAAGATCTAAACTTTTAATTAACCTGCCAAGACAAATTACAGCCAATAGCTTTCAGGTAGCTACTGAAGACAGCTGAGACTCAACACTAAGGCTGCTTTGGGGAGAAGGATTAATGGCAATCTCAAAACGAGCCATCATTCTGCAATCAAGGGGGGAAAAAATTAGACCGTAAAATAATCCTTGTGGTTGGGAAAATGGTCAGTGTTAATTTTTATGGGAGAGTCTGTGAATTACAATGAGATGGATCAGCACATATGAAACATGGTTAGTTGCCTTCAAATATAAAGTAGCTACAGATATGGCTACCCTAGGTGATTTTAATGAGAGTCTCCTGCTATTTAGCAGAGCTTTTCTTAAAAAAAAAAAAAAAAAAAGTAAATCAAATCAAAATGAATACAGGAATCAAATGAGGATTCTTCAAATAATATCATGGTAGATTTCAGTGGAACAGGGGGAAAAAAAACTGAGACTCTTGGCCAAACCATGTAATAGTGTAACTCTGAGCTAAGAAATTGCATCAGTGTGAATTCCTAGATAGCTAGAAAGAAAGCACTCTGTTTCAGTGTCATCCCTACTAGGAGCAGTATGTGGTCAATCCTATTGTAACCCTGCCCTTCAGACAGACAAATGTTCGGCACAGATAGATTTATCAAGAAGAGAATGATGGTTTGGAGAAGAAACAACTTTGAAAATGCAGCCCATGTTATTGGGTATTAAATATTAAATTAAGATGGTTCCTTTCATCCCAACAATATCCTATCTGCGCTTCTTTTGCTGCAACATACCAAAGAGAATTTTTTTATTTTATTTTATTTATTTAATAGACTTGTCCCTGCCCATCTCCCCACAATGGGGGACTCTGGGTGGCTTACATCAAATTAAAATCATAAATACATGATTAAAAGTTATATGAGAAATACATGCAGACAAACAAAAAGGTAATTTACTCCTTTGAGTAGAGAGTGTGCATGGTTATTCGGAAAGGGAAGTTCAACATTGACAAAAACCTTGCTCAGCCAATGGATAGCTAGGGGGAATTGCTAGAAAAATGGGGGTCGCTGGCCTAGGTGGTTTGAGAAGACAATTGTGTATTAATTTTTATTTATTACTGGTGCTTTTATGCTGCTTCAGTCAAATGAATCTAAGTGGCTTACAAAAGCAGTAATATCAACAAAGTCAAGAGGAAAAAAATATCTCTACCATTTACAATCCAACATCAATAACCGTAAAACAGTAATGAATACCATTCACATGCATCTCAGGCACATTTTTTTGCTGACTTCTTAAACCCCAAATGCCCATCTGAATAGTCAAGTCTTAACAAGCTTTCTGAAGGTTAACAGTGACATGTTTGTGGAAGGGTCTGGTTTAAGATGGCTATTATAGTTAAAGGGAACCTCCATATTTCATTGGTGGCAATAAGTCCCACACAGTGAGGGGCTGGAATAAGCATCTCCTGCCTTCAGACACTGACTCTAGGGCACTACGTGAGATGGGCCTTTTCTAATGTTTATGTCATAGTGTTGGCAGCAGGGATGGATGATATGTGGCCTTCCTGAGATGGTTGAACTTCGATACCCAACAACTCCAGCCAGCACAGCCAGGAGTAAGGGATGCAAACATACTGATGTCTAGAAGATGCTTGCAAGCCTATCCTTCTGGCCCTGTTGGTTAGCTGGTAATATTGGAAGTTGTAGTCCAATACAACTAGAGGATGCCAAGAGTCTGAGGTGTTTTATGAGACTAACAAAACAGTAGCCTTTAAACATACGAGGTAAGGCAGAAAGATGGCTGCATCAGCCTGGTGCCTCATATGACTGTATCTTTTATTTCTGAGATGCAATTGCTTATGACGTTATCCACCTTAAGAGTGCCACTAGAACAGCATATAAAATGAGTAAACAAAGAAAACAAGCAAACCCAGTACCAAAAATCAACTTGACACGCTTAAGTTTGTTTCACGCAAAATGTTACTCCAGTGTTTTCTAACTGTGGCAACTTCAGGTGTGTGGACTTCAACTCCCAGAATTCTCATCAATGGTCATGCTGGCTATGGAATTCTGGAACTTGAAGTCTACACATCTGGAAATTGACAAGGTTAAGAAACAATGCATTAGCCTGTAATGTAGTTGGATAGCCTGAGGCTTAGTTTGTTGTGGAAAGCTAGCTTGTTATGTTGTATGAACTAGACTATCGTGTTAACTAGCCATCATACTCTTTATCTGTGTGGCTATTTCATGTGATAAAGACTGCAAACATCTTTTTGTTGACCCACAGTTAGGATCTGGCACATTGAACCAGCTAAAAAACACAGATGTCCTTACCAATGGTGGTGGTGAGAAAGGAGACCACCTCGGATTCTTTTCCATCATTGTAAAAGGCAAGGTGCCACATTCCGGAATCCAAATACTGAATAAATCCTGTCTCATGGCTGGCCAATGGCACAAAAGCCTTCTGTTGTCGCTGTGGTCCTTCCAGGCTCCTGGCTTCCTGAGTCAGCAGCCTTCGTCCGTCCAGCAGCTCGACAAAGTCAAACTAGAACACACACAAATTGGAAGAACACGTACTGAAACAAAGACCATCCTAATACTTTCATGTCCTGGTTACTCAAACCTGCAATTAGGTGTTATGTTTTTAGTGTATTTTGGTAAAGGTAACATTCTTTTTGTTACACTGATTTGACTTCTATGCTGGAATTCCCTTATTAAAAAGCCCTGTTGTGCTCTGGATCTTTGGAGAGAGTTAATGAAAAACTGTAGCATCATTAAATGTCTAAAAGATATAAAGTAAACTACAAAATATGTATTCCCCTCATATCAGCCCAGGTGTATCCATACCTGAAAGACAGCCTGTTCTGTTTCCCATCATCATCTGAAGCACAGAGATGTGAATACACAACAGGGTGTTCTCAGTGGTGGCACTCAAACTCTATAGCCATGAGAAAAACCTTATGGACCCTATCTGAAATCTTGCCTTACAGCGTGATCTGAGCTTGATCTAAGTCTTATTAAGAGATAATATAAAATAGTATATTGTGTCATGTGTTGAAACAATGGAAAGTAATCATTCCACTTTTATCTGCTTTGGTCAGATCCCATCAGAACCCACCTCACCTGTGTATGTGAAGGAGGGAGTCCTTTCCTGCCATAGATCCCAACCAGAGCTGATTTTCCCAATGAAACATTGAACTTCAAATGCACAGGGTGGTCAATGAACACCTGAGATCTCCAAAATACACTGGGAGGGATCTTCTGTGTGACTCGTCTCCCAACATCAATCTCGCCGGTGTCTATAAAACTGTCCTCGGGAAAAAAAGTACTGGGCTTTCCTGCTGAGATATAGGAAAATAAAACAAAATCTTGGATTAAATGAAGATTCTCTTAATTTAAAAATTCTCTCCTCTCTGGACATCCAATACATTTTTTTCCAACCTGAGATGCTGTACCACAATTTCCAATCTTCTATTCCTTTAGGATTTTTATTAGCAAGACTATACAGTGTTTTGGAGCTTCCCAAGGCTACCTTAGACTCTCCTCTACAACCATTTTGAGCAATTCAGTTTCTATCTTTTCTCCATTTTGTTTTCTCCCACTGAGGATGCAGGAGCTCACAAGGCAATTTTGGGGCTCCTCCCTTTTAAAATTATTCATACATTTCTGCAACTTGGTGATTTCTTGACATCTGTTATAGCTCCCCACTTATATGTAGATAGCTATGTTTGAGCTCCTAAGGATGGTCATTCATCGCTGAACTTCAGAGATACATAACGCTCATGGAAAGATGAACTAAACTGTCTAAACTGGAGTCAGCACTATCATTTTCTTCCCTTTTTGAAAAATAAATGGAAATGGCATTTGGAGAATAAAGAATTAAAACACTCTCTCCAGCCACTGCCTTTTTATATAGCCAAATTCCCTGACAATGCATGTTTAATGGCAAGAATTGTGACTGGTAGTACATTCTTGCAGCCATAACATAAAATATGTTTATATTCTAGATAGTAAAAGTCTACTTAAAACTTAAGTGATTCCATCTGTTAGGAAGTTAGCACAAATTCCCCCCTGTGGACAGATTAGCTGCTTTGGTGTTAGTTTATTTAAAATATGTGTGGTATTTGCGGATATGTGGAACATCCAAGTGAAAGAGATACCTTTCAGTACAGAGGGTGGAATTTGCACGGGCAACGATTAGGAACTCTGCTGCCATTCCAGAAACATCTAACAGTGGAAGTCCAATCCTACCCACAATAAAATAAGCAATAGGTTTCATTTTAATACCCCTGAATTAATCTGTCAAACATTTAAGACTGAAAAGTCAAGTATCTATAGAGGATCCTATTCTTTCTGGGCCTTGAGCGAGCTCCTGAATTGTGTGTGCACCTTCTACAGGGAATTAAGTCCCAAACAGTAACTCCTTTAAAATGTATGGCGGCTTGACTAAGAACCCACTGGGTTTTAGTTTGATATGCTGAGCAATCTTTTGTCTGACTGTGTGAATGACATATGGCAAGATCAAGGACAGGATCTGGGTGCACAGCATCTAATCACTCCTTGACTTCTTCCTGGTTTCTGATCTCTTTCTTGCTGGAGAGAGATCAGTTCAAGAGGTATCTTTATCATTAACCAATTAATGGGATCCGTTCCAGTGATTTATGTCCCATTTTTAGCACAACCACCACCTTTCTCATACTAGTGGGTAACTTGGTGGGAGAGAGACAGACGTAACTGTAATGTGCTAATTTTCTGGACTGAATAGCTTTCTATGCAATGGACCACAATATTTTTCTGGACCTTTGGGGTTGAAGATTAGAGACTCTCCTCCTGCTGCTTCTCATTTCCCTATGTTCTCTGTGTTGGATCGTGCAGAGTGGCTAGATTTATTTATTTATTTATTTATTTATTTATTTCTGTCTGTCTGTCTGTCTGTCTGTCTGTCTGCCTATCTATCTATCTATCTATCTATCTATCTATCTATCTATCTATCTATCTATCTATCTATCTATCTATCGCTGCATCTCAAAGAACATACAAAGAGATCCTTGATGGCCATGCAGAATGGCCAAATTTTTATTGATGGCCTGATGATCATGGATGAAAGAAGTAGAATCTGATCATTGAGATCTGAACTATAAATAAAGCCATTACTAGAAAAACAAAAAACAAAAACCACCAGTGCAGTGGATTTTTCAAGTACATGTGACGGCTATCTACATATGGCTCTGAAGTAATAGTTGAGTTCTGCACATTTCAGTTGTGACACAGAACATATGGAGAACAGAGAACAGCTTTTAATTCATCTAGATATCAGCATGGAACACGAGGTTCTTATTATCACAAACTTCACTTGAATGGGGAGAAATTCTGCTTCTTCTATACCTGAAGCAAATCCTGTGTTTTATTGAAGTACACAATCCTTAGATTTAAGGAAAGACAGGATTTTACCTCTTACAAGTTTCTCCTGAGATGCTATCGTAGACTGTCAAGCTGCCAGTATTTTTCCTAAGCAAAGGTTGGTTTTACGTGGTTCTGAATAGCTTCCAGCTTACTACTTTCAACCAGTAGCAATGTCTCTTGGCAGCCCGAGGAAGTCAGATAAATTCTAGAAAACATGGAGTCTTCTTGGACATTAAGGAATAGAAATGGACAACTTCCAGATATTAAATCCAAGCACTTACACAAAAGTATGTTTTTGTGCTTGGTTTTGCTTCTAGTGAATATTTAAGATAAGCAGGTACAGTATAAGAAAATGATAAAATTAACTCATTTCAATAGGAAAGGTTCTGTAATTTGTGAGGTGGGTGAGAAAGGAGAGATAAAACGTGCATCTGTTTTGAATTGCTGTGGGGAATCAGTCTTAAAGTCTGATTCCCCACAGCCGATAAAAAAAGTTGGGGAGGGTCCCACGGGGAAAAGTTGACAAACGTGAATTTATTTAAAATTATGGTGCAGCTTTTCCACTGATTTCCAAAATGGAATAATTCAGAATGTGGTCTCAAGATAGCAAGTTATGATGACTTGTGGTTTCAGGGAGCTTTTAATAATATTTTGGCACTAGATATACATCTATCAACAAAAACTCCATGGAAAACAACAACAAAGAGTAATTAAGCAAGAGATATCAACATTTGGTATCCCTGTGGGGGAAAAAAGGAGTGTTAAAACAACTATTTTAAATTATCAACACATGTCTGACAGGGCAATGAAGACAAGAGAATTTTGGAGGAAAATACAGAAAATAAATGCGTATGAAAGAGATTTTTTCCCTTGATGGATGGCTCTGGACGGATCACGGTGTGATAATGCACATTTCGGTCAGCACTGGAAAAGGGACAGATGGAGACGTGGGTGCACAACTACTGATTCTAAAAAGTTCTGAAATGGAGTGGCACTGGAGGGAAAGGCAATGATGTTATGAGGGTGGATCTCTGGAGTTCAGAGGCAGACACAGAGGACTCACAACAAGGACAACACACCAACCGTACCTTCGCCGGCTCCTTTGCCTTTCCTCTCAGGTAACTCTAACCCTGTGCCCCCTGAGGAATACAAGGAGACGTCTGTTGGCATTGGCCAACTGCCGGCTGTGTCTTCCGTGATCTCATACATCTGCCCTTCCATCGGCTGCAGGTGCCAGTTTAGGCCAAACAGGTGCATGGCTGCGGTGAGCAACGAGAAAAGTCATCTTTGGGGTGGGATTTGTTTCTTCACTAAGCAGAATTTTGAAATTTAAAAAACAGTGCCAGAGTAGCACATTTGATCCCTTAGGACTCCATAATCAGCATTAGGATTTCTCTTGGAAACATTTCAAGGCATTTGTTTTGATAGATAAAGGTGATGGTGGCTTGCATCTAGGATAACCTCCCTCAGTTGAGTCTCCAGATAAGGTGGGGCTTCAGCTTCCAGAATTCCTCCCTATTGTGGCCAAAAGCTAGAGGAGAGTTCTATGTGATGTAGTTCCAACTCATCAGAGGACAGCCAGTATGCTGTAGTGATAGACTAGGAGCAGGGAGTCCTAGGTTCTAGACCATTCTCCACCACAGAAGCTCACAGTGTGACTTGGGGCCATTCATTCTCGCTCACAGTCACTGTGATATGGTAGACAAGGTATTAAATTAGGGGTGAGTAGATCAAGTTATAGTTCACAATCAGCCATGGATGTTCCCTCAGTGACCTTGGACCAATCACTCTTTCTCTGCCCAACCTAACTTATAAGAATGTTGAGGGAAAATAGGAAGAAGGGGCACTGGGCTTAATTCATTGCCTTAAGCTCCTGAATTAAAGTTGGGGCATCAATCAATCAATCAAATAAGGATCTCTGATTGGGAAAGTCTAGCCTATTATTTTTTTCATGGATTTGCCTTTTATGTTCCTAACCTCAATCTGTAGGAAAGAAGACTACATTCTTGATGTTTTTAAATTTGTGGCACGAATGGGGAAACTGAACGTTCATGTTGGTGAATTACAACTCCAAGCAGCTGTAGCCAACGCTAAGAGATGTTGGGTGTTATCTGAATGGGTACAGTTTCCCCATTCATGGTATGGATACCACCCCCACAACTCACCACTTTATAGTATATTATTAATTTGCCAGATTTAGACACTAAAGGTCTCCTGTAAGTTTAACACCCTGAAGTCTAAACTACAACACTCTTGAACTCCAGACAATATGGCCAATGCTATGGGATACTAGGAGTTGTTAAGCAACATGTGGAAGGCTGTGGACTTTCTACAACTGTTTTAGAAGTTCAGTCAGAGTTGTTGTTTAGTTTCACAATACATAATGTATCTAAGATCATGATAGGAATTATCTTGGCCAATATCTCCCGCTATGTTTTTTGAAATAGTCTAGATGCATACACAGCAGAGTTGAAAGTTGGTCCAAATGGCCTCTTTCAACTCTAGGATTTATAACCCAGAGCCAGAGTGAGGTAGTGGTGAAGGTACTGGACTAGGAGCAGGGAGAACCAAGTTCCAGTCCATTCTCAGCCACAGAAACTTCTTGGGGTGTTTGGGGCAGTCCCTCCCTCTCAGCCCCAGAACCTCTATGGCAGAGCAGTAAAGTTTTGGATTAGGAGGAGGGAGACCTATGTTCTAGTCCTCTCTTAGACGTGGAAGCCAAGTGAGAGACTTGGGACCAGTCCCTCTCTATTCAGCCGTAGCCTGGGAAGTAAAAAAATATCTATCTACCAACCCACACTGGACCAGTGTATAGATTACAATGAAGAGGCATTCATCCTGCAATGGATGATTGATTGATTGATAGACAGATAGATAGTGTGTGTGTGTGTGTGTGTGTGAGAGAGAGAGAGAGAGAGAGAGAATTTCCCCTTGCCTCATTTTATCTTCACAGAAGGACCCCATATCCACAGAAGATATTACCAATTTGTTTAACAGACATTTAATACAGATTTATTTCAATGTAACTTAGGGCAGCCATCTTATTTATTTATTTAGTAGACTTATCCCCGCCCATCTCCCCACAATGGGGGACTCTGGGCGGTTTACATCAAATTAAAACAAATACATAATTAAAATTTATAAAAAGAAAAACATTTACACAAATGGAAGGAAGAGAAAAAAATCCAAGAGACCGATGGAAGCCTTACCAGGCCTCTAGGGGGCTAGCCAACCCCCCATTCGATGACCTCCCTCCTTGCCCCAGGCCAGATGTGAAGTTCAACTTCTCATGCAGCTATGGAGCACTGCTGTATAAAATGGGAAGCAGGAGTATTTCCAGGAGGAAAGGCATGATAGAAAATATGGCTACGCATCCCCTTCAAGCCCCCTCGGGAAGCAAAGGGCCCATGTTGCTTTGCAATGCTCTGCTTCACAGCCCTTCCAGGGTGAGACAGGTGGAATTGGCCGATATAGTATGGGACGAAGCTGCTTGGCCTGAAAGCATTTTGACCTTCTGCTCCAGTCCTGGTCCAAAATGGTTCAAGGCAATGCCAACTGAACCGTCAATTTAAGTTGTGTTGCCTCTTGGCTTCATCAATAATCATGTTGCCTTCTGGGCATAAATCCCTTCTCACTTCTCAAAGAGAACCTAAGTCATTTTGCACAGACCTAATGGAAAACTAATAGATAATAATAAGCAAACTCCAGGCTTGTTAAGAAAAGCCACCCTTGGTCTGGGGAGGACCAGGTTTACAGGTTGGCAAACACTTTCCTTCCCCTGCTTTGTTTTCTGGTGTCTCCAGCTCTTAGCTGATTTTCTTCTATCATCTCCCCTGAGATGAGTGGAATTCCATCAGTTGTCCCTTTTCTTAGCCTTGTAAACAGCTCTGCAAAAGTTATGACCCCATCCTTCAAAAAGTTTGCTACTGTCTGCCCACATACACTTCAATTATTTATAACTGCAAAACAGCCTCCCCCCCCCCCCTTCTTCTGATCTGACTGAAGTCCATTCTTTCTCAACATAGGTGACAAATCAAGAGCATTATCTGTGAATTTACCATTTCATGCAACTTCTCCAGCTTGGGGAAGAAAAACTGATGAAGGGAAAACCCACACTTGTTCCAGAATGTACCCCCTTTGCTCCAAGAGATAGGGGAAGGGGCAGCAGATATTCACACTCCTTTGCAGCCTCTGCTAATGAAGAGATCAGTTTTGGAGGATCTTCCTGGCACCCTTTTCCCATCCTTTGCCACCTTCCCTGCTCCCTGAAAGGGTTTGACAAAATGCTCTTGTGAAGACTGATTCCCTGTTGGCAATGGGTTGCCCACTGAAAAGGGGAGGGAGGAAAAGTAGTGAGGCAAGTCTCCATGTTTTACAGCCCAGTCCCCATTTTCCAAGTGTGCTCCCCACTTTTGTTAATGGAAGCTTTCTTGGTACATAATTATCTCTTTATATATACTCCAGTAATACTGAAATCTTGAGATCATACAAGAACAGCAGATGCTATGGGTAGTGCCTACCCTGAAGTGGGGTTCAGCATTTATGAATAAAGTCCCACTTGAGTCAACCTCAATTTTTGGTGACTTCATGGACCCATCCATGTTCTCTCGGCAACTACAGGTTACTGGTGGGTCCGTCTCTTCTTTGGGGGATATTTCTTGATTGCCCAGTCTAGTCTACAATTCTGAGATTTTCTGGTAGCCTTCCAGTGCTAAACAACCCCAACCTGCTTAAGATCAGCCAAGGTTGGCTAGATGCCTCCACCTTCTGTGAAGCTGCCAGAAGCAGTGATGCAATGTCGCTCAAGGATTTACTGTATTACAAGCATCACAAGAGAAGGAGTCAAATGTCAGGAGTACCAATGCAATAATATTAGGTAATAGCACAACTGGATACAGTACTCCAACCCCCCGTGGTTAGCAAGCCATGGGATTATGACTGTTGCACAAGAGATACAGCAAAGAGAAATAAATTGTGTGAACGTTGGTGTATAATGTTTTCTTTACACGTTAAACTAATACAGCAAAATGTGACAAGATTAAATAAGCCAACGACTGGGTAACAAGCAGCAGCAAAGCTAACACATAATTGGTGATGCAGGCAGGAGGGGAGAACTTTATTACTTAGCTATGAAGATGACATTCCAACTTTATTTTCCAACCTCTCATTCCCGCAGATAGCAAGAACTCCATCTCTGGCTAAACTATGCTGCATATTTAAAGCAATGTCACCCCTGCTGATATGTGTCAGCCTTGCAAGGTAGTCCAGACAGGAAGCATGCCCAAATGAACTAATTCTACTTTAATGTGAGGTTACATTAACAGAATCTTGCAAGTCTGAAAGTACATTTCTCCCTTGTTGCCTTTACAACCCAAGAAACTAGGGAAGGTCCCTTCTGAGACGTTTGCCACGTCCCTGTTCCTTTTGTGGGCTCAGCTGCCTCTTATCCAACCCTTCTCCTGGCTGTGGCTCTTCCTCCTGTCTCCCAAGGTCATTCCCACATGCCACTACAATATGGGAGCAGATGCCCAAGTTCAAAGAGCTCATGATAGTCATGAGGTTGACTTGCCCAAACTCCTTGTCAACAGCCACCGAAGACCCTAAAGCTGGTCATCTTGAGAGATCATTGGGCTATTAGGAACTGTTTCTCCCCTGCTCCACAATGACATCCATGGGTAGTAGTAACCTAGAATTGGAGAGCTAGTAACAAACACCAATAATTCAGAACCCTTCTGAGATCTTGTGAAATCTGTGGGCTAAAGTCTAAAAGGTTTTGGCCCCATCAACTCCCACTTTGTGGGCATCTCTCTGAGTACCACCAGCCTTCATTTTACCAAATTTACTTTATTCAAGAAGAAAATAGCAGTGCTATTTTCCCCAGTCCTAAATCCTAAAGTCCTGGCAGTGGAGGTCTCAGGCTTAAAGCCAGGATGGTTTTTCTATTACAGGTAGAAATAATGAAAAATGTATTTGCAAATGTTTCCTGGCTGAACCCCTTTGCCATGCCCTCAATTACAAGAATACAGAGCTGAGGGTTGGGGAAAGAACAGTAAGGGGTCTAGATCTTATCGAAGTCCAATTGCTAACTTCAGGCTCCAAGTTTCAACTACAACATTGGTTCCAGGGTTCTAGTTAGCATGATGTTTAAATGAGCTACCTAGCTGTTGTATACTGGGAGACGATCTCATACAGTGGGGCAAAAAAGTATTTAGTCAGCCACCAATTGTGCAAGTTCTCCCACTTAAAAAGATGAGAGAGGCCTGTAATTTTCATCATAGGTATACCTCAACTATGAGAGACAAAATGGGGGAAAAAATCCAGAAAATCACATTGTCTGATTTTTAAAGAATTTATTTGCAAATCATGCTGGAAAATAAGTATTTGGTCAATATCAAAAGTTCATCTCAATACTTTGTTATATATCCTTTGTTGGCAATGAGAGAGGTCAAACGTTTTCTGTAAGTCTTCACAAGGTTTTCACACACTGTTGCTGGTATTTTGGCCCATTCCTCCATGCAGATCTCCTCTAGAGCAGTGATGTTTTGGGGCTGTCGCTGGGCAACATGGACTTTCAACTCCTTCCAAAGGTTTTCCATGGGATTGAGATCTGGAGAATGGCTAGGCCACTCCAGGACCTTGAAATGCTTCTTACGAAGCCACTCCTTCGTTGCCCGGGCGGTGTGTTTGGGATCATTGTCATGCTGAAAGACCCAGCCACGTTTCATCTTCAATGCCCTTGCTGATGGAAGGAGGTGTTCACTCAAAATCTCACGATACATGGCCCCATTCATTCTTTCCTTTACACAGATCAGTCGTCCCGGTCCCTTTGCAGAAAAACAGCCCCAAAGCATGATATTTCCACCCCCATGCTTCACAGTAGGTATGGTGTTCTTTGGATGCAACTCAGCATTCTCTCTCTCCTCCAAACACGACAAGTTGAGTTTAGACCAAACGTTCTACTTTGGTTTCATCTGACCATATGACATTCTCCCAGTCCTCTTCTGGATCATCCAAATGCTCTCTAGCAAACTTCAGACAGGCCCAGACATGTACTGGCTTAAGCAGGGGGACGCACCTGGGACTGCAGGATTTGAGTCCCTGGCGGCGTAGTGTGTTACTGATGGTAGCCTTTGTTACTTTGGTCCCAGCTCTCTGCAGGTCATTCACTAGGTCCCCCCATGTGGTTCTGGGATTTTTGCTCACCGTTCTTGGGATCATTTTGACCCCACGGGGTGAGATCTTACATGGAGCCCCAGATTAAGGGAGATTATCAGTGGTCTTGTATGTCTTCCATTTTTTAATTATTGCTCCCACAGTTGATTTCTTCACACCAAGCTGTTTGCCTATTGCAGATTCAGTCTTCCCAGCCTGGTGCAGGTCTACAATTTTGTTTCTGGTGTCCTTCAACAGCTCTTTGGTCTTGGCCATAGTAGAGTTTGGAATGTGACTGTTTGAGGTTGTGGACAGGTGTCTTTTATACTGATAAAAAGGTCAAACAGGTGCCATTACTACAGGTAACGAGTGGAGGACAGAGAAGCCTCTTAAAGAAGTAGTTACAGGTCTGTGAGAGCCAGACATCTTGCCTGTTTGTAGGTGACCAAATACTTATTTTCCAGCATGATTTGCAAATAAATTCTTTAAAAATCAGACAATGTGATTTTCTGGATTTTTTCCCCCATTTTGTCTCTCATAGTTGAGGTATACCTATGATGAAAATTACAGGCCTCTCTCATCTTTTTAAGTGGGAGAACTTGCACAATTGGTGGCTGACTAAATACTTTTTTGCCCCACTGTATATAGCATTTTCATAAATTAAATCAAGCCACATTCAAACTAGTAATCTGAGGCAATCCATTCTGGAACTGAGGCCCCATGGTGGCACAAAGGTACCCAATGAGGTTCTGTAGCTGATGTCTCCTCAGTCCTAAATCCAATATCTTTATCTTTGTTGTTCCATTCTGCCTTTTCCAACTCAGATCAAGGGAATAGGGGGGTTGGAAAAGCTAAAGCAAAAAACACATTATTTGTTCAAAGCCAAGATGCGTTGTTTTATACTTCTCAGCGGATATAATCTAACGCCAAAACTGTTTATTATTCCACAGAACAATACATTTCTAAAATCAAGGAATGAGATGGCATTGTAAAAAATGTTTTTTTCTAATCATGCAGTGCATAAGTATGGCATATTCAGAAGGGCATGTTTATGTAACTCAACGTTGCCTCCTGCAACCATAGAAGAAAACCAAAACAGCTTCCTGCATCATTTTTTTCTTTCTTCCCCCACATAAACATTTCATATTTAATCACAATCCAAACTTCCCTTCGGGCTCTCTCCAGTTCAGATTGGCCACCCCCTCCACGTGAAATGGCATTTGCTGATTAAGGGAACACACATCTCCAACTCAACCCAACTTGTATACTGTGTCCTTCAAGAAGGAGGGCAGTGGTGTTAGCAAGACGTCTATTCCACATAATTAAGAGCAGTAAACAGGAGAGCATAGCATTCCCATGGCTCCAGGTTGTTTATAAAACCTTGCCAGATTTGGTCAAGCATTCCAGAAAGTAAATGGGTGCTCCCAAAAAGGGGAGAAAATCAAACTTACCATCATCTCTCAAGAAGGTCTGAGAGTTTTAAAATTTCATCCCACAGTAAAACTAACCCAGAACGGGAAGACCAGCTATCAATGTCAAACTTCTCAATGGTTCAGATATCACACCAAACCATGGTTTGGTTTATGCACTGTTTAGAAACCAGGAAAATGACATTTTAGAGTGCAGAGTCATTGAGAGTTGGGCGGCATACAAGTTTAAAAAAAATTATTATTAGAGATACTTGTTTAGTTTTACTTTTCTGGTTTAGTCTGTTAGTTTAGTTTACCA
Organism: Python bivittatus; assembly: GCF_059951505.1. Lineage (NCBI taxonomy): Eukaryota > Metazoa > Chordata > Lepidosauria > Squamata > Pythonidae > Python > Python bivittatus. The sequence continues at coordinate 6,046,959 of NW_028277056.1, forward strand.
GTTTAGTTTGTTATTCTTTTCAGCAAGCTTAAGAAACCTATTTCCACTTCTTTCGCAGAGGAGCCTTTAGCTGTGAAGAAAGTGTGGTAATCATTGTTTGTCAGTTTGGACCTGCAAAACTATAGATAGCATGGAACAGTTTGTAAGCACACTTTTCAATCATGCTGGTTTCATGCCTCTGGCAACTGATGTTGATTCAGACTCTACACAAACCATGATTTGGTGTTATCAGAAGACCCTGATGTATCAAAGGAAGTTCTCCTACCTTGAAAAGATATATATTTCCAATAAATTATTCCAAAAATGTACTTTATATGGAAACGTCACACAAAATTCCAAAGAGAATGCAATCCATCTGAAGTGTGGGGTTTCTGGCTGGTCTACCATCCAACTTCTAACCAGAACCTGCCCCAAAAGAGCAAAAAAAATTATCTGCCTCCCTGACCATATTGCTCAGACTTGGGTTAAGCCATTTATTCCTGCAGCAAAGACCATAAATTTGTTTCTTTTCCTCTGCCAACTAACAGAACTTTCCTCTGTGAATGAAAAGACATTTTTGAATCACTAAGAACTCCTAAAAGCTAAGTGGGAGCTCGGAGATGGGTTCCTGATGGTCTCCCTTGAAACAACCTCAGCCTGAACCAATCAATGACATTTCCTTGGCCATTTTTCTTCTCCACAAGATGTAAATAAAGGCACTCAAAGCACAAACACCTTCTTCCCAGTATTTTCCACCTCACAGGCAACACTCAATAGGTTTTTCAGCCTCCACTGAAGAATTGCCATCTCCTAAAAGAGCACAGTGCAATTAAAATCCATTTAAAAAGAGCTTGGTGTTGCTCCACTATGCAGCTTTCTACGGCTTAAAGCTTCTCTGCACGTACTCCTTTGTGTAGCTACCCTTCTCCCTGCTAATTAAAACTATTTTCTCTTATGTGCCTTTTCAGCAGCAGACACACCAGTCACCACTGGATTTCAGCTGAACTGATTTTTATGCAGAGTGCCCAAATTCAACCTTGTGAAGAGAAGAGAAAGGGTACCATATACATAGAATCCCTATTATGATATACACACATCGCATCCTCGGTATTAATTCCTGTGAGGGAGTATATTAACCTCTTATTATGTCTGATGGAATAATGTTCTGCAGGTCATTTACTTCCTGGTTCATCCAGCTCTTTTGTGTTTTCAAAGGGAGGTTCTGACAGCTCTTCAAGGTAGGCCAGGTCAGGAAACAGGCACTATAAGAAATACTAGAACTCTACTTATTGATATAACCTATAATAACAGCATCTTCAGAGTGTGTTAGCATTTCCTTTATACCGAAGAGAATCAAAGGGGGGCAATCTTGAGTTTCTTTCTCATGCTTTCCTGTTTTCCTGGACTCATATGTTCCCATCAATTGTTGCCTAACTTCTTCAAGGCCATGTCTGTACTCTCCTGCAGGTTCATTATATTTGAAATACGATGTATAAAGGAATGTAGAGATGACTTTGAGGACAGCAAGAATTGAGTGAGCCATTATGGCAGGGCTTGAAGAAAAGATATACACGGTGCAGAGACTGAAGGAAGTGTGTGAAAGTAACTCAAAATAACACCATCTTGATTTTTTTTTTTTAGTATAAGACAGGACAGAGAAAAACTTGGATAGGCTTTCAGGATTGTTATTATATGCAATAATAAAGTAGCTTTCTATGAATCCTGGAGGTGTCTGATTCTGACCTAGCTTACTTCAAAGGGCTGACATCACTGATTCTCCCAAATAGCCTACTCTGCTTTATCTTCCAGCTTTATAGCCTGGCTTTGTTCTCCTTAAAGGGACTTTGGACACTGCCCACAGATGCCTTACTCATTAACATTTTACATATTTGGCTGGGCTAAATAAGTAATTGCAAACACCAATGACAAAGTTGTGATGGGGAAATCCAAGGGAGAATTTGGAGACCATGGATGAGAGTTACATAAAATATTGTTCTAGGAGTCAGTAATCTACTTTTATATTTACTGTAATTAGTAAGCTGACTTGGTTACAATTAGAAAGGGAAAGAGTTAGTTCTTGATCATGGTTTGGAAAAATTCAGATTTATTTCATAATGAAACTGAGAGAGCCCAGAATAGTTCATAGAAATGATCAGTATCTCTACATTATTTTTTCCCTCTCTCTCTCTCACTCATGTATTGTATTACTGGATAAAATACTGTTCCAGTACTGGATTGACTCAAAGGCTATTTGAAATAGAGGGGACAAAGGGAGCATGCCAAAGCAGAAAGTGATCCATAATGGCCAGATTACAAGAACATTACCTGATACAGTCTCTAACTTTGGAGCAGAACCCAATTGGGAGTATCAAAGAGCAGAAATGGCTTCTGCTTGAGAAATGAGATGGAGGGAACACCTATTAGCCTCCCTTCAAAACATGCTACAAAGGGTGCCCCAAATTTCACTCTCTGGATTTTGATGTGTTGGAAAGAGAAGACCGGTTGCATGAGCAGATAACATTCATGCAGCACAGATTTGTCCAACTTTCCCTGACTTGTCTTCTTCTAGAAAAATGGACCAACCTACCTAAGGGAAGTCTATTCTGGGAGTTCTCACTGTAGTGCAACTGGAGGATCCAGGCAGGGGAATCTAGACTGGTAGCATCTGCTATTGGCCATCTATCTTGGGCTCAAAATTAGACTTCAGGAAATACGCTTCCTCATTAGTTTTGAGCTCCTCAACGGCGACATGACAGAGACCAACAAAGGAGGAGGAAAATCCATCGTCAGCAGAATAGACAAGAGAGGGGAAGAGTCGGAAATGAGGAAATTGTGTGATGAGTAACAAAGATGGCTATTTAGATGGCCAAGAAAATTGACTCCTTTTAGGACGGGTTGATGGAGTGAGGGTGTTAGCTGAGGCAGACAAATGATTTTGATAGATCACCGCGAAGCGTAAAGACAGGACATGCTTAGTGAGGCATTAAGAGGCTCCTTTTGGTGGCAGAGCAGATTGAAGAGAAATCCACACAAGTCAGCAGAAAAAAAAAAAAAGAACTGAAGGGAAGAAAAGAAGAAGGGGAAAGAGAGAGAGGGAGATATGCTTACCAAACAAGAAGGTGGCCTTTTATTAGCTTGTTGACTTGGTTGAGCGGGGTAAAGGAAAGGTAATTTTAAAAAAAAGCAGAGTGATCAATTACAAAGTTTAAAATTAAAGGCCGGTGTCAAAAGTCTTGGGCCGAGGACAGTAATGGATTTCTAAGTTGGTGCTGAACCAGGTATTCGGAGAGACCACCCTGATGTTGTCAGAAGAGTCAGCATTCTTTGCTGATGCTCGTTTAGTAGTTCAGGACAGCAATGCTCCCCAGTCTTCTAGGTTGAGCATCTGAGCTTTAACCAAGGCAAACAACCAAATAAGTCATTTTCACAGATGGCGCACATGCATGGGACATTGGGGACAAATCCCTTTGATGCAAAGATGACAAAACATGCATCGTGGTATCACATTGTGACATACGTACGTGCATGCAAGTAGGTAAGCCACATGGTTTGCGCTGCAACACCACCACACATTTTGGGATTCGACCCCCACCCTTGTAGATGTCCATATGCGCATGTGTGTGGGTCCGCATACACGTAAGTACCCTCCTTGTGTGCAGCCTGATGAAAATACTTGTCATATGACTGGGAGGAATGAAGAACGTTGGTCTCCCACCAGCACACAAAACTGTACAAAGCCCACCTCCCTTGCTCAGCTTAACATGTAGGTAGAGACCCCATCCTCCCCCACCCCATTTTACTGGTTATACTTTTAATACCAAGCTTTCCAACAGAAATGGCCAGAAAGGGACTCAATATGGAGCCGACTTTCCTATTTCTTCCATTCCAAGTCCAGATTTTTAATAGTTTTTCTTTTTAAAGAAGTGATTATTTATTAATGTGTTTGTCAGGCAGAAAGGTGGGATGTAAATATTTTCAGTTCCACCGTTTTTACGTTCTGTTAATATCATGTAATGGTTTTAAGAGTTGAGAGCTGCTTTGGGAATATTCTATAGTGGGAAAATAGCATAGAAATGTGTTAATTGTGCAGAAGAACAGCAGACCACCAGCATTTCCCATAGCTGCCCCCTAAACAAAATATGTATTCTTCTCTCTCTTTTTTTTTCATCCCTGTAGTTCTCTTTCAGATTAGAAATATCAGCTTCCACCATGTTTCATTCCAGACTAACTTTACCTCAAGCAGATGTTTTGTTCACCATGTTGAGGTATGTTTAACAGTAATGATCAAGATAATTACCCCTAACGCTCTTGCACGCTTTCCTGGATGAAATGATGTGATTTTGGAGGCACACAATTGCTGGGAATGTAATTGTACTTTGGAGATGACCTCTGATACTGTCTTAGAAAAGAGATTTGGGGGAAGATGGAAGAGCAGCCAAAGGACCAATCCTTCAGCAGTTTGACATAGGCAGCAGTAGCTATGCTGGATCCTAGGGAAGAAGAATGATAAAACAAGTGAAAGGTTTTATGGAAGTAATGTCTGTTAGATGCCCTAGGATTTTGGCCCCAGCATTCCATGAGCAAAGCGTTAGGAGTTAATTGGCTAATTATGTGCCATCATGTTGTTGTCAACTCTTAGAGATAACACAGACTGATTTTCTCCATGATGATCTGTTCCTAGTTTGGTCCTTCAGGTCATCCAACTGTGCCCCCATTGCCACTGGAATTAAATCCATCTACCTTAGTGCTGGTTGTCCTCTTCTCTTTCCTTCCACCTTTCCCAGCATCAGAGCCTTCTCCAGAGACTTGGGTCTTCACATAATGTATCTGAAGCAGGGTCATTTGACCTTGGTTATTTGTGTCTTGAGTAAGAACTCTGAGTTGATTTATTTGATGATCCATCAGTTTGTTTTCTTCACTGTCCACAGTATCCTCAGGAAGCTTCTCCAACACCAACGTTCAAAAGTTTCTATATTCTTCCTTTCCTGCTTCTGCTTCAGAGGATTTCTTACGAGCAAGTCTCTCACCATCCTGCAGAAACACCTGATAGAGCAGGCTGGAACAATTCACTATTTTGAGACTTTACTCAGGAGAAAGCTGCGTGGGATGTTGTTTAAACTGCAGGTGTGGGTGGAAGAAGTCCCTTTTCCAATGATCACTGAAATCACACTGCATACAATTTAGCATACCTTATGGAAAAACTCAGTGTTTTGGGGTTTAAAGTTTTAAGGTTCCAGCAGCAAGGAGCCATATAGGGATTTCTATCAAGTTAAATGTTTGAATCAACTTGGCAAAAACTCCACTAAATTGTCCCTCTAAGCCTTATAGTTCTATCATCAACTATCTTCTAGGAATCCTTTCAAAGCATCCAAGCAAGTGGTGAAAATCACATCTTGGGACAGCAAAGTCTCTTTTTGCACTCTGGCCATTCCAAAACTCAATGCCTCCTCAAACACCCATTGTTGTCCGCCCGGCCATGGGAAAAGGGGTGGTTATGCGGTGAACACTTTGCTGGCACTCTTCTGGTGTGAGGGCTCATGAGATATCAGCCAGGACTGAAGGAAGTACATTCCCCCCATGGCAATTTTTGGCCAAGTTAGTATGATTGGGTGTGATCAGCGCCAAGTGTAAGGCCGTTCTGTTGGGTTAGTGGCTGATGGATTCAATAGGATGTGCAAACTCAGGCCACATAAGATGTATAACTCTTGCCTCCAAGAAACCTGGAATCAAATCTCTCCTCAACTATGAAATTGCCATGGACAAGGCACTATCATTATAAAGTATCTCACAGAATACATTTAAAGCTGGGACACCTTTTTATGAGTGTCTACAGTATATTCTTGTTTCTGAATTGGAATCCCTGATGAAGAGAGAACCTTTCACTGAAGAACTAAAATCAAAAATATTGCACTGCTCCTTATTTCCCCACTTGAATAATTATGTGTATAAAGTGAATAAAAAAGGACATTTTGCAATAGAGAAGACACTCTAATTTCGACATGCTTTGTTACTCACGTTTCTGAACTTTTCACCAACTGAAGGACATACTTTGTGGTTAGTGTATTAGCCAGCCCAAAGAATCAAACTAAAAATGCTTATATAAAATATATAGTCCTTCTCTGGCTTATATTAGTATAACTGCAGTAACAGACTTGGGAAAATTTCCCACATCACCATAAGCTAGCTTTTAGCCATTTTATTATACTGGAACCTTTCACTGTTAGGTTTATCAGTGCTAATAAATCTTGGATTGCTTATGCTGTAAGTTTGGTGACGATATGTCCTTCTAAGTCCTTTATTTCAAAAAGCTTCAATGGTTAGATGGCCTAGACATTGGTATTTGAATTTAGATCTTTTTAATATTCATATTTTAAAGTGCTTTTAACTTAGGCTAAATGTTAGTATTTAAAGTAAATCCATGTATGAGATGCTATACGCTAAATAAATATATCAAAAAGCTGTCCTTTAGATTGATTTGTTTTTCAAACCCTCACTTTTGTCCTTCATTTTGGTCATTTAACATTTACCGTACAAACGGTACCACTTAATGCACAGCCTGACTGCAGAAATCCTTTTTAAGTATGAAGTTATCATAGCTTTTTATGCTTTTTAAAGGTATTTTTATTAGAGTATGCATTTTTGTAAAGCTTTCCTTGGTTTTGCTCTTGAATTTTCCTTTGTAAAGCAAAGTTATAAACATAAGCAATTCATTTTAACTGCTTATCCTTAGGAACCTCTTTCAGATTTGCCCCTTTTTCAGGTTTAAACTTTATTTTTTCAAGAAAATATGGTCACCGAAGCTAAAAGGCCATTTTTACTCAAATAATATTTTCCCATCTAGTTCTTTCTACAACAAGAAACATACTATTTCCTAATCTCTACTCTGCCATGTTTCTCCACGATCAAGTCAATTACTACTTGGTCCCATCGCACCTCTAAATGGAGTTTTAATTTGTATATATTAAAAAGGAATCTTCCCATTGGGGTATTTGCTGTAATTAGAGAAACCAGGGAAGACAGATTTTACAGGGAGCATCAACCATGCTTAGTAATTGCTAAAATAAAGGACTACTCTGTTATGGTCAGTATAACTTTAGGTATACTACTTCATTAGGCAACCTGTAATTTGTGCAGAACTGTTTAACTGATGAAGCATGATTCCTAAACTCAGTTCAATGCCCCCCAATGCACGTATACTTAATGCCTCAATGCCCCCAATGCATCTATTAGAACATATTCTATGAGATCACCTCACTCCATTTATCTGTGTTGTTTACTGTATTTCTGTGTAATGATTGAGAGACAAAACTCAGCTGTGAAGTTACTTTTCTCCTATTGGTGCCTGCTTAAATCTTCCAAGTAAGTGTTTTGTGGCTGAAGAATAAGATCCATGATTTGCACTTCTCAGATACAAGGGTAGGAGAAATCCGTACATGTGTAAAAAGACCCTCCAGGATTTTCTGCTCACCAGACAGAATACATTGTAGAAAGATATTTTGTTAGAAGAGCAAAGGAACTACAGGTAGTCCTCAGTTAACAACCGTTCATTCAGCAACTGTTCACAGTTATGACGGTGCTAAATCAGTGGCACTTACGACCGCTCCTCAAAATTCCAGCTGTCCCAGCACCTCTGCAGTCACATGATCACAATCTGGGTGCTTACACTTGCAAAGACTACAGTGGCTTTGCAAGTGAGGGAAGGTAAAGACCGATGGAGTGGAACTACCAGTGGGCCACATAGCAGACATAGAGACCAGCTATAAATACCTTGGTGTCCCACAGTCACATGGGAACCATGATGAGGAGGCAAGGAAGACAGCAACATCCAAGTATCACCAAAGGATAAGACAGGTCCTGAAGAGCCAGCTCAATGGGAAGAACAAGATCCATGCCATCAACATGCCATCCATGCCATCAACGGTCACATGATCACCATTTGTGACCTTCCTTCCTGGCTTCCCACAAGCGAAGTCAATGGGGAAGCCAGCAGGGAAGGACCCAAGTTGCTCTGGTAAGTTGCTCCCACTCCTGCTGCTTTTTCTCCCAAGGAGCCTGGCAATGGAGTACAAGATCCCAGGGATCCCAGGGATCTTGTACTCTGTAGTGCATGCCTGGTCATGCTTGCGCCACTGCAGCCACTTACCTGCCCGCTTGTGAGCTGCCTGGGACTTGCGACTTCCTGCTGGCTTCCCCACTGACTTTGCTTGTTGGAAGCCAGCAGCAAGTTGCGAGGAAGTCCTTGCTTAATGACCTGTGATCCTCACTTAATGATGGCAACGGGGACTGCTGGGATAGCTGTCACTAAGCAATGCAGTCATATGATGTCGCACTTTATGACTGCATTGCTTAGCAACAGAAATTCCAGTCCCAGTTATTGTTGTTAACCGAGGACTACTTGTAGGGATTCCACAATTAATTAATTGCATTTTATATTACGTTGGAAAAACTCGGATAAATACATGAGCTGATCATCTAGAATGCTATTTGGTTTAACAACTTTACAGTGTGATAAAAATTTGAACATCAAGGAGACTTCTGGCATCTTAAAGACTAATAACTATATTATAGCCTAAGATACATTGTTCCCATAAAAACGGAATCTCATATCATTTTCTCTTCTGATTTTTTTCCCAGTTGGGACTGAACAAAGATGACATTATTTTTATAGTATTGAAAGCGTTTCCTCCCATTGTGATGATTAGACACATTTTACAAAAAGTTTATTTATTCAACTGCCATAACTTGTTCCCTTTTGATGGTCTTCATGGAAGCTATCAGTCATTCAAATCCTACTAGCGGTAATGTTATTTACTACTACCCAGTGAAATTCTCACCTCATGAATAACACATGTAACTAAGGAAGAGAATAAGATGCTTTTAAGACAAACATATCTGAGCCTTTATTATGGAAAAGAATTCTCTTCCACCAAAATCAGCAGCTTTGATCTGAAAGGCAAGCAGAAAACAGAAGGATTTCCCCAAGAAGGTGAGGAGATGGAAGAAAGAAAAGTAGAACAGGGAAAGGGAACGGGGCCATGAAAAAGTGGAGGAACGTTAAGGCTACACAAACTAAGAGGATCTGAAAATCCATGGGGAGACTTGGTCCAGATTTACAGCAATTGAGAGACAAGGATTCTGCTGTGCGGTAATATATGAGATGGGATCGAGGCATGAAAGTTAGTGAGCTAGATCAGTGATCCTCAAGAATCAGGAAGAAAGATCTAATGAATGAGAATTGTTTGGGGCGGGGGGAATTCACTGCTTGAGAAAATTTGGGCTTAAGAAAATGGGGAGAATGCTAGTTGGAAGTGGCAACCCTATTTAGCAATGAGACCCACCATTACTAATAAAAGTAGGTGGGATTCAATCCGGTAGAAGATAGAACAAAGCTGAGAAATCTGAGAAGAGAAAGGAGCCCACTGGGGGACTGGCACACCGCCAGGGCTGAAGGGGAACCAGGAGCTGGTGAAAAAATTTAATGTGGAAATACATTCGCCCCAAGACAAAGGAGGAGGGGAGTCGCTGGGGGTGAGTTACACGCAGCAAGAGAATGAGCATTCCTGTTTGGTCTTTCATCTGAAACTCTTGGAGCTCAATTCAATGCCAAGGGAAGGTTTACTGTATTATAATGAGAAGCTGACCAAAAAATGCAGCAGATGTTCCCGACAGAAGAAACATCTAAGTTCCCTGAGCTGGGAGGGGTTTGCCGGAGACCGTCTGAGAAGGGTGTTTGTGCAGAAAAAGCCATAAGGATGTTTTATTCCAATGGGCCTTCTGCAAATGAGTGTCAACTATAAAACACTTTTTAAAAAAATTTTAAAAAAAGGAAGTTAGAGCAACATGGGATGTAGAAAGAAGGGTGGAGGAAGAGCAGAGCTTTTTTATTCTTCACAAAAAGCCTGGCAAATTGTTACAAATGAACCCAAGCCTGGGAGGGCTGATTAAGCAGCTGACATTGTGAAATTAATGACATTCCCTTCTCCCAAGACCCCGAGTAAAAATCCAACACAGGGCACTGGAGAGACATAAATCTAGGGAAATGGGACAGATCAGCATTAAGAGCCCTATCGATAACCAGCTGGTTCAGGCCAGGTTGGAAATAGAAGCAGCGGAGAATGTAGCAGCTCTTTCAGGCTGATTTTACTTCTGGAGCACAATTCCCATGCTCCCAGTGGTATTTCAGTGGCAAGTCAACTACACACATTATCACAGGGTGAGCTCCTTGCACTGACTGACAGTTCTGCACCGTGAGCCAGCTTACATGCTAAGTTATTGTGTCACTCCTGTGCCTTTGCTGCCAGACTGCACTGCCAATATATTCAGGATGCTAAAAAGGGGTAAAAAAAAAAAAAAAAAGAGGTGGAAATGAGTTAAAACAGTTCCAGAACTTCTGATCTGACTTTTGGGAGGAGGGATCCATTAAATTACAAACAGGGCTCCTGGAAAAGGAAGCCAGAGGGTCCCATGGAGATTCAAGAGGAGCAGTGTGGACATGTCAAAGTAGGCTAGAAAAAGCCAAAAATGGTCTTCTATTGAGCTGAGATTTCAAAAGAAGAAATGGAAAAAATATCCAGGATGTCAGCCTTACCAGGTAGACCAGAGAGGAAACACGATCAGATGAGCTAATTCTACTTTATTGTAAGGCTACATTAACAGAATCTTGCAAGCCTGAAAGTACAGTTCTCCCCCCATCTCCTTTATACCCCGAGAAACTAGGGAGGGTCTCTTCTGAGCCTCTTGGCCCGCCCACTATCCAGCTGTGGGCTGTGCTGCCTCTTATCTGACCATTCCCGAGGCAGCATCCCTGGGCCGAGCCTCCCAAGGTCTTTCCCACATACCATTACACAGGATCACAAAGGGCAATATTTGGAAACCAAAAGGAATCCATTTCTGCATTCCAAAACCTTCCAGAACCATTTCAAGTGGGGCTTCTTCAACCAAGGAATTTCAAAAGAAAAGATCTACTATGAAACTACTAGTGAGAAATTCATCTTTATCACTTTGGATTTAAATCAAGCTAATGGGTTCTTTATTCCATGACATGTCTTATTATTGGTACCTTACTTAAGGGGGTCACCTTACTTGTTATCTTTAAAGCTCCATGTAATTGTCACATGGAGTTCTTACTGAACTCCATGTTATTGTTACATAGAGTTCTTATTTTATTTCATTCTGACCTCAGTCTTTGCCATTTCTTCTTCCTCCTCAGCTACTTTACTAGATTCCTACCAACTTAAGCCAATATTTCATGTATCTAATGAACCAAATTTTATTCCATGAAAGTTTATGCTACTATGACTGGTTAATGGACCATGAGACAATTGCTTAGACAGTGATATGGTACCAGCCATTCGGACTGGCTGTTAGTGAACATAAACTCACTATGAAACTCAGGTTTCTCTCACACTTCCACAACACGTTAATAATCTGAAAACCTTGAGACAATTAAGATGGAAAGCGTGTGAACATTACAGGGCAACTGTTTCAGACTATGTTCATCTTTCAACTATTTATCTCCACCAGAACCCCTGGATTCACACAACCATGTAGTTAAAGTCAAATATGGTTGGCCGTTAAGCTTCTAATCAAAGATGGTAAAGAAAATTCAAAGATCCGTTTCTTCAAAACATAGGAACTTATGAATGTAATGTGATTTCCTTTCTTTAGGGCCAATATAAATGTGATTGAATAATTATGGGTGTAGTTCTCCTACTTCTTACCTTTCCTTTTCCTATGTTTCCCCTTTCCTAACCGTAAAGCTGACTCTTCATTTTTTTTTAAATTGTACAACGAAATATGACGATAAAAAACAGACAATACCACAAAAATCCACAAAAATGCTTTGGGGAGTGCTTGGCCTTGGGGTAAGCACAAGTATTTCTGTGTTATAACAGATGCCAATCAATATTTCAAGGGTTGGCTATTATTAAAAGTAGAAACCCTTCAAGTGACAAGGGTGTTCCCTTACAATAAATCTGCTGTGGTATCATCAGAAGAAACCAAAATGGAGTATCTTCTGGGTTTTTTTTTTTTTTTAAATGGGTATCTGTCTTAACTTTGCTTATCACAATATTACTGTTTCAGACATGGTGTTGCAACAAAAGTAAGAGATTAAAACAATGTTAGCTCAGTAATTTTAAAAAGTCAGCATCGATACCCACCACCCACAGAGAGTCACATATAACTCACAGCAACTTATTCTTATGACCCCACATCATTACTCAGTCTTGCAAAACAGTAAAAACCACCACCGTATGAAACATTTTCTCTCTCCCTTTCTATGACTTTTTTTGGTTGTTTATGGCTTTAACAGGAATTAAAATACACTACAGCACGGTAATTAGCATGAGGTAAGTATAGGGACTTCGGAAGCGCTCCTTCCAGAAGTTATTAAGAACTGTTTAAAAAAGTGTTTTTCAGCACTTATGGACATAGGCCAAGACAAGTTGTGGAATGAAAAATAGATCGGGGTATTTTTTGCATTTCTTTTTAAAAGCTTATTGTCAGCCCCCTACCAGCCTTCACTTTTAGCTGAGATTTTAGATCCAAGGACTTATAATGACGGTTAAAACAAATCCCTCATGACAAGTGAATTTAAGGCTGCAGGATGTTCATTCTGAACAATCTAGAAATAGCTTGGTGTAATTGGACACTCTGCTCCCACATTTTGCACAGAAGGTCTAGATCAGTGTTTCTCAACTTCAGCAACTTTAAGATCTGTGGACTTCCTCCCAGAATTCCCAGCCAGCATTTCTCCAGTTTGAAAGACATCTCTCCCCCCCGTCAAAAGTTCTTAAAAGATCAATAGTAGAAGTATTGTTTATCAGAGTCTTGCATTCTCCGCATGTGTTATGAAGTTCGAACTCCCAAAATTTCTAACCAGCATGGCTCCCATGCTCCTTCCTGGTTGTGGGTATCCTTTTCTTATTTTGTTCTTTAAAATTAGGAAAACTCCCATGAATCTACAGGATCTGTTCGCCTTGCTGCCAACCCTAAATTTTTTTTACGGTTTAGGAATAATTTTCTTTTTTCCTTTATTTCTTTACGCCTCTGTGACAAGGTGGAACATAGGGAAGGTACAGGATAGCATAATATCGGGTTAATATTTAAACAAAGAAATAAATGCATTTTTATTAAATAACAGTAACAATGAAGGCTGAAGCCCTGAGAAAGGAGTCATTATTCGGGAGAGGCAGATTCATCCCTGACTCAATGGGGTATAAGAGGCAAGGAAGGTAAAATGCCAGCAGTCTTGCAGGGTTCTGTCACTATAGCTTAACTCATTAAAGTTTAGTTCTAGTCTTACTGTTGAGTCAGTTTCTGGTCTACCTCACAGAGCTAACAACAATGTATTTGTCAGTCAATATTAACTACCTTGGTATTAGGCGTATTAAATATGTTCCTAACCCTATCTCATACTTTAGTGTTTGAACTTTGGTGCTGGAGAGATGACTTCAGAGAATACCTTGGACAGCCAAGGAAACAAACAAATGGATGATCAAACAAACCCACTCAGAGTTCTATTCGAGACACAAATTATCCTACTTTGGGCATACTACACAAAACCCTAGCTCTTTGGATAAGTTTATAATGCTAGGAAAGGTGGAAGGAAAGAGAGAAGGACTATCAGCTGCAAGGTAGACAGACTCAATTGCAGTGCTGATGGGGGCATCGTTGGAAGACCTGAAGGACCAGATTGGGGACAGATCCTTCTGGAGAAAATCTGTATGCAGTTAATAAGAGTTGACACCAACTTGATGGCACATAAGTGTTGTCATGCTTTGACTGGCAGTTCTACTACTGAATGATCACAATGGCTAAAGATAAATGGGAATTCTGGAACTTAAAGCCCCAGGATGTCTGGGAGATACTAGGCAGAAGAGATTGGCATAATACAGCGTAAAACAGAGCAATGAATGTCTGGAGCCAAGCCACCTGGCAGATTCTAGTAAGGAGTACTGAAATTGGATTTAACTGCCTTGAACGCTAGAAACAATAGCCATTTTTGTTCAAACAAAAAGAAGACAAAGGCAAAACATTAATCCATTTAATCACTATGACCACTAGGGTCTCCAGCAACAATGCCTACAGATATCTCCTTTAATGTCTTCGAGGTTCCTTCTCCATATTGATTTTTTAAAAAAATTTTCAAGCTTGAAAATTATTATTTAAGGAGGCCTGAAATGGTTCAAAGCAAAGCTTTACCCTTGACCCCCATCTCAATTTCCAGAGATTCTTGTGGGCACCATCTGAGTCTTTCCACAGTTGTTCCACTGTTGTGAAGATACAGTAATTTACATGATGCAAGTCTTTCTGTCCTTCACTAAAAAGTACATCACAGTCTATTATTTGTCTTAGTGTGTTGACAATTTATGGGCAGAAGAGAGGGGAAGAAAAGATGCATTGTTCCAGACCCACATTAATAAAACACAGAATGGAATTGCAAGAATCCAGAAAAATGCCAGGCCTCATCCCCTAGCTCCACTTGCTTTTGTTTCTTAATGACATATGAATCCAGCTCTTTCTCCAGATATCCTCAACTAGCCTATCTTTATTCTTCCGATGATAAATGGAAACATTCCTTTTCTGCAGTGCCTCATGGGATCGGCTACAGTGATAGCAATCAATTTAGGTGGCCTTAAAGCCCAAGACAATTTCACTGAGGAAGGTGACTAGATTTGATAGCTACATATTGCTTTAACACCAGAGGCACCTGAACTCTAAGAATCAGCATCAAGGAACACAACAGAAGGTCAAGAGAGGCGCACACCAAAACAGCAGCATTCTGAATTACATATTATATAGCTGGCAAGTATTTTAGGAAAAGCTTTATCATGAAATATGGGTGACAAATAATCATAATACATAGATAAATCAAGGAAGAAAACATGTTTCTGTGTTGTGAATTGCATGTTATATTGTTGCAAGTATTTTAGGAAAACCTTTATCGTGAAATATGGGTGATAAACAATCATAATACATAAATAAATCAAGGAAGAAAACATGTGGTGTTTGTATGTTGTGGAGCAAATAAAAGGGTCACAATTCATTTATTTATTTGATTTGATTTGTACAGCCACCCATCTCAAACCAGTAACTCTTATGCTGCAAATACTGTTTCTTCTACTCAGGAAGAATAGAATCAAAATGTAGCTGGACATAAACTTGCTAGATCTGCACCTCATGCTTCTAAGTTAGTGAAATGCTTAAAACCACCTTTGTGCAAGAGGTGAAAGAGGTGCAGGAGGTACAGTTCACTTTTAACTGTAGATGGCACTGCTGTGGTTTAGGTTGTCATGCACCTATGTCTAGGACCATCTGCAGAGGGATCAAAATCATAGAATCCTAGGGTTGGAATGGACCTTGGAGGTCTTGGTCCATTCACGGCAAGAATCCTTAGATCATCCCAGACAAATGGCTACCTAACCTTTGTCTGAAAATCTCCACTGCATAATTGTCCCAGAATTTCATCCCATAAATTCTATCCAGCTCACCTAGGGATACCAGAATTGAGTTGCAAAGGGCTGGATGACCTGAGAGATACAGAAAACAATGTATTTTCTGCCATTTAGTGTTCATCCGGATTAATACAGCTCAGATCTGATAATCCTTGATCAAGGATATCATGAAAATGCTGTGATAGATTAGCTTCTTTGTCCCAAACCTCATCAAGACTTGGCCGGTTGTGTATTCTGACATCATATGATTTTTCTCACAGGTGGCTTAGCAATCCAAATTCAGTCCTGATTTCTGACACACTTCAGAATGTAATATAATGTCAGAATGTGAGACCTAATGCTCAACACTGGGGAATTCTGGGAGTTGAAGTCCACCCATCTTAAAATTGCCAAGGTTGGGAAACACTGCTATAAAGGATTGTCCATCTTCCTTATTCCACCACTTTTAAATCTCAAAGTGGAGATCTTTGTGACTTTTAAACAAAGAGGCCAACCCATTACAGCATTTTCCAGGCGAACTCTGCATTCCAGCTGCCAGTGGGCTGGGGAGGAATCGATCTGGACAAGGACAGCTCTAATGCCTGATCTTGTACTATTACTTTTAGAGTGGTAGTTAAATCAGTTCATCTTATTCAGTCCCTAGGCTACAAAGCTATCCATGGCTGCCATCCAAACCAAAATGCCAAGCCCTAAAAAACAAAGCTAAAAAAATATTCACAGGCTTTCTCTCCCATGTAACTGCAGAGGCAGAAAAGAGAACAAAGAACATGATATTTGGGTTATATTTAGCTCCCACAACAGGCCTGAAGCAGCAGCTGAAAGAACAAAGAAGAGAGAAAGAAAGGGGATGAAAGTGGAATCAATTGGTTTCTGGACTTGAAGTTAAAATATAACTTCCAGATTTAGGCTGCAAAACTCCAGACAAACACCGGATGGCAGCAAAGAGAGATGGAAAGGTCTAATTTTTCTGCCATCTTGTAAGCATCTGGATTTCAGCAGCCCAGATCTGGTAGGACGACATGAATATGATCAAAGTCTCTGGAGAGAATCAAGTTCAGCCACACAAGTGGATTGCGCAAAACCTCTGATTTATTCACAAGGGGGACCCATCCGAAGGGAAGCCGTTGACTGCATGGAATTTATTCCAAGTCAACCTAGTGTAACTCACCACTTTCCTTAGCTTTGTTCTTCTACAACAGCTGGTAGGAGTATTAATTAAGCTGGAAAACAGGAAAGCTCCTAGTGTTCCCACCACCATTACGCCAGAAGAGAAGTGCTTAAAATTGCTGTGCCCTGGACATTTTTCTATAGGCACGAAGGATATATTCTTGCAGCTGCACCCTATGTCGCTTTAGCTATATGGAGCTCTTTTGTAAATCAGGTTCCCAGAGATGTTTCACAAGGACCTATTGTAGAACTCAAGTGTGGAATTAACAGAGAGACCATTAAGTACTGGCCTGAAGGGTCAGCATTGAGATGAAGCCAAATCAGCTTAGGTAGGGTCACTTTCAAGCACACAAAAATGAGTGTCTGAGTTAGCAACCAGACATGGGGGTTACCATGTGAAAACAACATCCTCCCCCTTCTTTTAGTTGCATTTAACTTGAACGTGCTATGTTTTTAATCCAGATACATATTCAGAATGGACATTTCAGAGAAAGAAAGAAAGATGCGATAAAATAAAAGCTGGTGAAGCATGTCGGTAGAATTGGTTGAACTCTGGTTTGGAAGTGCAGAGAGAAGAAATTATTCA
The DNA here is from genome assembly GCF_059951505.1 of Python bivittatus. NCBI lineage: Eukaryota > Metazoa > Chordata > Lepidosauria > Squamata > Pythonidae > Python > Python bivittatus. The sequence continues at coordinate 6,064,149 of NW_028277056.1, forward strand.
GAAATATAGCTCAACATTGAAAAGTTCAAAACAATTCTAGTTTCTATCCCAAATCTTGCCTGAAAACAACAGGGACAATTCCTTCAGCCAGAACTAAAATATTCACAATAGCTTAAAAAAAAAAAAAGATTTGGGTGGAGAAACCAGCTTTATTTTTAAAAAATTAGAGAATGACAATGTCAAACTTTTAGAGTTTGAAGCTTTCAACAGTAATTTCTGTTAACTGGAATTCTAATTACGAGAAATCTACACACTTTCAGGAACAAAGTGAGTTTATAAATGATGCGATTCAGTATCTGTATGTATATACAGGAGGGGTTTGCACACTTTAAACATAATTCAGAGGAAGTGCTTGGACCTCACACAAGCAAATAGTGATCAGTTATGTGCCTTCAAGTCAGCACTGACCTTCAGCAACCACATCAATAGACCTTCTCCAGGGTGATCTGTCCCCAACCTGGTCCTTCAGGTCTTCTAACAGAGCACCCAATACCAGTGTAACCATCATGCAGCTAGTTGTCCTCTTCTTCTCTTTCCTTCCACCATACATTACAGACTGCTCAAGAGAACTAAGTTTTCACACGAAGCAAACAGCACCTAATGGCTATATAAAGCCGAGTCTTTTCAGGCTTCTCTACTATTCTGAAATAAAGATGCTACCACTTTAAGGAGTCTACTTATTATCTCATTAAAGATTATTTAGTTCTTAAAACAGCAGCATCCTTTTTTCCCCAGAAAGCCTAAATATGCTGTATGGATGTAATTCTATACATAGAATAAGCCTATTGAACTTGGTAGGACTTCTGCACAGGGTTATGCACTAAAACAGAGAATAGATTGAGCCTGTTAATTTCCCTTTGTTCTAGATTGCTTTTTATCTCCATATCATGTAACTGTAGGGAGTAGTCTGCAAAAAATGAAATGAGGAAGAAAAAAGTTCACTGTTTGGTGATTTGATGAAAAGGCAAGTTAAAAATGCAATTAAACAGTGCTATGTTCAGTTTGGGCCAAAACGTTGCAACAGAAAAGAAAAAAGGAGGTGTTCCAAGTTCCTCAGACTCTCAGCTATTCCAACCTGCCCTTCCAACTTTGTAAGATGACTAAAATATATTTCTCCAAGACCCAATTCACGGGTTTGACATACTGAATAAACATTGCTTGCTTGGGAGTTACACTGTCAATGCATCTACGCTCCCACTTCTGTACCTTGTCTTTCAAAAAACGATACACTCTCAAATATGACCATTATCTTCAACTTGAAACCCCCATCCTGAGTTTGAAGGACACTTAACACAGAACTTGTTCATTTATATAGCTCAGACAGTCCACCCCCTGAATTTTCTGCCCTCCCGATACTTGGATCTGTAACCTCATCTCATGACCATTAATTTTGTCAGCTGATATCATTCAAAGCATGAATGGCTTGAATGCAGGAAGACTAGCTTAGAACATATTTATTATGTTATTATGTCATTATGTTATTATGTTTATTTATTATAAATGTTCACATTTCTATGACCTTTCAGCAGTTCACTGATGACAAGGAAATCTCTGAAGGAACCAAGGTAGCCCTGTTTATTACAGAAAATTGCCTTTATCATCCTTTCTTCAAAAATGCTTATGACTCTCAACAAACTGAAAAAGTATTTTTAAAAGTAAAGTAAAATAAAATAAAGGAATGCACTTAAGTTGTGCAACGAGGCTTCATTCAGCCATACAACAATGGGAAACATCATTTAAAAGCATCCTTGTGAGAAAGGGGACTGAACATAGAATTTTGGGACTTCTATCAACTGCAAAACCTGAATGGGACGTATCACATAACTGATTCATGGTGCAAGACCACCTCCTGGAATTAGTCCCTGGAAGGGGCTAGGTCTGGGGAATTAATTCTTCATCAGCAAGAACATTTTGTGATGATTCCAAAGAGAAAAAAGCTTAGCGATGGGATTAAGAACTCAGTAATTCCGAAGCAGAGTAATGGTGGTAGCATGGATTAAATACAATGTTCTACAAAGTCTCTGAGGAACTTGATCTTTAAGTCCCATGTTTAGATCAGGCGGAAACTGATATAGTGAAAAGAGAGAGGTAGGTGTGTGTGTGTGTGTGTGTGTGTGTGTTTAGAAATCTATGAATATGAAGAAGCAGCAGAGCATGGAAAGTCATGATGGATCTCCTGATTTCTGGCCCTATTTGGGATTATTCCATTGATAATTTAGGAAGAGGTGAATAACTTGGAACCTGACGCTCCCTTTTTTTAAGTTAATGAGTTCCAACAAGCAAGAATTAAAGTGATGGGGTGATGACCCCACTCTGAGCTTGTTTAAAAGAACCCTTTAAAACCTGACAATTTCCCCAGGCTAGAATGGGTGGTGGGCCTCCACACTTAGAGAATGGTGGGTTTTCCCCCCCAGATGCTGGTTTGTTTGTTGTTGTTTTTAAAAAGAATTAAATTATTTAAATATTGTATGCTACCTAGAGCTCCAGTGCAGTTGGTTGGCCTTATAAATTCAATCAATCAGTAAAACAGGAGAAGACAACTAGAATAGAAATTCAGATCCTGTTTCTCACTCCCTCTCTTGTTTTAAAAAACTGGGGTGAGTTAAAGCAAAGAAGGCATTATACGTATCAGATAAAAACAAATCCAAAGCAAAAGAAAAGTGATTAAAAATAACAGTGTATTGATCTACAATTTATTTTGTGCTATGCCATCTGATTTTGGCAGCGCTCCAGAGACACAGAATTGGACTTGAAATATCCATGCAGCTCACATAGATTAAGAGAACCAGTATTTCCCTCAATTTGGTAGTTTTCTGAGATATTAATAGAATGTTTATCCCAGACTAATTGAACTGAGTTATTTCAGAAAGCTAACATTGTTTAGAGGATTTAACATCATAAATCCAGAAACATCAACTTCCTTAATTTAACCCCAGTCAGCATGACATACATTTTGCTGACCTGACCCAACTAAACTCCATTAAAATTAGTAATATAAAATCAGGGTTGAAATATAAACTGGCAGGACAGAAATAATATACAGTAAAACCATAATTTAACTACAATTTAACGGACCAGTAGTGGGGGTTACTGTTATTCTTGAATGTCCACTAGTTCAGAGTACAATTACACAGTGATTTACTTTATTTGCCTGGTGTCATTATTACACAAAGTTATTTCCGTCAGTCTACACTATTTGTGTGATGACTTGATTCGGCAATTCAGGTAAGTCTTCATGGAAAGGAGGTCTGTGGTAATGAGGTCTGGTAAACTTGTTTCACTGTTGGGTTGTTGGTATTCTGAGAGCTGGCTTTTCTTCTTCCAGATGTGGCATTACCAGGCAAAGTAACCTAATCGGTGCATGGGAGGGTGAAGTTGTGCTGGTTGTTCATATCTACGACAGCTTGTCCTACGAGCTTTGATTGGGTAGTGTATCTTCCTTGATGGATACTGCTTATCTGATGGGGTTCCTGCTTCAGCTGGTGGGGTTCCTGCTTCTGAAGAACTGGATTAATAGGTGTCTGATGAGGAAGGATGTGCTTAGAAGAATTTCCCCTTTCCATGACCTTGGGTTGTTTCCTTCTTTGAATAGTTTATGGATGGAGCTTATCTCAATCAATCTGATTTGTCCAAGTGCCAAGCCGCTAGGAATTCTCTTGTTTTTTGGATCTGGCTTGGTCTAAAATGTCTGCAGTTTCCCAACTGAAACTGGGGTTCAACTTATTAGTGTGTTGTGAAACTCATCATGTCTTCCAACTACCAAGTGATGTTCATGGATGCCTTCTGCCAATCTTCTACCTGTTTGCCCTCAAAAGTGGTTTTCATAGTCCTTGCCCTGGATGTTACAAATGAGTCCTACCTTTTCTTCTTTAGCTGTGAGATCTTTGGATCTGCTTAGGATTTCATTGGATTATGGGCTATCATGATGCCAAGGGGTTGTAGTAACCTATTGATAGTTTCTGAGATGCTTCTGTCCTATGGCAGAGGCATCTTTTTCATGGGTTGGGACATGATTGGGTTATTTGTATTTAAATTAATTATTTAAAAGATTTATATGGCCGTCCATCTTATACCAGATAACCCTGGGTGGCTAACAAGCATCAAACCATTATAAATACATAAAGAATAAAAACTAGGACACCCTCCCAACCCAACCCCCTATCATACTCCAACCAAGGTCCCATGATAACCCCATATCACACTCTACATATGCTGGGCTCGACTCCCATCATGGCCCAATTCCTGCTGGTTGTGAGGATCGACCCATTTTGCTGAAGTTGTGTAGGTATCCATTGCGTTGAACCATGCAATATAGGTAGTCTATTTCTACGTATTTTTTTGGAGTTCTAGGTTATTGCTGTGTTTGCTCATCTGAAGAGGGTTTATACACAGCTTCTTTTGTGTGCTGCTGAGTTGTTATTGTGACAGTTGAGTACTGGATTAGAGTGGGCTGCTTTGTAATACACCTGGATTTGTAGTTTGCCATTGTTTTCTGGATTGATGAGTATATCCAGGAAAGATACTCTATTGTTCTTTTGTTCTATGACTTTTAATTCCACGAAAGAAGTTGACTGTTTTGCATGTGTTCTCTAGTTGTTTTTTTGATTATGATGAAAGTGTCATCCAAGGAACAGATCCATCTTTTGGGTTGCATCAGTGGGACTGCTACAGTTTCCAGCTGTTCATCACTATCTCTGGTTTCATTGTATTTATATTTGAAAAATGTCTACCAAAATTCAGGTAGGGAAACAGAGAAAAGCATTGGCCCAGAACTCTCCATTTTGTTCAGCAAAAGAGAATTGGTTTTGCTTTTTTTTTTTTAAGGTAATGCACTTTTTATCTTCAGCTTGACAAGATGTAGAAAATAATTACAAATGAAAAGGTTATTCATAATTTTTAAATGAGTTAATTAGTAAGCCCAGCCAGAGTCGCTCATTACATTAATAAATAATTGATTATACTTAAAATTACACACAGTTTTTCATTAAATCTAATTAACTATCTGCATTTTTCCCTACCTGCTGATTAGAACAGTTAGCCTGATAGTGAGTCTCCTCATTAAATATGTTGATGCTGAGCAGAACCAATTAATTTTGATTTTAAGTAATTCTTGGAGAAACTTGTAATTATGATTCATGATTGTCACCAAGAAAACATGATCATACAGTTGAGTTTGTTTTTGTTTTCGTTTTGGACATCTTGCGAGGGTCTGATGCCATGTGGAAGATACCACCAAACTGTCCAACCTATCTGAACTTAGGGTCCATTATAATTAGCGGGAGAACCAATTTAGTCTGCTTCCATTCCTTAAATATTCCATATTTTGAGTCACCCTATAAATACTTCAATAGATAAGGATACAAAAAATAGCATTTGGGGATCGTGATGGTCTTTCTCACAGATACTTTGATGTACTCTAGGACTGCAATTCTTAGGTGGATGAGACCCATAAGTGATTCATTCCTGTAGGTGTTTCACACGAGTGGAATCCCTGGTTCTTTTCTTTTCAATTAGGGCTTTGCTTTGTTTTGTTTTCAAGAGAAGCATATAAAATGGGAGAAGGAGAAAGAGTCAGAACATGTCATTTACAAATGTACACAATCTCTGTCCCAGAAAAATTATCAGGGTTTCTCCTAGATAGTTACATGGATTCTCTCCTTGCGTAGTTTGGTGAAGGTGCTAAAAATTCCCTCTACGTTTATCCCCCCGCCAAAGAATCTGAATTCTTTGCAGAGAAGGGTGATTATTAAACCAATTTATTTGCAATGTATACAAATGCCTTGCTGAAGACCAAGGAGAACCCAATACAAATTAAAATCACTGGGCTGAACGCAGATTAATTTAGCTGCAATAGTTCTCTTACAAATTAAATGGGACTACAACCACGACGATTCCAAACTCTGGTGTTCAAGAGGACACCTGAGAATACCACGGACAGCCAGGAAAACAAACACATCGGTTATAGAATGCCTCAATCCAGAGTTCTCACTCAAGGCACACATGACCAGGCTCAAATTATCCTACGTCAGACACATTATACAAAGACCCAGCTCTCTGAGGAAGTCTATAATGAACATCAACATTCACATCTCCAAATCAGCACACCTCTAACGTTCACCACAAGCATTCCTTATACTTTTTTCCCTATAGATTAAACAACCAGGGGACATCCTACATCCTTGTAGTATTTCTTGTTCAAAGTTGAAGCATTAATTAAGCATTCCATTTGTTCTCATGCAAGCCTTATTTCCACCGTATATGGCTCTCATAGCATTCAGCAACCCACCTTCAGTTCCATATACAAGCAAAATATTCCAGTAGTCACCCATATTCCCTTTACAGGTAGTCCTCGTTTAGCAACCACAATTGGGACTGGCCTTATCATTATTTCTCCCTTCCTTGTGATAGGATATGGCTGGATCATGCCCTAAGCCCATCTAGTCCATCCTTTGCAACACCCAGTGGCCAACTGGGTGCCTTTGGGAAGCTTATATGCTTGGACTGGAGGGTGGTGGCCCTCGTGACTTCCCAGCAGCCAGTATTTCACTCCTGTTACCTTTGATTTAGAAGGTGAAGATGCTTGTGCAGCTCCTCAACCACTTATGATAACAATATAACAAGTTGAATCATTTCCAGTTGCTGAAGTTACCGATAGCAGAGTACTTGAAGAAATGGAAGGAGCTTCCATCTCAGTAGGCTTCACTGAGCCACTGACTTTCTCCCATGCCAATAATGTGATTAATTACAGGTAGTCCTCCTTTAGCAACCACAATTGGGACCAGCAACTCAGTTGTTAAGTGAAGCAATTGCTAAGTGAAACCACAACTGTGCTTATGATCTTACTCCAGCTTTCCTCTGCTTCACAGACCTGAGAAGGTCGTAAATGTGAGGACTGGTCGCAAAGTTCCTTTCTCATCAATGTCTTAACTGCGAATGGGCATTGTCTGAGGCAGTCACTAAACAAGGATTACCTGTATTCGCTAAACAAGGACTACCTGTATTATATGCTTTCTCGAAAGCAACATGCAATAATTTTTACCCCTCTCCATACCTTTCTCAATCACCTGCTGAAGAGTAAAAATCCAACCTGTAGACCCTGAGCCTGGCATAAAGCTGAACTGCATTTCCAAAATTTTGCTGATCAATGTCTTAACTGCGAATGGGCATTGTCTGAGGCAGTCACTAAACAAGGATTACCTGTATTCGCTAAACAAGGACTACCTGTATTATATGCTTTCTCGAAAGCAACATGCAATAATTTTTACCCCTCTCCATACCTTTCTCAATCACCTGCTGAAGAGTAAAAATCCAACCTGTAGACCCTGAGCCTGGCATAAAGCTGAACTGCATTTCCAAAATTTTGCTGATTGTCACCTCTTCTATGCTTTCAATCAAAATTCTTCCAAGCACCTTTCCAGACACCCTTAACTATCTAATCCCTAAACTGTAGTTTTTGCATTCACTCTATTTTTCTCTTTGTACGGAGGAAAAATAATGGCATTCTTCCAATCTTTAGGAACAGGTGAATTTTTCACACACACATTAAACAAGTCACACAGCCCCTCCACAAGCAAACTACATTCATATTTTAAACATGTCTCCTGTTTTACCGCCTGCATCCTCAGTCTTATGATTTTCCAACATCCTCCCGGCATTTATCAAATATTCATCCATTTTCTTCTGGGATGCTAACGTTTACAGCATTTGTTTCAATTCTATTTTTTTGAACATATCATTATCATTCCCATAAAAATCTCTAAAATACACCTCCCATCATTCCCTTTTCAGTTTCATCCCAAATCATTCATCACTTTTATTTTGAATGCCACGCACTTCGCTAGAAGTTCCTTGTTTAGTCTTTCTCAAAGCATTTTTTAAAATTCTCATGAAAATCACTCTGCATTTCCTCTGGTTCTTTTAATTTTAACTGTCCCTTGTACTCTTCAACTATATTTTCTGCAGCTATTGTTTCTCTATATATACATAATACAGTTTCCTTCCTTCTTTCCCTCTCTCCCTCCCATCCATTGCCTCTTTCATTTCATTTCATCCTTACATGTCCCATGGTTATCACCAGATGGGCCTAGTGACATTGACCTCCATTGCCCATCATGGCTTTCATCAACTGAGGTTCTTATGCCATGCTTTCTAGTAAGATGCAGAAGATAAAGACAATGTTACTAACCTTTGGTATGGCACCGATCAGTTATGACCTGTTTGGGCCAGTATGCTCAAAGCACAACCAAAGCTCAGCTTAATTCCAAGCATTCTCACACTAACACTAACCCTAGACAAGCCAGGATATCTAATCTTGCAAGCCAACATACTGCTGCCTTTATCCTCCCAGCTTGGAGGCATGTGCAGCGTACTGACACACACTCAAGATGCCAGCTTTGCCCACAGCAGTACTAGTTGAGTAAGGTATGGAATTCCAGAGCTGTGATGCTCTCCCCTAAGAGCCATTCTCTCCTTAATGTTACATAAGTGGAACATATAAGGTAATATTATCTCATTGCAGATCCCAGTCCCATAATCAACTGGTAATCTGGAGTCAAGGAAAGCAGAGATATCCACAGCCAGCCATAATGATGCCAAAATGACCAAACTCGGCTTGAGACATCCCAAGGCAAGCTCTGCCATTTTATACTTGCATTACGATGTCACACACAAGTACTTAAGGATCAGAGTTTGCATCGCGATATTGCCATACACGTTGCATCAGCTGTTCTTCCTTGTCCTTCTGTGAATGCCCACAGGGGAAAGGAAGTTTGTAAGGCGATGACTTCAAACCACTAAACAGAAGATAATTTTCCAGCAGCCATTCTTTGCACCAACAGCAACCTGGATCAGCATCATGTCCAGACATATTCAAGAAGGACGATAATTCCATAGCAAAGCTGAGCGTCGCATCCAGAATGAAACAAAGAGAGAAAATAGAAAGACCTATCTTTTGATTGATGCCAAAGTTCGACACCAACTAGGAACAAGTTCCTCTAACACACAAAGATATGTCCAACAGGGCAAGAAAGCAGAATCTGTTTGGCAAATGATGAAAGGTGACAGCACATTCCATCAAGTTGCTAGCAATTTCACGGTAGCTGATTAATCATGTCTGATTGTATTACACTGCCGGCTAAAAAGGGGACAAAGTCATGGTTCTAACCCTCGATGGCACAGGCAGGAGAGACAATCAGTCAATAAAATGAAATCACAAAAGGGTGACAGAAGAGATCATTGGTGTTAGTAACAAACTGCACACGTATCAAATGCAAGTAGGAACCTCTCCGTGAAACTCCCACGTGTGACTCGCCGTAAGTTCTAATACCAGCGCTTCATACATCGATAGCCTAGAGGAAGAGGTTGCAAAATCGGAAGTGACAGCTTGATTGTGTTACCATAGAATGAGTTTTCCGTTACCTGTGCTTAGAGGCTAATTGGAGCAAAACAGGTTAGTCCACAATATTTTTTTTAAGTACGAAAACAAATACAAGATTGAGTCTGACTTGCTCAATTGGTCTCTTACTAAAGGAAAAGAGACATCAACAGGAAGGATTCATCTGAAGAATGCCAGAGGCAGCCTGGGAAAAGGGATAAGGAAGGTCTTCTGAATCAACGGAAGCTGTTCTGAAGGAGAGGATTCAGCCTATCGTTCTGAATTATCTGTGTTCTTTTTTCAAGTGAGTCAGGATACGAGAGACTCAATAGTTGCTACTTAAGAACTGCCCTGAAGCAGCTTTCAATTCAAAACATCTTGGGATCAAGGATGCAAGCCGCTGAGCCCCTGTGGGTTTGCTCCCTTGACTGCCAAAGTTTCCCATATCATGTTACTTCTCTGGTCACAATACGGGGAATCCATTCTCCACTCTTCCAGAGACACCAGCCTTGCATCCTGATTCTCATATGCACAGAACTCACTCCATATCTTTATCCTTACGGCTATTAACAATGAATTACGCTCAACATTTCATTCATTCACCTTCTATTCTTGAGGAATAAAGATGAGTGTGATATGTCTGTGTCCCATTATGCCCCTCTGGATGTCTGTAGGTCGACAGCCGCTAGCTACAATTTCTATCTATCCGTGGCTTAGAATTTTGATATTCTCACTTCCAAGGACAGAACAAGTTCCCTGTTACAGGCAGTTTCCTCCTACTTACGAAAAATATGTCTCTACTTCTGTTCCCTATACAAAAAGGTTACATACATGCTGTAGCAATGCTGAAAAGTGACTTATTTGCATTTGCAATTTGTAAATTAGATAATGAATAAATGTAGGGAGAGATTGGGACACCCTGGCAGAGGAACCCCTTTGTAAGTACAAGTCGTAGGTTCAACCCTGGGACACTTCTAGGAGAAGCTGAAAAATAACCTTCTATGCCAAGTTTGGTGCAAGAAAAGGGAAGGAAGCAGCAGATTTTGCTAGAGAGGGGATTAGAAAAAAGGAAAACATATTCGCAAGCCTGGATCTCCATTTGCAAACCATGATTACAATAAGGATATACAATCTCAGGTCCCCGAACTACATGTGGCCTTGAAGATGGCCTTCAGGTGCTGCTACTAAATCTGAATTTTTATGACAGTAGGAGGGGAATGTGATTAAATACAAGGAAAACAATCATAATGATTACTTTTAATTAACGGAAATTAAATTACATCAATTTTTCATCCTGGCTTTCCTTCTTTTTGTGAGTATGTCCTGTTTCCCATTCAAAGGTCATGCCACTTCTCCAACAGTGCGTCCCTAATTTCCAAGGTGTCAACAAAGGGTAGTGCTACATCATTGTAATGTACATATCTTGGAGAAATGACCCTGGTATTTCAAATGTCTGCTGGAAGGTCACCTGGTTGCCTGAGATCCAGCAGGAAATCAAACTTCTTTCTAAGCAAAGCAATAGAACCATGTTCCTCTTAGGGCTACTCAGGCAAAAAGCAGAATGAACCACGCTCACAACAGAGAACAGCTTTTGTCAACCCTAACCCACTTGCTCCCAATATATGTTTCTTCTTCTCTAAGTAGGAGATCAAAGGGAAGAAACAGCTTACCTATAAAATATGCCAGCAGCACCACCAGTGTGACGGAGATGAGAATAGCACTAAAAGCCGCACATTTCCAGGTACAATACTTGTATGGCTTCTTCAGGCTAAAAGCGGGTCTAGAAAATGTGCTTCTGGGAAGGGGCCGAGGGGGTGGTGAGTACACCGTACTAGATGTCAAGGGATAGCCCGGCGATGTTGTACAATAGAGTGGGGACGTTCCTCCAGGTTTGAACAGGAAGTGCCTGTGGAATGAGAAAGAGAAAGGAAAAGGCGTCAAAGGAGGTTCGTGCCTACGCTCGAGATTGGGGGAGAAGTTAGGCTTGGAAGCCTTGGTTCAAACACAACAAAGCCCAAATTAGCACCATGCACCGATAAGGAAGAGGAACGAAGGAGGAAAAAGAAGAAAGAAAGAGAGAAATGAAATACAACCATTAAAAAGAAGAATGGCAACAAGACTAAACCCTACCGAGGTACTGAAGATGTAATTGTCAGACTGTTCGAACTTACTGTCCAATTTTCTTTCTTTTTTTTTTTATGTTGAATGGAATAAAGAGGGGGAGGATTAGATTTTGTTAAGGAATTTTGCTTCTCTTGATCTGTCAGTGTCCATGGGGGCTGATCTTGACTTATTTCCTGTAGATGGAAACTCTCTCTGTAAAAGGAGCCATCACAGCAGCAAACCTCACGTGTGGAGAAGTTGGATGTCGTCTTACTTCAAAAAAACCTGTGCCAGCGTCTACAAGGCTGCGGGGCACAACCTCATTATCTAGGGAATGTCTGAGGATTTCTAGCTTTCCTGAAAAGTCTGAAGAAGGTGCATTTGCAAAGGAGAAATAGGACAGGGGTCTCTCCATGAGAGTTGCTTCTGCTGATGTCTCCTTCCTGCAAATGCGACATAAATAGCTATATTTCTTTCCACACCAGGCTGGCAGACTTAAGAGGCCATTTGCAACGAAGAAGCCTTGCCAATCAGCACCCAAGGGACTAACGAATGCTGCTGTGCAAATTCTCTCCTGCAAGGACTATGCGGATTCCCTTTGGCAATGCCACCGTGAGCGTCTTCGAGTCAGAAATCAGAGCTAAACCCACGACTGGGTTTATGACCAGTGTGACAAGTCTTTGCTTAACTAATCAGCTGTAACAGGAGTCAGAAATTTACTAACCTCTGATTTAGCCATGACAGGGGCCTTTAGAAAGGCAAGGTGGTAGGCCATTTAGCAGTGAAAATGACTGGGTGGAATCATATTTTTCATTCAAGGCAGGAAAATGAATTGGTTAAAAGATCATGGCCAGGGCTGTTTGAGGGATCGCCTCTTCCTGACTGCAGCTACCTGTCCCAACAAGTATGGAAGGAGAGGCATACTCCAGGTCCCATCTGTTAGGGAATGGCATCTGGCGAGTCCCAGGAAGAGAGCCTTTTCTGTCATGGTACCTACCCTTTGGGACATCAACCCCAGAGATCAGATTGGCCCTGACCCTTTCGTTAGGCCTTAAAGATGTGCTTTGGCCACTGGGCTTGGGGATCTGGACATGTGGAAGACCCCATGCAATGGCTCTGTTGATTGTTGCTGGCTGCTGATTGCATTCTATGGTTTTTCTATGCCTTTTTCTATATGATTTTTCTGCTGCTTTTTCTTTTTACATTGTTTTTCACTGTGATAAGCCACCCAGCATCATGTGTTTGAGATTAAATTGAAATAATATATGAATTGAATTAATAGCAAATAAGGGTTACTTCAGGATTCCTCACATACTCCCAATGACTGACTTATTCACTTCAATGGACAGAAACAACGGAGGGGGGAAAAACCCCACTGATATAGGGTGTAACAAGAAGGAAGTAGATGGGGAGTGTTCAAATGAATCTCTGAACCTTAAAAAGATCCTGATGATGACCATTATTTGTTGTTGTTATTATTATCCTCATCATCATCATTCCATTCTTGCTTAGCTTCATCTAGGCTGCTACCTTGGGGCCAGAAAACTACTACTACTACTGATTATTGTTAGTCTATTATTATTATTATTATTATTATTATTATTATTATTGCTCCATTCTTGCTTAGCTTTATCAAGACTGCTTCCTTGGGGCCAGAAAACTAATAATTAGCCTGGCTTGACTGTAGCACTGATCAGTTATCATTATTTTTCAGAATATAGCATAGTTTCTCTAAGAGAGAGGCACAAAGTCTTGAAATTGTCATGTTATTTGAAATACAGTAAGTTCTTCCAGGTCCAGTCAAAGTAATAGCCTTTCCCTCTTTAAGGGAACAGAAGAACAGAAGAAGCACTGTGGAAGAGAATGATCACAATGGTCAAAAGACAAGGAGATGGCTTTTCCTTTCAAAGTTCAGGCGACCCACTTGGAAAACATCAGATTAGGATATTTAAATCAGCACAGATTCAAAGTAAACATAATGGCACATCTTCAAAACCTATTAAACAGCTCAAGTTGCCTCTGTGTTAGTGAAATGGTATCAGGACGAAGCCAATGAGATGCCATGAATTAGCATATTAACGAGGCTGCCATTAATATGTACAGGACAATTTGTGTTCCACACCCTGAAGTACCTCATTGTTTTCACTGCAACTTTCACGGGAGAGGAAAACGGGGGAAAGGGTTGATTATATGAGACAGAAAGTTAGGGGAGAGGGAATCACATATGAGCTTGTTTGACATGCAAGGGTCAGAGAATGACCGTACAATTAAAAAAAGAAAGATCACGTTAAGCATCAACATACCCATCATTGTAAGCACCGTCATGTCGGGAGGAGGTGAGAATGTCCATCTCAATGAGGTTGTCCTGCAATGTCTCTAGGAATGTCTGCTTTGCTATGTTTCTATGTACATATGGAAATACGAATGAAGCCAAGTGAGACATGCATCTATGAAGTGTGACCTCATAAACCCACAATGGTTATAGTGTGGCTGTGCATGGAATTAGAATGACGGGTCATTGATCCATATGTATAGCATGTTGCAACATATACATATACAGCATTTGAGAAGCACCACTTCCATCTTTTCAGCAATCTATTCTTCGTATGCATGCACAGAATCAAATATATGCACCACAGTATGAGTATTATAATGAAGAGCTTAACACTTGGTCAGCAATGACATTCATATCCTCATGTCGATAATGCTATACTAATTTTGTGAAGGAAAGAAAATCTTCTTTTTGCTAGAGTGCTCCAGAGATGGATGACTTTTATATTGAGGACTACATTACCACTGGGGTTAACTGGTTGGGAAACGTATGATGAGTGGGGCTGAAGCAAGAAGATTGGTGTCTCTTACTGACATCTTCTGCATTTTCTCCCAAGCTCTTACTGAAGCTTGATCTGTTTTCTTGCACCATGCAGGGATAATAGATATTAGGTCAAAGTCTACATAAAATAGACTTGGGGACTCAGGTTGCTCATCCTTGGGCTACCCCAAGGAATACTAATGATCACACAAAGGTACTTGGCAACACTCAGCAGTGTTAGTCTGGGTTTTCAGACATTCACAGAATTAGTTTGAGATTATCAACAGTCATAAGAAAGTACCAACACTGATCAGATTCCAGGCCTTCAATACAAGTGATGTATCTGTATCGAGAAATACAACTTCATCTGTGGGCATGTATTTATTAAAAAAAAAAAGGTGATTTTGTATTTGCCTTCTGATTTAGTATCTTTGCTGCCAACCTAGCTGTCCAGAAGCTTTAAACTTGAATCGATCTGATCTACTGGACATCTTAATTTCACTCAGCATGCCTAGTAATGTCTCTGGATGCTCAAAGAGTTTCATTCTCTTTGTCTACATCTTATGTCCAAGTTCCAACCTGAGTTGTTAACAACCAAGACAGTCTTCCAACATGCTTACCTTCTATCGCTGGAAATCATCATTCAAGAAAAAATTAAGAGTTGCGATTTGCACTCTAAATTTATGCAGCCCAGGAGACAACACAAACAATTAATGTTATTCGGAGCCAAAGGCATGTAATGTAGGCAGACACACCAAGCTTTGGCTTTGTTAGAAATCCAAGCAAGGTGATCCATGGGGAGGTGGGTGGGGGTGGCTTGTATCAAAATGGTGTGTCTAACTAGGTCAGTTGAAATCCTGACTGTTTTACGTCTGTGTGATGCATATTGAAAAGAGGCTTTGATTGTCCTGTTGGGTCTGCCATTTTGACGCTGCTGACCCACCCACAAGCAGCACCCATGGACATTCCTGAATCCAAGGACCAAAGCAGAAATGGAAGTTACTTAAAAACAAGTCAATGGTGTTCATCCTGACAAAATCAGAAACTCTCAACTCACCCTTCTTTTATTTAAAAACAAGGGACCATGTCAGCAAAGTTGTCATATTGGATATGCAGATATGGATGAATTACTGTAGCGGTGGTTCCTTCTTCCTTATCAATAATCAAGGATGAAAGCTGGACAGTAAACTGAACTGTCACTTGAATTCTCAAATTCAAAGAGGAAACAAAATCTTTGGGACAATTTGATCATTCTAAACTTACAAGTCATGGCATTAAGTGACAACGTTTATGGAGAGTTCTGTTAGGAACCAAAGTGTGTTCAGACATCAGCCTGTATCTCAGAAATCTTTGATTCATGTCCCACCATCAAATCTGAAAATACAGTGCTCTTGAATTGCCTTCCTTCAACCTGTGTCTTCTAAATATGCCAGGCATCAATTCAAACTGACCACAGCAAATATGGCTGTATTTACTGAGAATTATAGGGGGTGAAATTCAACAACCTGGGAAACATCAGGTTGGAAAAGGCTTAATCAAGCGTCCTCAGTTTCCATCCATCCTTGCAAAGGCCATGAATATGGTTTTGTTTAACTCCTTATTATACTAAGACTTTGTTGGCAAGGGGAATTTCTGAGAGTTGAACACTGCTGCTTCGTTCCAAAGAATGCATAGTTCATATTTATAGCTTTGAAGTCAAGCCCTTCAACAGGCATTTCGGGGCATAAAATCCAAGCCTAGATGTTTGCCTTCACACTCCCTAAGAATGCAGGCAAAGTTGCATGCCAAAATGGAAATAATAAAGAAGAATTTTTGATGAATAAACTGCCAGATGGCATAGCACGGAAGATACAAATGTGAATTTATCAGTAGTTAAAAACCCATGTCATTTTTTTTTGGTTTGTTTTTACAATGGAGCTGTGCATTTTAGCAGGAACTTGCCAATATAAAAATGAGAGATGATTCTAAGTGATGTAACCTTGACGCAACCGTCAATAACAAAACAAATACAAGGAAATGGGGCTGGAGAACAAAAGAGGTGGTGAAAAAAATGAGAAAAGCAGAAAGCGAAAGAGAGAAGTGATCTTCAAAATAGCATGGTACATTAAGTTCTTATTCTTGACAATACTAATCTTTGGGGGGGGGGACAATAATTCTTGTATTTCTGACATTCATAAAAAGTTTTCCAAAGGGAAAAACAAGGGGTCTGGGATGAAAATCACGGTCTCAATTAGTTCTCTTTTTTCTTCCATGTTGGTTGACATCAGGCAAGCAATGTCATAATTATGAGTTACGACTGAGAGGACGGGGAAGAGGTTGCATGGCTGCTAATATTAACGGCACCTTTTCCAGCTGACTTGCATCTAGTTTACTTTGAAAGAAACAAACTAGAATTTATTTCTTAATAATTACTTTAAAATAGCCTCTAACTTTTTTTGTTTGCAAAAGGTTCGTTTCCCAACTACCAAAAAACGTCTTCTGATAAAAACACAAGATTGATGAAATGTTCAGACTGCATTCCCAGCCACGGGGTCTCAAAAATCCAGACACGCCCTCAAAATACTGCCTGATTGCTAAACTCAAGCAAAATCTTACAAGGGAAAACTAACATCGTGTGAGATTTCAATGCAGTTGCCCATATTTTCACACAAGCTTTTGGATTTGTTTGGGAAGGGCACAGAAACGTCTCTTTGGGGCAGTAGATGCTATGTTGTTGATGCTTTACTGAAGAGTACCTGCACCCATGAAGGTTTTGCCTCAAAATCTTTTACCCTTTACACTAATTTCAAGCTTTCAAATGTAATGATCAGAATCAATTGCAAGTGAATGGGATGGGGAGGGGAGTCTGTTGTCTGTTGTCCTGGACTTGGCACAGCCTGATCATGCTAAGCTTTTGAGATGCAAGGGTTTATATACTTTTCCCAGAGAGTTTCTTGAGAGGTGTGTATGTGTGTAGTAGCAGGTTCTTGCAGAGTTAGGGGGCCGTCATGCTAAGCTCACGGTCACAGCTTGTAATAAGGGAAGCTCCTAGGGCCTTAATATAATTATTTATTTCCAAATATCCCTATTAATGACAGACAGAGAATTTTCTAAGGCTCACTGCATGTAGTGAATAAAACTGCCATCTCTTATTTTCCTTATTTTCTGATTTTTCCACTATTACATTTGCCGGTTCCTTTCCTTCATCAGTATGCAAATATTAAAAAGAAAGCATGAAAATGTGTACGGGTTTTTGTTTCCCATATTTCTAAGAAAATAAGACAGGAGTAAGATCCCTTCGGAATCATTTGTGTGCCTATTTTCCTCAAAGACATCCCTCTGAGCAGTGAATTCCCCTAACAGTTTTGTGCAAAGAACACATTCTACACATTTGACGTATCCTTTTCCCCAACGTACACAATTTTTGGATGCAGCCTGCACCGCAAAATAGAGTGGGGAGGGGAGGTCTGAAATGAAAAATGGGCATCAATTGCTTAGAAAGTACCGATGGGATAAATTCACATGAAAATGAGAACTACGCAACTTTCTCAAGGGTTCCTAGTCAAAGTGCCTTTTATCAGTGTTTGTTAGAATGTCAACAATGACCCTTTTGGGGGAAAAAAGGGCCTACTTTAGTCCTAGCGCCATGTATATTTGGTACTGGGTTACATGTGGTTTCCTTTGAATATGATCTGGAAACTCCGGTTAATGCCAAATGCAACCACAATGAAGTCTTTGCTGGAGCCCAACAGGCAAGTCCCATTCTATATATACCAGCTTCTGTGGTTGCCAGAAAATTGTTATACTCAGCTCAAAGTACCTCATTTTGAGGCTAGACTTGAAATACGGGAGCAAAATGTAATACACAGAAAGTTGAGCTATTTTGCCTCAGAATATGGATATCTAAATTAGTTCGGCCATTGTCCAGATTTCAGTCAGAGATCTTCCCCCAATTTTGCTGACTTGGCCTCCCTTTAAAATGGAGATGCTGACAGCAGAACAGGATTCATCCCGAACGCAGTCTTTATGCTTTACCACCGAGCTGAAGTTGCTGTCCTAAACATAAAATGCAGAGAACGTGATCAAAATTTGGTGAATGGAAGATTTTTTGCTCCTTCCTCTGACAAGCAGAAGTGGAATTAATTATGCAATATTGGCAAGGTGTGTTAGACATTTCTAAATAAGCAAAACAGCTTTAAAAAGACCTTTCTCTCATTTTGGGCTATTCTTTAACTGCTTTGAAAGTGGCCAAAATACCCACCCATTCAACCAACATTATCTTTACTCTAAGCTGGGTTCATTTGCTCTCTGTGACATCAGCATGAAACCCAATCTGATTCAGCAACTGGGCTGTGACATCAGATCAGCGGTACTCTCTCTCTCTCTGTGTCTGTGTGTTTGTGTGTGTGGAAATTTTCAATATGGTAGGAGTGACAACTCATTCCAAGACCTGCCCCTTTAATTTGTGCATGTGTTGTTGATATATGTACAAAAGGAGCAGGGACTGAATTGTGATATTATGCCCACCATTTTTTACATCTGCAGATGCTGTAAGAGGTTTATCACTCCTACCCATTAAAGAAACACAATTGGGCCAAAAACTAAAACTGAACACTGTTCAACATCTCCACGGCTGCCCCTCTTCTTTTCCTAGAGGTTCAACTTGTTTCAACATTACTGGAATTTAGGAAAGCAATCAAAACCTGGTTATTTCAGCAGAACTTTCTGAAGGGGAGATGAATTCAGAGATTCTTCCTGGATATGAATGTATGACTATATGAGTTTTATGGATCCTCAGATAGGATATTTTGCTATCATTGTGCTAAAATTGTAGATGTAATGTTGGATGTTTACCTGGTTCTATTAATTAGTTATTCTAATCCTGTTTATGCACAGTAGGGAGGCATCTATGGCTAGAGAAAGAGAGAAGGGAAGAAGGAACCCTTTCTTATATATGAGACCCGGTGATGTGTTCAAGAAGAAGTTGACATGTCTTTGCTGTGAACTCACACAGTTACTAAAAGTAACTTTCACGGCCAACAACAGTAAGTCTTTCTCCTCCCATTAGATCATCTTGTGTGGTCATGTTCCCAGTCTTGAATAGCAAGAGCAGGTATACATGGGAACAGATGGAAGCCAGCAATTAAAAAAAAATGGTGGGAGGGTATCCAACTCATGTCTAGATCAAGGTAAATCTTGAGTCTCTAAGCAGGGACATCCTGTACTGGGGGGGAGGGGGGAATGCAATGTTAGGCTTCAGGATGGAGGATTATGTGTGAATTTGTTTTCTCTCCAACAGAGGTAGTCTGCCCCAGATAGATAAACTACTCGTGCATCAAAAAGCAGTTCTGCCCACCTTGATGATATCAGAACATGGAGGATTGTATCCTGTGGGGTACCTAAAGTTCTGTCCTGGGTCAAGGGCTCTTCAACATAAATGACTAAATGACTAAAATGTATATTACAATGTATACTGCAGGTTACATAAAACTGGGGAGGAGGGGATCCTAAATGATCTTGACCACATTGAACATTGGGCCCTACCCAACAAAATGCTTAACTAAACAGTTAAGAAATGTAGGGTACTTACACTTAGGTAAAAAGCCCAGATGCACTGATACAGGATATGTGTCCTACTAGACCACAGATTAAGGATGAGATAGCAGAGTGGTGCACCTGCCAAAAGAGCCAATGCAATCTTGGGCTACACCAACAGAAATATAGTATTGAGATAATGGAAAGTGATAGATCCACCCTATGCTGACCGTTCAGACTGCATCTGGAGTCCAGTCCTGCACACTGCAATACAAGAAATCAATTGAGGAGAGGATCTTCTTCTGCATTGTAGTGAGATGGATGGTGACAAATTTGAAATATAAATAAATAAATAAATAAATAAATAAAAAAGTAAATTGATCTCAAACTATACAGGGTATTTCAAGGGAGTGGCCCACACTCTATTTATTTATTCAATCCAATTGGAGGCCACCCAACTACTTGACAACTCTGGATAGCTTACAAATAATAAAATAAAATATAAAATAAAAAAATGACAATACATATTCTATCTATCTATCTATCTATCTATCTATCTATCTATCTATCTATCTATCTATCTATCTATCTGGAAGAACAAACACCCAACCTTAAACCAAACAAAACTAAGCTAATCTAAGGGAGGGCTCCACAACCACCCTATCCCAAAGTCTGGGAGAATTACCAGGCTTTTAACAGTTTCCAAAATGTCATAAGGGTGGAAGCTAGACAAATTTTTACACTTCTGTGAAAGAAGTCAACACCTTATTTTATAGTCAAGTGTTTAAAGTTGGATTCATAATTACAGCTATTGTTTTCAATGGGTTTTCAACTTTTATTGTTTGAGGGTCTTTGGTAATGACTGTTAGCTGCCTTATCCAAGAGGTGAAAAGATTGTGTATAAACTGAAATAATATATAAATAAGCAACACACATCAGTGCAGACTGTGTCATTCTTGGACGACTTGTTAGAGTCAGCTGTATGATAGAACTGTCCAAGGTCCTGTAATGTCAGTCTGATGATGCTACCACACATAACTGTTGCATTCTGTAATACCTTAATGATGGTCCTGCCTGGGCCTGGACTTGAAACAGGGTTTCAGAAGATCAGAAGGCCACCACATATATTAGTCTTGTAGCAGAAAGATGACAACAGACATTTATGAAACTGCCTTCTATTGAGTCAATCTTTGAACTACCTACTACTGAGCTACGTAGCAGCAGTAGTAGTAACAGCAGGTTTTATTGGTTTAACTATCAGCCATAACGTAATTAAATATATATCTTTAACAACAGGTGAAGCCAAAAACTACAGCTGAGTAGAGGAACAGAAAAAGCAAATAAACATCAGAGGAGGAAGTAGGTTTGCAGTAGGAAGAAAAGCTAGTGTGATTTATTGGAAGCAACTTCTTAACTGTCATAAGAGGCAGCACGTTGCCCCCAATTATGTACAAGCTCTGATTGTAGCATCAAGCATTTAGCTTACAAACTTACTTTAACCCATGATGATTCATCAGGAAACATTAAAGATGGGCAAATGAAAGCGCACCTAACTGGAATTTATTAAATCCAAGATAATCTAGCAAGGTGAAAGAGGTTGAGGAGATGGTTGAGGTTTCAATGTAAAAGGGTCCTAGGCAAACAACTTATCTTCTTTGAGTATTCTATAAATACTGGGAGATGGCTGTGCATCCTCAGCGAGAAAACACCAGCTCCTGGGTTGATCCATGGAGAAGACCTAATGGCAGTTGATAACTAATGCTTTTCTCCAACGGAGACACTGGAGGACCACCCCAGTCCAAATGAGCAGCACTGGGCTAGACAGACCCTTGTGGAACTCCTTAATGGTCTTCTGTGGAAGGCAGGGCAGAGGTACTTAAATCACCATCCCTATTTTCCAAAGCGGGCCCAGGACGTTGCCTAGATGGCCCACCTTATGGACTCTGCATAAGCTTGCCATGTTTTTTGAAAACATTCCGCTGGACTATAAAAGTGATGGAGTTCCTGGGCAGCAATAAAAACTATAACATGCAATTACCCAAAGACAGGATAAGGGAAGAGAGATGTGGCAAAGAAACTCCAGGGAGGGTAGGGTTAGGAAAAGACTAATGGAAAATTGTACTAATTGACTGATGCGGTGCTCTGCCGAGTGCTCGGCTTGCTGGAGCGATATTTTAAGAAGAGCAAAATGCAGCCCACGACATCTCCCCCATTACGTCTTAACAAGATCACGCTTTCCTGTGCAGTAGACTACAATTACACTCTCTATGATCAGCACTGCTCCGAAGCTAAATCTTTTCAATATATTGACTGATTTCAGTTTCTTAAATAGGATATTGATTTATTCTGCTTTGGGGGAAGAAACTCTACAGAACAGCATCTGTGCCTGTAAGCCCCTTTTGAATTTATGCTTCCCGTTCTAAATGGGGAAAATAGCCTTACAAGCTCCTGTTAACATCAATGATATTTTTAAGCTGCGGGAGATAACTGTGAGGTAATGTCCCTTTTTTCTTCGTCCAGCAAGAAATCGGTTGGAAAGAAGCGACTAAAATGCAACTTGGTCCCCAGTGAAACGAAAGGAAAGCCACAGCTTAAGAGCAGAGGACACTGAAGAAGAACTCCTCAGACCACGTTCAAAGACTAAGCAGCTGAAAGATTGGAACTTGTGTACAGCATTAACCCATGAGCTGGTTGGCTTGGTTTTGACACTGCACGAGTTGGCTGTGGTTTGTAAACCATAGGTTAACACATTATGTGAACCCAATGAATTATAATGCATTCCACAAAGCACGGTGGAGGACGATTTGGTTTGGAACAATCTATGATATGAACTGTATCTGTTTATCCAGTCAGGGTCCATTTTTGGCAGCTGTAATGATCACAATAATTGCCATGGCTTTTATCGGGACAGCTTAGATTGGGGATGACTAAGAATTCTCTTAGCATCCTTCAATGAATGAACATGACTAGCACTAAAGCAGGGATCAGACTGCAGTTTTCCATCCATGTTCATGCGTCTTCAGATGTTGGAAAACAACGAAGAACATTTAGATATCTAAATTGTCTAAAATAGGCATCCTGATGCACAGATCGTTTACATACTATAGGATAAAATGCAGAGAGCAATGCTTCTTGGGGGAAAATAGAGGCAAAGAAATGGATAGGGGAGCCTGACGTTTGCTGGATTGTGACTGAATGATTAAGCAGTGGTCATTTACTACACTGACCACTCTGTCAAGTTTGAATTTGGTTGGCACTGGAATGCAGAGCTATGAGTAATTGGAGCTACTTGACCAGATGAGATAGCTTAGGAGATCTGTTGGGGACAACCTGTGTCTGTAATATTCCATGCCCTGGTACCTTCTCTTCTGTTCTTGGGGAAGCATCACGAAGGGACCAAATTCAGAGGCAGATAGACATCAAGTACCAGTTACCAAGAGTGATTTCTTCCATTTCTTGCTGTACGTTTCCCAAAGCAAATGTTTGGCACTATGAAACCTACCATGATGGATAAGAAGGACCTTTGATTTGATCTAGCACAGCGTTGTCCAAACTTGGCCACTTTAAGATGAGTGGACTTCAACTCCCAGAATTCCCCAGCCAGCCATGCTGGCTGGGGAATTCTGGGAGTTGAAGTCCACTCATCTTAAAGTGGCCAAGTTTGGACAACACTGATCTAGCAGAACCCTTCTTGGGTTGTTATCATGCATGTGTGCACACTTCATGAGCACTGCTGGATCAGGGTGCTCTAGAACGGGATGTTCACTTCAAGACTGCATGTTGGCAACACAACTGTGAAGTTCCTTCTTCCCAAGTCAGATGACCAATGAAGTGGGAAGAAATGGAAGAGTTAATCTGAGGCTAGCCTGAGGCAACTAAGATCACACCTTGGGAACTATGCCCCCACCCTATGGGCAGCAGGAAATGCTCCACAGTGGTCCATGACATTTCTCATCCCAGATAAGTTAATATTGTTAGCCACCCAGAGTCATGCATTTGAGATGGGTGGCCATATAAATCTACTAAATTAATAAATGAAAACTCTGCACAAAGGCAATTCCTAATAGTTGCAGTCAAATGTGCAATTTCGGATTAATTCTGTTTGCAAAGATTTATCAGTTTTACAATTCCATTCCTTGATCCCCAATCCAAACCCCAAAGAGCTAATTTAAAGAGTCTAATTCAGAATGTTAGAGTTTGCACAATTTTATACAGTAAGCTAAAATGGACTTGGGTGGTTTGGCGTTCTTCAGGTTATGAGAATCCAACCCATAGAATGTGGTTTAAGTTGGGCCCAGAATATTATGCCATAATGAGCTTTATTTATTTGGGAATAATATGCTGTGTGAACACAGCAATTGTACTTCATTAATCTAAATTAAGAGTTGAGAATGTTGGGTGAACCTAGATATAGAGTATTTGTGTTGGACTTCTTAGAGCCTGACAAAGTGCATACCAGTTTATAAACTATTTCAAGGGCTGGAATACCTGCACATTTCACCTGTATCAGGGAAGTGAGTAGCAATCTCCCCACTGTTTCAAGAGATAGTGAGTGATACGATCAGAGTATCCCCACCCGAATGAATTTACTAATTAATAGGAAGCTAAAGTACACCTAGCTAATTTCCAAAATCCTGTACTCTAATCTCTTTTCTCCTTTCACTAAATCTGGTCCATAAGACTCTAAGCATCTAATCTTCCTGGCTATGAGCAGCTATTAAGAATTTGACCTTATTAGGAAACATTCAGAAATTCAACCAGGGAGAGTTCAGAGGATTGAGACCAGGGCGTGCAAAGTGGATTATGGATAAAGGAGTTGTACAGAGCATAGGGCGCTACCTCTATCATTTACTATGCTGATGGTAAAGTCAATCCATATTCCTCTTATGTTTGGAGGAAACCAAGTGCCCAAGATGTACTTCCAAACATTTTATTACATTCATGAAGGTATATTTGCACAAATATAACATTTTATCCAAAGGGGAGGGGGGGGGAAGCAAAACAGGCTTTACCTTGTCTCAAGGGGGATATTACTGTTAAGTAACCAGTTGTCCTGAGCATGTGTAGATTCGTGGGGCCCGGTCTGCTGTTCTCCAGAGAGCGAGTGGTCTGTAGGCGCAGGGCTAGGGTTGCTCCGTGGGGTGAAGTTCCCTCGATTTAGGGAGTTGATGGAAGCCGCATGATGCTGATTAGGCGTGTGGGCATGCGAAAGTGGAGGTGGGGGGGTCCGGAGTCTTGAGGGGTTTGAAAGATTTGGATGATCTGCGGGAGAAAGAAAAACAAACCGTGTTCAGAGAGCAGGTTCAAAACGGCAAATTCCTTTGATTCGTGTCATCATACGTGACCCTTCATTACGGCTGGACTGGATGCAAAAGCACTGATGATTTTAGTAGATAAAATTAAAGTTATGTATGTTGGGCTCGAACCCTGGTGACCTCACAGACAGGTCAAGGAAGCTTTCTTCACAGACATAAATAAGTGGCTTGCCGCTACCTCCTTCTGAGATATTCTTCATTCCCAGTCTCTCATCTTTTCCCAGTCTAGTCTTCAGCCCTCCCCCATCCACATATGAACCAGGTCTGATTTTGCTTATCCTTTTTAAATCAGCGAAGATTAGTAGATCTGCCACCTGCTATAGGCTTAACATCTCCCATGAGCCAAGCCCCACCTGGTAACTTCAGACACATGTCCATGTCAGTTTCTTTTTCACAATACTAGAAGCAGTTTTTCATTGCCTTCTGAGATTTTGCTTTTTAGATTTCCCAGCTTAACTTACAGCTTGGAGATTTCCTAGAGGTCTCCTGTACTAACTCCATCTGGCATAGTTTAGCTTGTTGAGATCAGTAAAGGTCAGCAATGTGATGGCATCTGATGTGATGATTTTAGCTAGTAGAATGTGTCATGCTGAAATGATCTATTACTAGGAATATGCTAATATGGGATCAGAAAGCAGGGTTGTCTATCTTCGGATTGATCAGCTGACTCAAATGGCCAAATTCTATGCGTCAACCAAATCTATCAGACAATGATTTCTCAACTCACTAGTGAGATAAGCTACCATGTAACTTCTTTAACTTTTAGCAATGGAAGATCCAATGTAGTTAGTAAGGATAGAATTGAGATAAGTTAAATAGCAGAGAGATTTTACTTACAACAATTGAACACTTTTCCTTAAGGAGCTTGTGGGTTCTCCATCTCTGGTGGTTTAGAAGAAACTCAACATCTACCTCTCAAGGATGATTTCACTGGTTTTCCTATATGCTGTAGAGCAGTGTTTCTCAACCTTGGCAATTTTAACATATGTGGACTTCAACTCCCAGAATTCTCCAGCCAGCGTGGCTGGCTGGGGAATTCTGGGAGTTGAAGTCCACACATCTTCAACTTGCCAAGATTGAGAAACACTGCTGTAGAGGATTGGACTACATGATCCTTGTGGCTCCTCCTAACTCTATAATTCTAGGATTATAACATGTTGATAACTTGTAACAGAAGCACCGAGAGAACCACTGTGTTGTAGTGGTTAAGCTGATGGACGTAGAACAGGGAGACCCAGGTTCTAAACCTCCCTTAGGCATGGAAGCCAGGTGGGTGACACTGGGTCAGCCATTCCCTCTCAGCCCAAATCAGAGTCAGGCTTTGCAACAAGCTGGCTGAAGGATAACCCCCCTCATTGCAACGTGCCCTTTTTCCTTCTATGTCCTGTCTTTTCCTGTTTTTTCCCCCCAGTTTGTAAGCCTATAGGCAAGAGCCACCTTGCTTAAGAAAGAACTCCCAAAAATGCTTTTTTTATTTTCATTTTTTGCAGACTCCTCTGCTCAGTGGCTCATATCTCTTGCCATGTCCAAGCTGCTATGTAAATTTCAGTCCTCGCAGTGCATGGTTGTAGGCAATGAACTCAGGAGGAAAAAGTATCATTTGGAATCTTTATTTATATATCCTCTTCGTTTCTTCACTAAATGCAAAATAGCAGGTCTGCCCAACGTTTGCCAGTGGGACTATTTACTACTGTAGGGGTTTAAAATGCAAATTCCTTGCCTCATAGTCATTGACTCTTCCACCCCCAACCCTTCCCATCTAGAACTCAACAGCCTTTTCACGATATTCATATCCAGTTATGTCAGGTTTTAGCATTGCAAATATAAGACAGCTTGACTTGGATTGAAACGGATTTCTCACTCTCGTTTTCTCTTTTCAAATTCTTAAAAAGAAGCCCTTAATGAAATATGCTTATGAAATCTGAGTACAATAAAGTCGTGCAATAAAGTGAGCAACAATAATTTGGATACACTATATTGGTGTTTCTTAAAGTGTGGCCTGAGGACCCTCAGAGGTCCCCCAAGACCCTCTTGGGGGTCCGCCAAATCAAAAGTATTTGCCAGACATTGAAGATATTTGAAAATATATGAAACAATGTTACTCTTCTCATAATTATTTTTTATTTGCTAAAAAAAAGGTTTTTTTCATGATTTTTAAAAATTTATGTTACTATCTAATAGGTTTAATATTGTTATTTTTACATGATTCAATAAATAAATATTCTACAAATGTGTCAATTTTAATTTTTAATACAGTAAAGTTTGATAAATGTAACCTATAGAAACAAAAGGTCTTTCGGGATCCTCCGTATTTTATAAATGGGAGCAAAAAATTTAAGAAACATGGCACTAGAACATGCAAGAAATGTTCAAGGGGATGAAACGCTGTTTCTGTTTATTCTGAGTAATCTTTTAAGGTCTTCTTGGGGAATGAACAGAAGAGTTGGAAACCAGGTGACTAACTGAGAGAAGATTGTACTCATGAAATGTAAGTGGAAATGTTTCCTTAAGGTTTTTCAGGCATTTTAGGCCCCAGAATCTTGAACCCTTGTCCAAAAAAGGGTTTTTGGACTATATATACGTATATTTTTGCCTTGACCCCATCAAGTTCTCGTGGATGGAAAACAGACTGGAAAATCCTGCCTTAACTAATCTTGCTAGCAGCCCCTCCGTCTTCCAGAGGCTGGACAATACTCCGGTTTTCGTGGTCTATCCTCCCTAAGCAAGTGATGTGCTCTGCGGCCAACTGATACTTCATCAGTTTTAAAATGCAAATCATTTTATCATGCTGATTAAGAGACATAATCTCTTAATCCGTGCAGGGAGGAGAGGAAGGAGCAACAACGCATGCGTCGTGATGCAAATGACATGCCTTACATGTATGCGCCTTATATCACACTACAAGTTCCTTGTTGCATTCTTTGCATGACAACAACATGAGGCACACGTTGCCAGTGCAGCTTGTTACAAACCTGGCTGTGTGTGCTCATATGCTCACGCCCATATGTCTGTCTGTCTGTCTCTTTCTCACTCACACACACACGAAAACACCCAAAGCTTGATTCTGTGTTCTGCTACCACCATCTTTTCTGCAGATATCACTTCCTCCTTGGCTGCAACGAAGCAACTCATTTAGTTGCGTCAAGTCGGCCGTGTGCGAGTTACTGAACATGGACTTCAATTTCGGGGAGGGGGGAGAAATTTATTGCCATGTCTCCTTTCTGAAACTGCCCTTTTTAAAGAAACACTGAAAACCAGCTTAGTTACCAACTTATGTCTCAACACGGGAAGGTTATTTTTATGTCCGTGATTGGCCTCCTGTGCCTCATTTTTACTACAACCAAGAATTACAAGAAAAGTTCACACAAACTTTAGAGGGTTTTCTTGGACACCTGCGTATTTTTGACAGGAAGATCTATCATAAGGCAGATACAGGAAAAATCACTGTAGTGCCACAGCAGGAACCAAACCAGCTCACCCTACCTGTTTAGCAACCTCAATTCTTCCATAATTCCTCTCAAGACACATTCTGGAAATTCAAAGCCAGGAAAATAAGAAAGTAATAGAAAAGAGTTGGTAAGTTGAGCCATAGCAGGCAACTTCTAGGACCCTCAGGAGGAGGAGGAAGAGAAGGAACAATTTAGCCCTATTTTGTTGTTGTTCAGTCATTAAGTCGTGTCCGACTCTTCGTGACCCCATGAACCACATCACGCCAGGCCTTCCTGTCCTTCACTGCCTCCCTGAGTTTGCTCAGTTTCATGCTCATTGCTTCAGTGATGCTATCTAATCATCTCATCCTCTGCCGTCCTCTTCTTTTGCCTTCCATCTTTCCCAGCATCAGGGTCTTTTCCAAACAGTCCTCTCTTCGCATTAGGTGACCAAAGTATCTGAGCTTGAGCTTCAGTATCAATCCTTCCAATGAGAAGTCAGGGTTGATTTCCTTTAAGATTGACTGGTTTGACCTCCTAGCAGTCTAGGGGACTCTTAAGAGTCTTCTCCAGCACCACAGTTCAAAGGCATCAATTCTTCGGCGCTCAGCCTTCTTTATGGTCCAGCTCTCACAGCCATACATTGCTACTAGAAAAACCATAGCTTTGACTATGCGGATCTTTGTCGGCAAGATGATGTCTCTGCTTTTTAATATGCTATCTAGGTTTGCCATAGCTTTCCTCCCAAGGAGCAAGCGTCTTTTAATTTCATGGCTGCAGTCTCCATCTGCGGTGATCTTGGAGGCCAAATAAATGAAGTCTTGCTGGCTGGGGAATTCTGGGAGTTGAAGTCCACCCATCTTAAAATTGCCAAGGTTGAGGAACCCTGCTCTACAGGACAAGCCTCTTCCAGACAAACAGAGCCCTTGAATCATATTATGTGTGCATATGTGTATCTTTCTATGGGTCTGTAACATGCAACAGTATATGTAAGAAGGGTGAAAAAAAGGCAAAATGCCAGCCATGGCCCTGGGATTCAAGCCACATTCCTGTTGTACGTGTGCGGATATCACAAGCACATACCAAGGGGGAGGCTCCAATCACGACTCCGTAGACACCATCATGATGGTTTTGACAACCCCGTGAACAGCCTTGTTATCCCACATTGCAAAGCTCTATATCTGGGATCCTGGCCTACTGGGAGTAATTGGAGAATGTTGGTATGAGGAAGGACCTGCCTGGACCTTGACACAGTTATACTACAGGCAGCACCTACAAGTGGTTGTTTGCCAGCCCTTGGCCAATACCTCGGTTAAGTGGTGCAACAGGAGGGCTTTGGAAATTGCATCTTTAATCCATGGGATGCAAATACCAACTGCGAGAAACAATAGGAGGAGTGGACTGTATCTTCACCTCCTGTTGGTAACTACTCCAGAGGCATCAGGTTGGCCATGGGAGAAACCAAGTGCCGGACTAAGATATATTTCGGCTTGATCCACCCAATGCTTCTGTTCTACTTCTAAACCATCTGCACCCACTGACACAGCGAAGAAATCAAATCCCCCCTACTTTGATTCAATTTTAGTGTAGTGGTTAAGGTTACGAGTCAGGAGATCCAGGGTCTTCCCTCAATCACAGAAACTCACTCTGAGCCAGTTGCTCTCTTCTAGTTGCAAGCTACTTCACAGGATTTTCGTTGCCGTGGGCAAAAACCAGAGGTGGAAGGAGTGTATATATTGCCTTGAGCTCCTGAATGAAAGGCAGAATGTACGTCTAACAAATAAATAAAAATAAATCTGCGGCTGTTTGTAAACATCATGTGTGGAGTCCAAATGAACTGTGAAATGTTACAAAGAGGTGCAACTGCATTCCCAATTACTTATGTGTATTCAAAACAGTTTGAGTAAGTGTGATGGTATGCGAGAATGACCTTGGGAGACAGGAGGAAGAGCCACAGACTAGACAACAGTCAGATAAGAGGCAGCTGAGCCCACAAAAGGAATGGGGGTGTGGCAAACATCTCAGAAGGGACTGTCCCTAGTTTCTTGGGCTGTAAAGACAAAGGGGAAGAGATGTACTTTCAGACTTGCAAGAGTCTGTTACTGTAACCTTACAATAAAGTTAGAGCTAATACTTCTGGGTATGCTTCTTGCCTGGACTACCTTGCAAGGCTGACAGTAAGACTCTGTAACCAATATTGAGAGGCACATTTTTTCCTGCTCAAATGTTTCATTTGACAGAAGGCATCCTAGACATGATGCAAAACAAAAGAAACGTGTGATTGTCTGAAGCAGCCTGCCACAATCTCGCTTGCGCTCACAGGGGTTCAAGTTATCTTGGCAAGCATACATTCCTAAGTCACACTGGCCACAATTGCAGGAATAATGAAGTAGCCGCAAGAGAAAAAGCAACCTTTTGCCTTCCGCTGATTTCCTCCTTGCAAACCGAATCCTGAAAAATCATTTCCCTCCCAGCAAGAAGGCTTAATCCAAATGCTAGTGTCCAACTGGGAAAGAGTTTTTAAAAGCTGGAGAATCTGCAGAAGAGAATATGAAACAGGGGTTGGGGGGTGGGGAGTTAAGCCGCACCTCTGGTTGTATTTACTAGACATCATATCAATCACCCTCATATCTGGAGGATTAATAACATCCAAATTGAGCAGGTGAAGACCTTTAAGTACCTAGACATTTGTTTTTGATCCTTTTGCCTCCTGGAAATTTCAATCTTTAAATCTTAAGTTGCAGGTACAAAAAGCTGTTAAGGCAATCATCAGATACCAAAGCTGCAATGGGAATAACTACATGCCCACAGCAGTCAAATTATTCAAAGCCAAAGTACTAAGCCTTCTGTTTGGCACACTGTTGTGTGCGCAAAGATATCACTGCGCTAGAAGCAATTCAATCTAAATTTTGGAGAACTATCCTCAATGTTCCCTGCTTGGTCTCAAATGCACCCCACTAGTTAGACTGTGGATGTATCTGTGACGAACCTTGTTTAAGGCTCTGCTGGTTGGGGTACTAACTCAGAGAAATACACAGGGGTGAGCCCTCGGCCCTGCTTGTACTGAGAGACAGACATACTTCCCCATGGAAGAACCATATTATGTCTGATCTGGCTCACTGTGGATTTGACAGGCTTTCAAGATTGATGTCAGCCCTTTAAGTAAGCATGGTCAGGAAAAGGAGTTACTAAGAGTCTTGGAATGTAATCTGACACAGTTAGAGTGTTGTAACAGAGTCTTGAAAGCCTGTTAAAGTTCCTGCCTACTTCAACTTATGCCTAACACAATCGTGGCAGAGTTGTTGAGTTTCTTTCTCACACCTGCTACTTCCCCAGCTCCATGTTCTCCTGATGTTCCACCACAAAGGGTTACAAGAAGTAAAATGCAAGGGAGAAGATGGCATCAAGTAACCAAAGTCTGACCCTAGGGAAGGATGTGTACACAGGAGTGAAATGAAAAGTCAGCTGAGCTGACCTGTGACGGAGCACTGAGGGAATGCAGCTATTCATGCACATCCCTATCATCTATTGAGTGCTCCTGTCTTCCCCAATCCCCATATATCACCTGGCCAGGTACGGTTGGGCAAGTGAGTATGAGTATGGGTGTGTGTGTCATGCTTGAGCAACTGCAATTGATAAGCATTTGTAGGGTAACAGAGACTCTCTGGGTGCTGTGTGCACCCTTGTGCATTTCATTACTGCATAAAATTGCAAAGGTTCAATTCTGTAAAAAAAGGACAAGCAGAGACCACTGGGAGAAAATGGTCCAACAGATAAATAGATCCTGAGCATGAACATCTTTAATGATGACAACTAGCACCTTGAACTGTATCTGGAAACAAACCAGCCACCAGGGCAGCTCTCAAAGCAGGGGAGTTACAGGTGTAAATTTACTAATACCCATAACTGCTCGAGCCACTGCGTTCTTGACCAGAAGTCTCTTGGTGGTCTTCAAGGGCAGCCCCATATAAACCACATTGCAGGGATCCAAACAAGAATTTAGCAAGGCATGTGTGAATTGTTCCAAATATCATTTTTGGAGACTGGAGCTAATTTCCTCTCTAATCATAAACCTCTCAGGTTGGACTCAATCTCAACTGTGCACTTCCTTCAGGATCTGAAGTTTCCAGAAAAGTAGCTTATTCTAGGGATGAATCTTAAACCAAACTCATTTCTGATACAAACTGGTATATGACCGCTCTACAGATAGTTCTTGGTTAATGACCATTTGTTCAGCAACTGTTTGAAGTTATGATGGTGCTGAACGAAGGAGACTTACAACGGGTCCTCGTAGTTGCGGCCGCCACAGCATCCCCATGGTCACATGATTGCGATTGGGGCCTTGGCAACTGGCTTGCAATTGGGACATTGCAGTGTCCCTGCGGTCACGTGATCGCCATTTGTGACCTTCACTGCTGGCTTCTGTCAAGCAAAGTCAAGGGGGAAGTCAGCAGAAGGTTGCAATAGCAATCATGTGACATCTCACCTAACAACTGCAACTGGAACTGCCATCGTAAGTCAGTGTGGTCACATGACGTCATACTTTACAACCGTGTTGCTTAGCAATGGAGTTCCTGGTCCCAGTTACCATCGTTCACTGAGGACTTCTTGCAGTTGTAAAGTTCTGCATGGCTGCAGCAAGAACCTCCAGAGAATGTTAACTGTGCTATAGCTCTTATTTTATTTTTTAATTGTATTTGAACTACGCTTGCAAATAAATAATAAAGAACCTACATAAGGACTGTTCCAATGTTTTGCACACTCATCTCACTGTAGCTTAATTTTAATTATTTTCTCCTTATGCTGTTTTATTTTTTATCTTATATTTTCACTTCTCAATTTATTGCCTTAGCATTAAGAATGTTTATATACAGATCGCTGTGTTTTCATATAATAGCATTGGGTCAGTAGCACTAGGCGGTGGGCATCTTTTCTATCTCATAGCTTGTTATTACTGAAATGGCTGCAATGTGTTATTATTATTTTTGTTTGTTTTTGTTTATTTATTTATTTGATAAATGCATATGCCAACTCTAACGCTTCAACTCCAAGCTGCCAGAGTCTTTTGGAGTGGGTGACTATAATAATCTAAATAATAATAATAAAAATAATAGTGGTAGTACAGTGGAACCTCGGTTTACGAACTTAATTCGTTCCGTGACTCTGGTCGCACCCCGAATTGGTCACGACCCGAAGCAAATTTTCCCATAAGGTTCAATGTAATTACCGTTACTCCGTTCTAGTGTGGAGGACAGGGAGGCGGCTATTGCTTGGAGGGAGAGTCCCCCTCCCTACGACCACGTGTCAGGGGCAGAAAATGGCCGCGGACCACGTGTCAGGGGCGGGAAAATGGCCGCGGACTGTGTCACGGGAGGGAAAATGGCCACGTATCCTGTTTGTATCCTGAGGCGGAGTTCGCAAACCGAGGTAAATTTTTGCGGCTGGAGCTGGTCGTAACCCGAAAAGTTCGTTAACAGAGGTGTTCGTAACCTGAGGTACCACTGTAATAGTAATAATAATAATAAGTAGTAGTAGTAGTAGTAGTCAATCACCATCAGTCAATTGCAAAAGGCAGCTTTACTTGGAGCAGCTTACATCCTGCAATGATACCTTTAACACCATCAAACTACAACATCTGTCTATCCCAGGTCCTTGGGAAGGACTCGGTAGGTAGATAAAAATGCCAAATGCAGTTTTCTGGCTGACAACAATAATAATAATATGGCAACAACTCTGGGTGCCTTGCAAAAACCCAAAGATAAACAAAACAGATCAACAAGTCCATTAAAATAAAGACAAACCCTTAACAAACGATCAGGAACTTGCAAATACTACCCTCCTCCAGAACGAGAATGGTCATCAGCTGATATAAATGAGTGCAAACATTTTTTTCCGTTATTGTTGGGGAATGAAAGTGAGAAGTTTATAGCAGCACTGGCTGCAAGGGAACAGCTGGGGACAGAGGGAGTTAGAGCTGAGCCCCCGGGGTGGACACTAGCTGATTTTTTTTCCTGTTCATCACTATCCCATCCATTCTTTTTACCCTATAAAAAATCTTTCTTGCCCTTGCAAGTCGAAACAAAGACATTTTTGTTCAAAGACCTCGCCAAACTGCAGCATAAACTAGGGGCAATTTCTGTCTGGCAGCTGTGATTTTGACACCAAGTCTGTCAAAATAATTAATATCTTGGTCTCCTGCCCCAGCCTTTGCTTCTGCACAAAGCTTCACTGATTCTAACCCCCCACACCACCCCCCAAACCTCCCATCACTCAACAAGCTGGAAAAACCACGGGTGCACGTGAGTGCATAATTTTCTTTGCACAGGTGGAAAACTTTAACCCTTTTGTGGTGATTAGATCTTATTTGCAAGGGAATTCGGTGTTGCCTTTTAGAATCTGGTCGAACTGTCTAAGTTGCACAAGAGAAACACAGCTCTTACTATTGATTATGTAAGAATTTTTCGGTGTGTATATGTATTTGGCAAGGAAATGAATTCAGTTTTGCTGGAAACATACACCACACTTAACCTCCTTACTGAATTTCTGAGTTTGGACAGTACAGTGAGTCATAAACAAACTCAACAGGCCGGGATCGTGCAATATCCTTAGCCCTTCCCCCAAGACCCTAACCAAGATCAAAACTAACTAGGCTTAGCATGTTCATTTACTGTTGCCATCAGTCTGATGCAAATAGCATCACTCTTCTACACATCCTATAGACCAGGATGAAACCACAAGGGACTTCTGCCTGGCTGCAAATATTTTCCTTGCCTTAGGAATGTGCATATCAGGAACCCCAATCAACTTAATTTCATATTTTTAAAGACTCATTTCAACAGGAAAGCCCAAGTATCATATTTACATCTAGAATGCCTTTGGGCACATGTAGACTGCAGGGGTTCTTAGAATATTAAGTGGGGTGTCTGTCAGCCAAGGAACAAGAGCGAGCTAAGCTGTAGAAGGATGCTAGAAAAGGCAATGAGCAATTTTGCTGGTTTCTGGAAAGTGGACACTTTGAGATAGCCCACCAAAGCAAACATTTTTGGAACAAGTAACTCCACCCCCGGCAATCATTTTGGGAGAGTGCTGGGGAGAGAAAGGCTTTCCAGATTCCAAATGTGCCCATTAACCAGAAAGGTTTTGGAAGCTCTGCTACAGGCAAAGCTGTTCCAAATGTCTACAATTCATGGCTTAAGACCACCAACCAGATGTAATGGCTCAATCAGTATAAGGTTGGGCTTTTCTAAAACTAAATTCCATTATCTGTGGGAGTCAGTTGAAATCGTATCCCGGGGTTAGTTCTGAGTCATACAATTTTGACCCAATTCCACCTTCAGGCAGTGGTTTTGAGACAGCTGATTCATGGAGCACATTTTGGAAACCCTTAGGTTGGGGGGGAAATGTCACAGCTGACTCAGAAAGCTAGGGAAATGTCTTATCATGTAGACATTCATGCAAGGATGGAACCATATGAAGTAGATTGCCTTAGCCCACAGGATCCAATAATTTAAACCCAATGGCAGTTACAACCATAATAATAATGTTCTGAAATGAAGACGTTGATGATGATACAGGAATACAGTAAGAAACCACACCAGCTGTTGCAGTCAGGTTAGAAAGTGCGTAGGATAAATAAGAAGGATGGTACCTGAATGGACACTGAAGGATGAGGACAATCAAAGTAATTAGTGAACAGGGCATCAAAAGAAAAACACCCCTATGCACCTAGGATCTGGGTGGAAAGGAAACAACAAGAGTTGAGGATAAATGTGTGGGAAGGGGAAGGTCCAGGAATAGAAGCTATGATCCAGGAAGCCATGGAAAGCCCCGAGGAGATCTCTGAACCTGCAGAAGCTGGTCAAAGGATGCAACACTTATGCAACATTCTAAGAATACTAACATTGTGTTGTATCTACAATCTAGTAGCAAAAGATTCCCAACTCCATTAGAAGCAGTTTTGTTGTAGCCTAACAGGTCTCCAATCAAAACCTCCCCATTTTTAGCAACTCTCTCCTTCCCCCTGGTTAACTCATAGACATAGTACACAAAGTATGCAATTAACCCCACAGGTTGTAAATTATTCTAAGAACCCCCTGAAAAGTCCAAAACAAGGGGAGGAAAATTATCCTTGTATTATACAAGTGAGAGAGAACACCTGAGAAAAAATGTCACAGATGGTATAAAAGAAGACCAAGATTGTGTTCAGGAGGAAGCTTCAACTGCCATATTGGTTCTGGGTTGGTCATTCAGGCCTGCTCAGGGTCAGCTGGTCATACACCTAAGTCCTAGGATAACAGATGTTATCAAGAGTGCTTAGCCACAGATTTGTGGTTGAGGGCCTTTTCATCTCTTCTTGTTAATCCTACATCGGGTCGGCGGATATAATTGTTTGGATTACAAAGTGAAACTGGCTCACGTTTTTACCAAGTGTATAATGAATTGTGTTGCATTTCCAAGTCAACCCCCACCCCATCCCATTCTTGGATCCAGTAGGTGAATGCCAGAAAACAATAACAAAATACAGATTTGGGGACGATGATGATGATTTGGACTGAGAGGCCAAACTCCAGAACGACTCTGGATAGCTTACATTCAAAATAATAAAAAACAGCACACAGAAAATCCTATGCGTCCCACGACGACACCCATATATCAAAAGAACAGCCAATATGGGCTCCAGAAGCACCCTACCCTGAGGCCTAGGAGAACAGCCATGTTTTTAAAGACTTCCGGAACATCACCTACACACCAGTGTTGTCCAAACTTGGCCAGTTTAAGATGAGCGGACTTCAACTCCCAGAATTCCCCAGCCAGCCCTGCTGGCTGGGCAATTCTGGGAGTTGAAGTCCACTCATCTTAAACTGGGAAATTCTGGGAGTTGAAGTCCACTCATCTTAAACTGGCCAAGTTTGGACAACACTGACCTACACATATCTCCTTGGTACAGAAAGAACTTGCAATGTTCAGATACCTGTTGTTAGGAATGGTAACAAGTGGTAAAGACTATTTCTTCTGTGTCCCCAGTAGCAAGCATAACTCCATCTCCAAGCTACGTCCTCTTTCAGAGGTGTGGAGCTTTTAGCCTATCCCAGAATTTCGCTACACACATCTCCGATCAAGTAATGCATGGAAGAAAACATACATCAGGGAAATGTGCATGAATATTATTTGCGGAATACTGTACAGAACTGAATTCTAGGAAGGGAAGTAAATAAATGCCCACCCTTTTTCCTCCCACCCACAGAGATCTTGAACCGTTCTGTAGTACTTGCCATAAGCACGACAGGTAAATGATAATAAATTGGTGTAATTTCAGAGCACAGGATAAAAATACGTTATCTGTAACTCAAGGAGCACATTTCAACCCCTCTGTCTTTTTGGAGAGAAAGCAAACTACGCTCTTGAGTGGGACTCCTCGCTGCAAGCCTATCAATTAAAGAGCAGAAAGAATTACTGGCTAGGAGACTTTATTACTTCTAATGTAATACATGCAGTTCGGTCAGCAGAAGGGGGCAAACGCATTCAAAATTTCATTCCAAAGGACAAGGTACACCATAATGAAAAGAGAAGATAAATAAGGGTTGGTGTTGAACATAGCTTGGAAGGCTGGATTTCAAGGCACATGCTGGCTTGCTCCGAACAGCATCTAAATCAATTTTATGCCAGTTTTCACCCCAAGAGAGTCTAAATATCTTCAGAGAAGAACCACACTGTCAAACTGGATTGGAAATATGTCTGGAAGCAACATGGTGCAAAAGGGTGAATCAAACTGTGCCTGAAGCAAATCTCAGAACTTTGAAATCAACCTTTGTGGGATGAGACGTTCATGTGAATCATGCAGGGGGGAAAGGGGTGCCATTAAAATCTGAATTCAGAAGAGATGGAGAGGAGGAAAGAATGAAAGCCTAAGTCTTTTTTTCTGCTTCTTCTTGTTGTTCCATCTGTATCATCTTGCTCAACAGAGATGGAGGATGCTGTCACGACCAGATAGGCACTGGCTTCGTGCATCCCACCTTTTTTATTATTAATTATTATTATTTTGAAATTAATATAGCCGCCCACTCCCATAGACTTTGGGCAGCTTACAAATACAAATACAGAACAATAAAAGTGGTTAAAAACATACAACCCCTCAGGCAGCCCAGAGTAAAACAATCATAATAATCAATCAATCAATCAGTCAATCAATCAATCAAACCAAACCAGGGGCCCCAGAGACACATCAACCCAAGCCTGGGACTATGTGGTTTGCTTGCTTTTGCTCTAGGGTGAATCCTCCCTATCTGGGGCTGGCTTGGAATTCTGGGAATTGAAGTCCCAACCCCACTGCAAAGGGGCCAGGTTGAGCAATTACCCCGTTAGTGACTCATAAATGATTGGCAGGCTCAAGAGTGGAAGTTTTCTTGACAGTTGGGAAAATGACTTCTGGGAAATGGATAAATGAAAAAACAGCCCTGATCTGCTGCTTCATATGGCATTAGGCAGAGGTCTTTGCACCAATAAACTCAAGGCTTATTTTCTACTGTGTTTTAAGCAATGCCAGTGATGAATTACAAGTAGCAAATAATAACAGAAATAACAAATATGTACAGTAGATCTCCATTCAGCTGACCAAATGCCCCCCTGCCCCAATGAGCCTGTTGTTGCTGTTTTTGGCAGAAGGCAGGCATTTTTGCTCTCCCAAGACTTTTAATAGTTATGCTGCCGTTATTTTTAACTTTCTACCACTCTTTTTTCTTGTATGACTGCTTTGCTGTTTAATTCCTTATTTTACTCTGGGCAAAATCTATGTAATGTCTTAATGTCCTTTTCATCTCTTGCCACTTACTGTTATGTTTGCTCATTTTTACTGCAAACCAGTTTGACTTTTTGTTAAAAAAATTTGCAAGCAAATATTTCAGATAACTGAGTAAGTAAGTAAGTAAGTAAGTAAATAAATAAATAAATAAATACTGCTTCTGGTAGGCAAGTAAGGAAGTAAGTAAATATATTTACTGCCAGGAAATTATTTTTCCTATTGTTTTAAATAGTTGGAAGGTTATTTTGGAACGCAGATCAGCCTAACCTCCAAGACCTGACTTTGGCTGAGTCCCAGCCTGGAATTGCTATATCCCTTGATAGAAAATAATTTTTGTAGCGCAGAGCATTCCATATGTGATCCAACAGGGTCCTATCCAGTACAAGCTCAGCCCTGGTCATTAATCTCTCAGGCTTTCTACATAAGTATAAAATTGCCACATTTGCAAGAAAAACATGAAAACAGACCCTGAACTGCTGCTCAGCTTCCAATTCTGGGAATCTCACCTTAAAAAATCCAAGATGCAGCCATGTAATTGCTAGCCAGAAACAAAACAGGGGAAGGATAAATGGATGGATGGATGGATAGATAGACAGACAGAGATGGATATTTCAACCCTTTGTGCAATGACACTTGCAGAATTATCTCTTTATAGCCACAACAGGCTTGACCTCTGCTATGATCTGGTAACTTTCACCTGTTGGTTTCCACAGCTTTGTGAGCTGTGAAGATTCAAGAAGCCTAAAAAGCACTTTAATCCTACACATGTTGTGTTCAGAAGTGAGCCCCAGTAAGTTCAGTGGCACTTTATGCCACAGGATCATTCAAGCTCGTCAGAAGATTTTGTCACAGCCAGCAGCAATATGATTACAAGGCCTCTCTTGATAGTTGACTGAAGGCAGTGGACCTTCCTTTCTTCCTGGCTGTTTTAGCAGACTTATCTCCATTAAGGACACAAGTATGCCTCAAACCCAGTATCCCTTTTCCAAGAATGGTCAACAAAGTGCCACTACAAAGACCATAAGTAAAGTTCTGACTCCTAGGGACTTCATGTAATTTTTCTTGTCACTATATAGAAGGTATCCTGCCACTGACTTTTTCTAGGGTGATCTCTCACCTTTCCAACCTAGCCTGATTATGTACCATCAAATCAACATCAACGCTTAGTGACTACATAGATAGATTTGTCCCCAACCTGGTCCTTCAGGTTTCCCAACAGTGCCCTCATCGCCACTGTAACCGAGTCCCTCCACCTTGCTGCTGGTTGTCTTCTCCTTCTCTTTCCTTCCACCTGTCCCAGCGTTAGAGCCGTCTCTAGAGAGCTGGGTCTTCGCATCGTGTGTCCGAAGTAGGATAATTTGAGCCTGGTCATTTGTGCCTTGAGGGAGAACTCGGAGTTGATTTATTCAATGATCCATTAGTTTGTTTTCTTGGCTGTCCATGGTGTTCTCAGGTGTCTTTTCCAACCCGAGAGTTCCAAAGTGTCAATGCTCTTCCCATCCTACTTCTTCAAAGCCTAACTTTCCCTTCCACAGAGAGACTTTGTATGTATAGACACATTTGGCATATAAATATCTTTTCCAACCAGTCTAGCCTACAGAGCTAGTATTTCCTAGTGTTTTCCGATTCTATCACTAACAAATCCTGACCTGTTTAGCTCTCAATCCCAGATGAGGCCACTACTGCCTGAAGCAAGAGATAGCATCAACAGCCCTCCCCGCTAGATAGTTTTCCAGCTATCAATATCATGATAACATGCTTTGGATTTTTCCTCTCTTTTTATTCTGTTTTTAAGTTGTAAGCTGCCCAGAGTCCTTCTGGAGCCAGGCAGCCTCCAAATCTCATAAATAAATAACAACTGAGTTCACAGATCATGTTAAGCCATAGTTTGCCTAACTATGGCTCACTAACTAAGTCACAGTCGGCTGACTTCAAGTAGACATAGCGAAAACCCTCCAAAAAACATATTATGGTTTAGCACAACATGTGTGATTTTGACAGTGGCCACTGTCTTTGAACAAGGATGGCTCATCCTTGTATGATAAATAGCCACTCATCTTTCACTGTGAATTTTCCTCCTCTCATTAAACAGTTTAAATCAGAGACCAGCTGCCACATCTTGTGCCAGTGACTTCCACAATGATAAACAGCATAAACAACTTTCTTTTGCCCTGCCTCTCTTGCAGGATGACCCAAAACATAGACGAGTGGGAGAAAAAACATAGTTTTGTCTAGTCTGTGCATAGCTCAGGGACCCTACATCCAAAGACGCGGAAGGTATAATGCGGCTTGGCATGGCTTAGCTTTTGGACATGCCTAAAATAAACACGGGGTATCGTTTATTGTTATTGACTAAGGTTATTTGACTCTAAAACATTTCTCTTTGTAGTTTTCTTTCTAACTTTTCTATACACATTTTTCTTCTATTCTTATGTGTGTACATACATAAATAGATACACCCAGATGCAATCAATCTGTTGCACTTTTTATAAAACAAATAACCAGAACTTTGAGCAATTTAACCAAACATAATAGCCCTAGTCTCAACTTCTGATATCAACTACTGCTGCTTCTAATTTATGACTTCAGAGTTGTCAGAAACTCCTAAACTTAGAAAAGAACCTGTCAAAACATACATCAGGAACACATATTTACATTTGGTGGACTGAGGATATTACAAAACTGCAGAATTGAAAACAATACCCATGAAGTATTATACCTCTGGATACATATCATAAGATTCGTACATTTTTTAAAAAAATCACTGCAAAATCAACTTTCCATTTATTTTTTAATTTGGTTTCTGCAGAAAGATTTTCAATTTTTTAAAAAAATCTTGAAGATCTACATTAGAGCACTCTTTATGAATAAAACTGTATTTTATAGGCAGTATATATCCATACCAGACAATAAAACTTTTAATTCTCATTCAGGTTGATACAGGAGCCAATATGGTCTAAGGGGGAAGGTGCTGGACTAGGACCGGGGAGGCCTGGGTTTGGATTCTCCCATCACAGAAACCCCTGGATGATACTGAGGTCCCAGCCTAGCCTCCCTCACAGGATGGTTGTTGGGAGAAAATAGGAGATAAGGCCACCATACGTATTGCCTTGAGCTCCTGAAGGAAAGGTGGGATACCAACCTAATAAAGATGATCAGAAGATGAACCAACATATCGAAAAAGCCTCTGGAAATTAAAAGGCTCTTGATTTGCCTCTGAAAAACCCCATAATATAAAGGGGAGTGCAGAAGTAGAGTACCGAAGACCCATTCAGACATTTGGAAAACTGGACTCTTTTCTTGCAGATCTCTGCAACTGTTCAGTTGAACTCTGAAGGCACAATGATCTGTAAGAAGCTAGAATCTGTGGGATTCATGAGCCAGAATCATTTATTTGTTTAATAACTTTATATATGGCTTTCCTTACCATTGTATCTCAAAACAGTGCACAATGAAAATCAAATTTATTCAAAAGGAGCAGAAGCCATCCAAAAGGAGGAGGGATTGACCATATGATAAAAAATATTCATTCTTGAACAGAATGTGAAATGAATTAATCTGTCAAAGCTATAGAGAGAAAAAAAGATAAAGTAAGTGGAGAGGCAAGTAAAAGCTATATTGGTGGTGGTGTCTACGATTGCCAGACCAGCCGAGGAGATGTGGACGTCTTCCAAAAGCAAATGAAAGGTCGTCCAAGGAGGCATGATGTCTTAATGATAGGGGACTTGAACTGGTGGGACATGGACTCTGGCAGGATTAGGGCAGAAATGCCACTTTGTAGTTATCCAAATAACGTACCCATTTCTCCTTGGAGGGGAGCTAAGAGAAGAAACACCATGTATTATACATATTGGTGAGACCTCTGCAGAACAGCCTTCTGCAACAGGGTTTTTAAAGTACAAAGTGGGGCTGAGAGGCAAAGAATCATCACTGGAGATCTTCAGAAAGTGCAGCTTGGCATTACCCCAACATGGTACCCTCCAGAGGACCTAGACTACAGTTCCCACCATTCCCTGGCATGGGCTAATCTTGCAGGGTGATTGAGAGTACTAGTTAAGAACATCTGGAAGGTGCATGTTGGAGAATGTGCCACACTGGAGAAAATCTGCATAAGCAAAACAGGTCAACAGAATGGAAATAGTATGCATGCATGGATCCTGGTTTGGTGATTGTGTGCCTAAATCTTTTCCTACCAGTTTTAGATACATGTGGTGCCCATTGTAAAGGGCTGGCTTAATTTAACTGCATTTAGAGTCTGTTAGAATGCTTGGCAGATAAGGCAAAAAATCTATAGCATCTTTCAAGAAAGCCTAAACAATCTGGGAATAAAAGCTGTACGGTAGTCAACGTACATTAAGCCAAACAAACATAGCTGGACACGGTCTCTCCTCACCTTTTCCCCATCTTGTCTCTGTGCCACTGGCTGGTTTTGAGAAAATTTTGATAATTATGCTGACTCGCATTGATTTCTTCCCTCGAGAGGACAGATCACTGAGTCTGCCCAGACTCTTAATGATTTAGAATAGAATAAAAGTGCCAATGGAGAGCAGCTTAGGAGTCACCTTTAAGGAAGACATCAACCACAGCAGTATCACACGTCCCCTGCTTTTCTCTTCCTTAAGTCTGGTTTGAAAATTAAGCCTCTTTTGAGACAGGTGATTGCTCTTCCACCCTTCAATGCCAAAATGAGGTAATGCCGTCAAAGCAAATTCCTACTGCAAACCAAAAACTGAGAACAGCAAAACAGCAGATCCAGCAGTGTTGTACTTCTGCTCTAATAACTTTCAGCAGACCATCACATTCCTGGTTCATCAGCCCCTGTATAAATCACAAAATGGTTTCACTGGAGTCAAAGGGAGGAAGTGATTTAATCATCATTTCCAGACACCTTCACTAGCTTCCACAAGTGTTTCTCAAGCCTTTCCATAGGCGAAAAACAAAATAATCTTCCTACTTTCATTTTCTGAAGTGGCCATTTCCTTAGTAGACCATGGGAATGCTGTAGATATAGTCTATCTTGATTTCCGCAAAGCAGTTAAGAAAGACCCCAGG
Source organism: Python bivittatus (assembly GCF_059951505.1). NCBI lineage: Eukaryota > Metazoa > Chordata > Lepidosauria > Squamata > Pythonidae > Python > Python bivittatus. The sequence goes on from NW_028277056.1 coordinate 6,108,544, forward strand.
ATGTTCTGACTAGGAAGCTCATTAAGTTTCGGTAGGATGGCATTTCTATTAAGTGCAACCACAGCTGCTTGAAAAACCACACTCCAAAAGAACTCATCACTGTTTTCAAACTAAGTCATTATTTTTGTTGCCACAGGATTTGATCCCAGACCTGGTATTGAACATTTGATGAATGACTTCAATAAAGAAGAAGAGAGATAGCTTATCAAATGTGCAAATGACAGAGAACTAGGTGAGATGGCTGATACCTTAGAAGACGGCAATACAATTCAAAATTATCTTGATAAGTTGGAGAACGTGAGAAGATGAAATTTAACAGAGGCAAGTGAAAGGCTCTTTACTTTGGGGGTGTGGGGTGTGGAATTAAATAGCTGGCATAGGATGGGGGAATATCTTGCATGTGAAAAGTGTCTTGGAAGTGCAACTGATTAACACCTCAGTGTGAGTCAGCAACGTGACAGGGCTGTTACAAAGAGCAAAGGCAATTTTAGGCTGCGTCAATATATAAGTTTTTTTTTTAAATTCTAGTTTGCATTGGTCAATGTACCCAGTTCTGGGTACCATATTTTTAAAAAAAATCTGGAATAAGATCAGAGTATAGCAACAAGGATGAACAAGAGATTAGAAACAAAGCCCATAAAGAGAAATTAAAGCACTGAAAAAGGACATGGTAGTATTTTTCAGCAGAACACATGTAATAATCAAGGCTGTTTTCTATCCAACGATGGGTTTCTATACTGTAGAGATCTATGAACTTGCTGACAGATGATAGCTATTCTCAGTCAGAGAATAATTGTTCATTTAGGCTAGGTTCAAACATCAAAACATGCAATGGTGAATTTTAATCCTGACCTGCTATATTAGCTATAACTGTTAAGAGTTACACAAAATAAATTATGCTGTACAAATCACAGTGGCTATGTTCATACATTGCAAATAACACTGATCAATACAATGTGAGGCCTAAGGGGTTGGACTAGGGAGATTCAGGCTCAAATGCCTATTGAACCATGGAGTTTGGGGGTGGGGGCTGGGGCCACTCCCTCTCTGTCACCCAAATCTACCTGGTTATCATGCTGACATGAGGACAAGAATGAACTCTCTACCCCACCCCATGTCTGCTGTCTTGAGCTTTTAAAGAAAACAGAGAATATAAATACAGTAAATCAAAAAATAAGCAAATTACTGCTTAACCCAATGTGTGAACCAAGTCTTGCTGTGGACTGGACATCTCAATTCTATATAACTACTCAGAGACCAAAAGCAAACCCAACTGGATACGAGACAGCAAAAGACTCAGCAGAAGTGCTACAGGTTAGCAGTGCAGGAGCATGGAGAAGCAGCCTGCTTCCCCTCCAGATGTTTTGAGTTCCAACTCCCATACCCCCTGACCTTGCATGTGCTGGGTGGAGTTGATGGGTGTTGTAGAGATGGGGGCAGGTTGCTTACCCCATGTAAAACATGGCAGTAGCTACATAGAAATCAATGGGTTTGTCAGACTGGCTTGGGTGGACAGTTTCCCGAATGGGTTAATGAAACATCTGCAGAGGTCCAAGTTATAGGCGTTTATAGATTCCAGCCACTGGGATCTTTCTTAGCACATGCTAGTCTTCCCACCCAATCTAACTTTACTTTAAAATAAAAGATTAAATTGAAAGCTGGCATTCTTCAACCCAGTGCTGTGTATGGAAGTGTGACTGCCACGCGCATAGAGAAAACACAGAGTTACCTGGCGTGGTAGACTGCATCTTAAGGGGAGGGAAGAGCTAGAAGGAAGTATGCTGAGCAACCACTTGGGTCCGCCTTTGCAAAGCGCTAAGTCCTCTTCACAATCATTTTTGTGAGGGCTTCCTCAATGTGTTCTCAAAATTTCAAATGTGGCCACAGCACACTGTTCTGCCTTCAGCTTTGAAAGGGAGGAATGGCTTGACATTTAGCTTGTTCCTTGTCTAGACCGCACAGCAGTGCAGCCCTCAAAAGAAGACCTTCATCACCTCTAATTCTCCAAGGGAGCTGAGAAAACACAAGTACAGTTGAGGTTTGGGGCTAAATGTGAGAGGGGTGGAATTAAAGGTTTGCATAACTGAGGCCACCACTTGCTAAGAGTCAACAAGATGTTAGAACATGGGCTTCTGCAAAAGGCCAACATTTGTAGCCTATCTAAATCAAAAATGTATCTGGCATGATCTACATGCAAAAGCTCTGAAGTCTGTTTGTAAACTGGACTGGGACCCCAGCAACAGCTAGAGAAGACAGAAATGCACCCTAAGAGAGAAAAAAGACCAGGCTGAATCAAGAATTGCTCTAACAAACAACAATGGATAGATTTAGCTTTTGAAGACGAATTTCAGTTGAAACGCATTTGCCTGTTGTTTCCAACTGTCTTGCCAAAAGGTCTTAGGGAAATCCCCAAATTTGCATTTTCCTACAACAGAGCTCTCAGATTTGGGCTACAAAAATCTAGACAGCAACTTGACAGCAGCAAAAAGAGGGTCTGCATCACTGCTGTTGTTGGTGATCCTCTGGATTCTTGCAGAGCAGAATCGGGAGAGTCTATCTTACAATCACCAAAGTCTATACAACAAAAAAGAACTTTATTTTAATGACTGCTAACCTATTTGTGACAAATAAAATCCACTATGGCAGCGAAGAATTGAACTCTTGCGTAAATGAACTCGCCAGTTTAGAAGGACCCTGCTAGCATCTTTCCCAACTAATACATTTTATGAAGAAGCACAGCTTTGTGAATTGCAGCTTACACAAACTTTAACAAAATTTGTGAGTCAGAAAAGGTGCTTCCAGACGCCTCCTTATTTTGGGCTAGTGTAGACTAAAACACCTCTCCTTCTACAAGGCCTTCCATTTAGAACATCTGAAGTCTTCCAAAAGATGGCCATAAAATCTCTCTCTCAACCCTACAGCCTTCTGCTGTATCTACCCTATCAAATCTTGGCTGAACCTAACATGTATATTATCCTTAAAGGTAACAAAGCTTATATACCAAGCTTTCTCCCTGACTGGCAATTCTCCACCTGCAGCAATTGCTTGTTTTTACAACTCAAACCATCCACTCTAAGGGCCCTCCACCTGCAGTCGAGCGTAGTAGAACCCAGATTTGTTCACGAGCACGCTTCCAATCCTTGATGCCTGTTTTGGAAATCTATCAGGGCAGATATCAAATTCAGACCACCCTTGTGCTGTTTGCTGGCATGTGAGCTATTCATCTTGGTTCTAAATTCAGCCCGTCACTTGGAATAAGATTGGACAAAGAAATAGCAATCAAGCGATTTCCATGCCAGGCAGGTAATTACGGAATCTGTAAAATTACAGTGATTAGGCCGTGCTGCGAAGGAGCCCAGAGAACGTTCCAAGCGACTTCGAGAGGAGGGAAGGGGGGGGGAGTTTTAATTGAAACAGCTGCATGCCCCCCCCACCCCTCCTTGGAACTGAACTGATCCATTTCTCAACCCTGGCAATCTATCCTCCCCCTTAAAAAAAGCAGGCAGGTTAAAAAGGAACAAAAGGGGATGGAAGTGGATCAAGAGAAATCCGCGTACAATAGGTCTGAATGTGGCATTAAATGGTTCATTTGGTGGAACGTGATTAAATGGGAGAGATCTGCTTTTCTTATGGAAATAAGGGCGCTCTGTGCTGTTGGCGGGATGCTAATGATCTGCAGCAGAGAGGAAAAAAGGGGACAGTGTTCCAGGCTCAAGAGAGGTCATCTGCATGAATGCAGCTGACCAAAAGGATTCCAACGCCAAGGGATTTGGGGACGGAATCATTCTCCCCCGTGCCAAAAGTTTGCAGCAAACAAGGGATCTGGTGGGGTGCACGGATTCAAAGCCACCAAGGCAGATTCCCTCTCTCACTTCTTTTCATCGCAGTGCTGTGCAAACAAGCTGATGATGATGATGGCGATTTGCAGAAAAGCTATATTCCAAGGTTAATTGAAATTAGCCTTCTAGCTGGGAAAGTAAATGAATACATGGAAATTAAAACACATGTGCACACACCAAAAGCTCTTATGCTTAAGCCACCTGAATCCTAAATTACATTTCACAATATGAGTTACTTAGGCTCACCACAACAATCAGGGCCTCCAAATGCCACAGGGCCTCCTCTCTTTCCATATATGCTGTGCCAGGCAAGATATCCCCTCCGATTACGAAAGGAATGGCCATAAGAGCGAGCAATTTCTACTGGGAAGGTTCCAAGCAAGATCTAAGTTCCTGTTTGCCTTGCAAATTCTGTTTCCTAATTCTCGAGATTTGGTGGGCGGCTGTCATTTAAGCCTTCATCATCTTCACATCTTAACAAGGGCTTGGTTGTGCTCCTGTTAAAAAAAAATTAAGATCTCCTAGGGAGGATGAAAGCAAGAAACCGCTCCATCTAAATTACTGTGAATTGTAAAGTCAGTGCAAGATTTACAATGGGGGGAGAGGTGTTTTATCTCTGTAATACGTATGCATTTCCTTTCTTAATTCATCCAAGAGCTAGTAAACCTGAGTTTAACCGCACTCTTTCTTAAGAAGGTTTTGGAAGAAGAGCCCAACCAACTCAAGCTACATCTGAAATGTGTGAATCTTCTAAAGCAGAGGTTTTCAAACTTTTTCAGGACATGGAAGTTGCTGAAAAAAATTCCTGGCATCCCTGTTCAAGAAGCAATGCTCCAGTGATAGAAAATTGGCTGCATTTGATTGCATTATTTTTTATTTTGCTGAGTTTCCTCAAACACAGCTTTAAAAACCCTGTTCTAAATTGCTAAGGAAGCTTTCCTGTGATGAGAAAAGCATCAAGATATGTGTGGATCAATGTTGCAATCTGAACTTCTTAAGGGCTAGTAAGACTTTGAGATCTTATCTGTTAAAAAAAAAAATTGGGTAAATGAAGTCCTCATCTAAGAATGACATCATGAACAACCCAACTGAAAGCCACTGTCAGCCTTACGAGTTGACCAGACAGGAAACACAACCAGATGAGCTAATTCAACATTATTGTAAGGTTACATTAACAGAATCTTGCAAGTCTGAAGATACTTCTCTCCCCTCTCTATCCCCTTTACAACCCAAAAGCTATGGAGGGTCACTTCTGAACCTCTTGCCCCACCCACATTCCCATTGCGGGCTAAGCTGCATTTTATCTGACTGTTCTCTTGGTTGCGTCTCATTGCCCTGTGTCCCAAGGTCATTCCCATATACCATTACAGCCGTAAATAAATCTCGAGAAGTGATCTGACCAATGCTGTGTTTGAATTAACTGCGTACAATCTGAATTATCTGCTGAAACTATCTGTCAACCCATTCAATGCTTTTTATTAAAGCATTGCCCTAGAGAAGATTAGTTAATTGATTTGCATTAAAACAGGTTTGCATATCATCCAACCTAACTATGACAGCGCCTGGGCTCACACATCTCTTAAGCCATGGTTTACAAAGCTACAATTGGCTGTGCTTATTCAACATGGCAATTGAGGGGGCGTACGATAAAAGGTCAAGATAGCAGCTTTGATGATACAGGTCTTAACTTTTTTGATTCCTGACATCCCTGTGCTGAAACCAAGAAAACTATATTGTGGTTTAGAGCAATGTATGAAGCTGGGCATGGACTGAACAGACATTCGTGCAGGATCAGTAGAGCTCAGATAATCAGCAGGAAGGGCCATCTGGAACTTCTTTCCCGAGTTACTCACTCTTTAGGAAGAGAATTGCTGCCAAAGTCAACATGGTCTTGGCTCTCATTGCAACTAAATGAACATGGAGTTTCACCAATTAATCAACTAAACCTTGATTCATCTACTATTATACAGTTTGCAGTTCTAACTAAAAGGATCCTTGTTTCAAATCAGAACAGTGGCTAAGGAATCTTTGTCTCACTTCTGGTGTCCTACCTGCCTTACCAATATCCTGATGGCAGTTAGCAATGCAAAAGCAGGGAAAAGCAACTTGCTCTCCCTCCAGATGTTTGGCAGCTCAACTCCCATAATCCCTGACCACTGTGTGTGCTGGCTGAAGATTAAGGGAGCTGTAGTTCCAAATACAGAGATGGCACTACGTTGCTTGGCCCAGGATGAATATGGCAATATCTTCATGCAAATACTCAGGTTGATATTCTTCAAACTGGGTTAGATGAACTGAGTTCCAAGGAGAAATGAGTCAATTGCTTAGGTCTAGGTTATGGATTATGTTTACAGGTTCCAGCTTGGCCACAGAGATCTTCGTAAGCATGTGCCAATCTTCTTGCTCCACCTAACTTCAGTTTCTTTTATTTCTTTATTAAATTTATATGCCACCCATCTCCCCCAGAGGGCAACTCTGGGTGGCTCACAATTAAAATCCCAAACAGTAAAAACAATAAAAATATAAATATCCATATTAAAATTAACTAATAACAATTCTATATAAAAAAACCCACATACAATTCAAGATGATGGGGAGGAGCAGTACTGATTATCCCACCAGCCAATTCCAACAATGTGGGCCCCTATCGGGCCCCCAGGCTATCTGGCATAGCCATGATTTCACACTTTTCCAGAAGGCCAGGAGAGTGGGGGTGGCCCGCACTTCAGGTGGCAAGCTGTTCCACAGGGTGAGGGCCTCAGCAGAAAAGGCCATCTTCCTAGACCCCACCAGCTGGAATTCCTTGACTGGCAGGATCCGCAACATGCCCCTTCTGCTGGACCGAGTGGGGTGGGCAGATATACAGTAATACTTCGGTTCACGAACGCTTCTGTTCACGAACAATTCGGTTCACGAACAGCACCATTCGCAAAATTTTGCTTCCGTTCACGAACTCTGCATCGGGTGACGAACAGGATCCGCGGCCATTTTCCCTGCCGTGACACGTGGTCGTGGCTTCCTGTAGGGAGGGGGGCTCTCCCTCCAAGCAATAACCGCCTCCCCACTCGCCTTCCTGTCCTCCACGCCAGAAGTCGCCTCAAGCAAGGTTAGTGTTCTCTCTCTTCATACTGTACTTTGTGTCATACTTTTGTGGTTTAAAAAAAAAAAAACATATGGTTCAGAACAGATTAACCTTATTTACATTGAACCTTATGGGAAAATTTGATTTGGTTGGCGACCAAAATTAGTTGGCGACCACATTCGTAGGGGTCAGAACGGATTAACCTTATTTACATTGAACCTTATGGGGAAATTTGATTCGGTTCGTGACCAGAATCGTGGAATGAATTAAGTTCATGAACCGAGGTACCACTGTAATGGGGGCAGGACAGCTCCTCAGATAACCTGGTCTTGTGTCATGGAGGGCTTTAAAGGTGATAACCCACACCTTGAATTGGACCCAGAAGCAAACTGGCAAACAATACAGTTTGTGTAACAGAGGTGTTATATGTGCTACCGTAGGGACATTCAAAACTGCGCTGTTGCATTTTGCGCCAGCTGTAGCTTCTGGATATTCTTCAAGGGTAGCCCCATGTGGAGTGTACTGCAGTAATCCAAACAGGAGGTGACCAGGGTATGAGTAACTGCGGAGGGCCTCCTGATCCAGGAAGGGGCATAACTGACGCACAACACTTTTATCACTAAAGATTGTTTTACAAGCTGGGATCTTTCAAGTCAGTGCTGCGCTTGGAAATGTGACCACCTGTGGAACAGAGAAAAGGTAACTGTAGCCACTAAGGTAAGCTGAGGGTTGGTGGAGAGCATCTTAGAAGGAAAAGGAAGAGCTAGAAGGAGACGTGGGGACTCCATGATTGGACATCTCTAAGCAAAGGTTGGACAGTCATTTGTCTGGGACGGTATAAGAATTTTTGCCCTGGGCAGGGGGATTTAACTAAGAGACCTCCAAGGTTCCTTCTGACCCCATGTCTCTAAGGAGTTATGGGAGCAACATCTTCAGCCTGGCTTCTGCCATATCACTCTTTTGCAACTGGCCATCAATCCTTTTGCAAATTAAGGGTAGTCCATGTGATGTCTGTAGGTCCCAGCAGGGCCACAGAAATCTTCATGGACCTATGTCCAGCATTCCTTTAGCTTCTTTTTATTCAAAAAATTAAGCTGCACTCAGAGCCTTAATTTGAAGTGTGTCCACCTGTCCAGTCTGCAATTCAATGGATCAACGCGGCAAATTAATAGTTATATTACTATTGTTGTTGTGTAGTCGTTAAGTCGTGTCCGACTCTTCGTGACCCCATGAACCATATTACTATTAGTTAGATGAATTTTAGAGTGGCTTTAGGCAATATGGATTTTTTGCTTGGAAGGCTCACATTACCGATCTGATCCCATTGTATCCAAGGAGCAGCCAGTTTTATCCAACAAATCAAAACTACCAAGTGATTTTGGGGGGTCTCTTTAAGGGTTTGCTGGTTGCAAAGATGGCTAATTAAAAGGCTTACTTGAATAGGAAGCCCAGTTTGGTTTGGTTTTGTTTTTTTAAAAACTTTGCAGTTTTATTAATGCACCCTCTATTTCTTCCACTGCCAAGTTATGAAAAACCATTTGTTCAAGGTATTAGCAATGCTAATGCCATCCTGTTCCTCTGTCTCTTCCCCGCCCTCTCATCTCTTGCCAAGCTATTCCAAAAGCCACACACACCTGGCTCAGATGTTGGATTTCCTCCACCAACAGGTGGCTAAGCTGGAGCTGGAATTGTACTATTAATGAGAACCCTGCCCCGTTTCTGACAATTGCCTGGCACACACCGCATGTTGTGCACCACAAAGACTGAGATGATTATAATGCCGTGGTTAAGCACTAGAAAAAGGAACTGTCGACATCAAATCTCCCATTATTTGCCCTATCCTGCATTCTCCTAACATGCACGCACAGACATGCATTTCAGTTTCAGAAGCACCTGAGTTATAAAATGTTACATGCAAACTTCCAAAACTCTGCACGCCCAGGGTTTACAAAACATGGAAATGCCATTTCATTTGTCGAATCAGTGCAAGAATCCAAATTAAGACACAAAACATGGAGGCCTAGCCCCAGCTCGAATGCATCCAGTGAAGGAGAGTCAACGGCTTCTCTAGGAAATGGGTCCCCCTGACCGAGCCTCAGAATGTAGCTGAGTTAGGAAATGTTATTCTAGCATTGTCAGAATTTGCCTTCCTGTAACTTATCCAATGTCCTGCAATTGGGAATAGGAGACCTCACTGTTCTTCTGTGTGTCGTGTATTCAGGTATTTGGAAAATGTTATTGTATTCCCCCATCAGTCTCCTCTTTCCAAGGCTAAATATTCCAGGTCCATCAATCTCTCTTCATAAATCTTAAGTCTCTACTCCAATGTTTCTCAACCTTAGCAATGTTAAGATGAGTGGACTTCAACTCCCAGAATTCCCCAGCCAGCATTGCTAAAATTGAGAAACACTGCTGTAGTCCCTGAATATCCTCACTGCTCTTTCTGAAGCTGTTGCAGTGCAAGAAACACACTGAGAGAGCCAAATGCCGTCTTCACAGCTTTCCCAAGCTGTCCAGCAGATCTTCAGCTCATATCTAATGAAGGCACTCATCAACTTTCCAATTGGGTCTATCCACCTCGCAACTGGCCATCCCTTCCCTTTCCTTCCACCTGTCCCAGCATCATGGAGTTCTCAAGGGAGCTGAGTGTCCAGATAACGTGTCCCAAATAGGATAGCTTTAACCTGGTCATTTGTGCCTTGATTTGTCCTGTGATCTCTTTTTTTCTTGGCTATCCATGGTATCCTCAGGAGTCTTCTCCAACACCACAGTAGAAAAGTGTTAATATTCTTCCTATCCTGTTCTTCAAAGTCCGATATTCATTTCTATAGAGAGTCACAGGGAACACCACTGCCTGCATGATCTTAATCTTTGTAGGTACAGAAATTCTCCAGCATCTGTGTATCTTTTCCAAGGCCTTCATTGTTACCCTACCAATGCTAGCCTTTCTTGACTGCTGGTTCCTTTACTGTTGATTTTGCCAGCATAACAGAAGTATATTTGGTCTTCAGCAGAACAGGAATAAAATATTGGCCGGCAAAGCATAGGGTTCACACGGTAGGTGAGCACCATTGTCTGCCTTCATTTAAGAAGTCAAATAAGTAAGGAAGCATATGCATGAGGCATGAGTTGTCATGCCTTAAAATAAAGTATTTAGAAGTATACCAATTAAAAAACTCCAAACTTTTCAGAGATTGACACAGCAAATAACATCAACCAGACACTCTATTATTAAAATTAGAGGGCTAAGTACAAGCCAAATATGGTGTGCTAAACTCAATTTCAATTGATTCAAGCAGAAATGTCCCTGGGAAATCTTCTGACTCAAGAGTTTTCTGGACAATTCAAATCACTGGGCATTATACAAACAAAGGAGCCTTTTCCAACCTCTTCCCTCCAGTTTCCAAATTTAGAACTGTCTGAAAATGTTAGAGAAAATGTGCTCTTATCAGGATTTAAATCCAGGCAAATCATGGCTATTTCATCCCCGAAATATATGCACAGATTACACTGGGCAGTGTGCCTGCATTTGGGAAGTGCAAAATGGAGTCAAGGAGACTGGCCACCATTCGTGTCCCTTCCTGACCCAGTCCAGCCCCCTCAGCACCAGGTTTCCCACTGTCAACACTGTTCTTGGTGTCTAAAAGCTTCTACTGTTCTTTGTGCCGAAAGCCATAATCCAGCGAGAGCATGGTTGAACAATAAATGTCTTTCTGTGTTCAATGTGCTGCGAAAATATTAATTACAGGGCTAATGAGCCCCTTACTTTTGAGTAAACCAGATTGAAAGGTTTCATCTGATGTGTGGATGCATGAATTTTTCATCAGGGACCAGTTCAACAAGTTAGAAATGCTAAAGGGACCAAGGAAGGTAGGTTGGGAAGAAATCAATCAAAAAAGCACGGGGATAAACAAACAGAAGTGAAATACTGTATTGAAAAAAAAATAGATCTATCTTCTTCAGAAAGATCGATCTAAAAATGGATGATTTCTTCGCATCAAACAGTACAAATAACCAAGGGCCAGAATGCAACTCTACGCCCACCACTGCAATGTAAGGGCAGATGTTTGCAACATTACTTTGTGGGTATTTTCTGTCCTCAGATAAGATGGCTTCTGCTCAACCCTGATGTGCAGAAACCTGGTGATAATAATTGCCCAAAGATCTCTAATTTTCTCACAATTTCCCATCAGGACTATTCTGGGCTTTGCAATAGACCCAAGGTCAAGGAAAAGCTGCAAAGATGTCCATCAATCAGCCAGACTGCCCTTGCACTAACTTTTTGGGAAGCCCAACATGATGCGTTTTATCTGAATTTTTGCTATCCAACTATCGTTCCTCCTGCCATGCCTAGCCTGGCATCTGAAAAGCTTTAGATAGGAATCCCTACCTGAAAACAAGCTCTACTACGTGAATTGGAATGTTTTCCCTCATTCATTTGTGTGAATTAATGCTGGGCCAAAATAGGCCCCCCAGAGCCTCAGACATGTTCTTCCTCTGCTTATTCTCAAGGTCTTGTAATCCTCCTCTCCTGCAAACTCCTTTCCCATTAACGGGAAAACAGTCAAATGAAAAGAAAGGGCCTGTTGCCTTTGAACTCACAGCAGCTGGGAAAAAAGTGTTTAGCAAGCAGAGAAGTCATCTCCATTGACTGCCTTCCAGAATATTATGGTGAGGTGGACTGATCTCCACGTGTTGGCCACCAGGGGCCATGACAGCCACAACAAACCCAATCCAAGGGTGGGGTCAATCCTCCCATGGTCTTTTTTTCCTTTTTGGCTCCTTAATATAAGCACTCAGTTTTGAAAAGATGGGCACACTGCTGATTTCTATGTTTTGGGGTCTCCTGGGGTATCTTAAGACTCTAGTTGGGTTCCTTTCCTTTCCTTCTTTTGAAATGGCCACGGCTGTAACCTTCATGTTCTTTTAACGTGCTAGCAAGCTGGTGACTATTGAAAATCCCACAGTGGCAAAGGATTTTGCACAACACAGGTTTTCTGCTTTCAAAACCCACCAGCCCTCCCTTGCCATTCCTTTGTGCTGACTTTCCCACCATTTTTGGTGCAGTATGGAAACAAAAAGAATCTCCTTGACATTACAGCATTCTAGTTTGTTTACTTTTTTCCTCCCCCCACCCCCCAGGGTAAAACCCTGTCTCCATTAAAATCAAGGAGAGCTTTGCTCCAGGGCCTCCCACGGGATTTTCTCTTTTGCATGGTTTCAGATACAAGGCACTGGTGGTCAGCATAATGCAGAACGTACAGCCGTTCAATGAGAATGGCTGTTTTGTTGCATGAATCAAAATCCCCAGGAGAAACAGGAGGGAGACGGGAACAGGATGCCCCCCTGCCATGGCAGTCCTGTGAATCTTAGAGGCAAAGTTGAATGTGATAGGTACGAACGTTGGAAAGGGATGAAGGGTTACGTTACCTTGGAAAGCGGAGCAGATGTGAACCCATGAAAAAGAACAGCTTGAGAAACTGTCCATTGGGCATCTAATTTCAGTGTTCAGGTTGGCTCCCCCTCCTTTGTGCCATTAAAATTCCACCTTAAAAATCACGGTCAAAACAAACGAACAAACCCTCATTGTTCAGGATCCAAATCCACAGGAACTTACAGAGACACTGAGAACGCAAACGAGGAATTTGAGCTACCAAAAAAAGTGAGAAACCTGCTTTGGGAAAGCACAGAGGAAATGCTAGGGGGATAGATTAAGCCCACTACTAATCCCTGGGTTGTGTGCGTGCCACACAGGTGTGTCTGGGGGTTATCTTTCTCACAAATGTAGCCCTTGTGCCAAGTTTCAGACAAAATAAAGTCACCTCCCAACTCAGATTGACTCTCTTTTTCTTTTCCAATTCTCCCTGACGATCAGGAATAAAAAGCTCCTTGCTCCTGGGAGCTAAAATACAAGGGAAAAACTTTCCAAGTTAAATTTAAGCACATCGAACGGCTCCTGAAATACAATCATTTAACTAAGTAAAGGAAAGAAGAGTTCTGGTCTCATAAGGCACCCTCTTTGCCCCTGTTTTTAGCCGCTAATATTGAAATGTAAGCCAAGGAAGAGAAAAAAATAGTAACAACTATGCCAGATAAGAACACAGAATTGTCCTATGTGGTATTCAGAAACTTCAAATCATAATTTCCTATTTGTACCGTTGGCTGCTTCCAAATTTTCAGAACGGGAAGGTGACAGTGAGGAGACAGGTCAACAGGGACTGGGGAAGATGTTTCTTATCACATGAAACTTTTTTAATTTGTGAAGGCTTTATCATTATTATCATTAAAATGGGTATCCTTGTTTCCATGGACAGTTTAAGTTCTGTTTGTACCACATCTTTCTGGCAAAGTACTTGAGCAATAAAAATGGCGTCATGGACACCAAGACGTAATCTGAGCTGCAGGGAGAGGAATGAGAAGGGAACCAAAATAAATTAGGCATTAATTTGGCCACCTAATGAAGTTTCTGCATTTGTCTCGTCTCTTTCTCTGACTTGGCCCTGGGAAGAGGGAACATTTCTTCTGGTGGCTTTGCACCCCAAAACACACACCATCCACCTGCAGAATGAGGTCCAGAAGATCTCAATGAGGCCCAGAAGATCTCAATGGACCTGGAAGATTTCCACTGGATTCGTACATTAATCTAAGTAAGAGATGTTTTGGTTTACTGGCATATACTGAATAACTGTCTTGGTCCAGACATGATTTCAAACTATAAGCCCCAATTTAAAAATCGTAATGGCTGGATTCATATGGAGACAAAGCCACTTGGTAGTTTAGTGCAAAGTGTGAACCCAATTCTAGCTTTAAAGATGGAGAATTACATTGGGCACGGTGCAAAGGGCAATGCTTGTCTCTCCTATCTGTATCAAAAGGACCAGGGAAAAGTAAAAAGGAGGAGAAGGAGGCACCTGGATGAAATCTCAATCTGCTCCAGATCATGGTTATCAACTGCCTGGTCCCAACCTGGTTTTTGGTCACTCTGAAGCATGACAGAAAACTGTGGAATCCAGTTGTAACCATCTGTGATGCTCTAGCAGAACAAGCTCCTTGAGATAAAAGCTTGCTAACGTTCCCATTTTATAGATAGGGACCTGAGGCCCACAGCTATGCAAACGAGTCTATTGCTTACGTGAGACTCAAAATAGGCTCTAAGGGCTAATTCGCATACTTTCCTATTAACAACTTGCACCACAGTAATCAAATCCGGTTTCAACTTTCGAGAACTGTTCTCAATTGCCTCTTGGTAAAGCCAATGGAATTCACACATTTGGTTGGCAAGTCCACTAAAACTGTCCTCCCACTTCTCCGCTCTTCTTCACACCTCTTGATTTCCCTTCACCCATTTGCATTTGTGAGACTTTATGCAGACAGAAGTTTGGGGATTAAGTATGTGCAGTGGAACCCCCCTCCCCAACCTTGTACCACCTTTCATGTAGAGACAAATCTAGTGAATCTCAAGGTGACATTTCACTCTAATTCTTTGCTGGTTATTTGTCATTACGAATGTGTCTCTTTTTCCCTGTAGGCTGAAAATGAGTTGCAATCACAGGAAATGCAACATTAGCTTTCTATAGCAGAATTTCATGCGCCTGTATTGGTATTTCAGCAAGGGAGGAGATGCATTTGTAAGAAAAATGGAAAAATCAGAGGGAAATGTTAATGTTCCCCATTAAAATGGACCCTCTAAAATTCATCCTTTGAACAAATGAGCAGGCTTTTAATCTTCTGGAGCTCTTCTGCAGGCAAGCGACCCCCAGAACTGCCAAAGACTTAGCACAAAGCGACTTGAACAATTATGGCCAAGACCATTCCAGGTATTGAGAAGGTATCTAGACTTTCTCAGTGGAGGCTCTCATTTCTTGGAACACACTCTCCCCTGGAGGTATGGACAGCCCATACTCTGCAGGCAGTTCGTAAACTTCCTACGCCCTCCCTCCTTCTATGAGCTGAGGTATCTTTTACATGCCAGTTGCCCAGTCTGCAGCTCTCCCTCTTGTCTTCCAAGGTCAGTTCCACCTACCATTACATTAGAGTAAGAATGTCCTGGTTGGACTACTGTGAGGCACTCCACGTGGGATTTCCTCTGAAGACTACACAGACAGCCTGCCTACTGATTGGAAGAAGCTGCAGAGAATACTTTTCCGTCAGATTTCTGGAACCTGTATCAGCTTCCTACTTAGCTGAATCAGATTGTTAGTTCTGAAGACGTGAATTTTCCAAACCCTTAAATCAAATCAGGCTCCTCCCTATCCTTTACAGGTAGTCCTCGCTTAACAATTGGCCTGTTTAGCGACCATTCAAAGTTATGATGGTGCTGAAAAAGTAATTTTATCACTGGTCCTCATTCTTACGACGGTTGCAGCATCCTGTGGTCAAGATTCAAGCACTTCACAGCCGGCAGGCATCTATAACTGTCACAACATCCCCCAGTCACATGATTGTCATTTGCGTGGTTCACAGCCAGCTTCCCACAAGAAGAGTCAGTGGAGAAGCCAGCAGTGAAATTGCAAGTTGTGGTCATGTGATGTCTCACTTAACAACTGCAGATGATTCACTTAACAACTGCAGCAGAAGTGAGGTCATAAGTCCATCGCGGTCATGTGATGACTTGCTTAACAGCTGTGTCACTTAGCAACGGAGTGGCCAATCCCAACTGTGGTCGTTAAGTGAGGACTACCTGTGTTTCCTAGTCTTAGAGGACATCTTCTTCCATATTCCATCACTTCATACCCAGCATTGCTTAAGACCAATATTTGGTTGGCTTAAGTTTGTCTAGTATCACAGGTTCAGCTTTTTAAAAGAACACCTTTTTCAAAAGATAAAAATATCCCTCTGATTTTATAATTGCCAGGTTCCAAAACCATGGCTAATTCTCAATTTCAGAGGCAGACGACCAATGGAGATGCTGACATAACTGTTAAGAAGATGAGGGCTGGTGAAAAGTTAAGAGACTAGTACCGTTTCAGATGTTAATTGAATTTTACAAGCTGAACAGGGTTCATCTGTTATGTATACTTGCCCCACCCCATGAACAGGACACCTCACACACTTCTCTTCCAACTCTAATGGCCCACACAGACCTTGTGGTCAAAGGATGGGGCCACCACAGGCCACAGCTGCAATGCAGATAAACAAGGGCTGGAGCTTTGATTGCATAGTTGTGGCTAAAGGGTGGGGGCCTGCCAAATCAACAGGGGGAGGGTGTTCCATAAGGTAGGGGCAGCCACGGAAAAGGCACCCTTCTGAGGTCCCAGTAGATGGCAACATTTCAGGGAAGGGACCTGGAATGTGCTTGCCTGATACTCTCAGGGAGAGGCAGTCCCATGAATAACCTGGTCCCATGCCATATAGGGCTTTGAAGGTGATTATCCAGCACCTTGAATTGCACCTGGAAGGAAACTGGGAGTCAGCGCAGCTCACGCAACAGAGGTGTAATGTGGGGAAACCCAGAAGCACCCAATACTGCACGTGCTGCTGCGTTCTGGACCAGTTGTAGCTTCCGAGTGGTCTTCAAGGGCAGCCCCATGTAAAGGGCATTGCAGTAGTCCAAATGGGAAGTGACTAAGGCATGAGTGACCGTGAGCAAGGATTGATAGATAGTTAAGGGCTGGTTAGGAAGCAGGCCTGAAGTTCTCCACCCATCCCTGGCTACTGAGAGATCTTATCACTGCAAACTAATCTGAGCATCTCCATTAAAGAATTTGCAAAATCTGGCTTAGAATCTAACCTTGCTTGAAACTGAATCCAAAGCAATGAATGGTTCAAGAAGGAAAAGAACTATTCCAAAAAGGGCCAGTTGCCAGCTTCTCTCAAGGAACAGCAAAGCGCATTTTTGAAACAGCCTCCTAAGTAATAAGGACCAACAAGTCTGAGCGCCCACATTTTATTTATTTGAATGTATTAGCCACCCAACCCCAACGCAAACCTTGATCATTTTCCAACTCCACTTTCAGTCTACAGAATGGGCTGGCAGTTATTTAACGTGTGCTTTAGGGTGAGACTGTTACTAGAATATGTTTTTTCACAGACAGACAATCTATGCTTTAAAGTCTATTGCAGGGACACATAAACATTTCTATGGAAAGTAGACTAAAATTTAAAACCCAGCGCATGAGATTTTCCACCACCAGTGAAAGCTGAAACCACATACAAGCACCATTAACGGGAAACACACACACAGAATTTTAAACTTTAAAGAAGTGCTAGTCCAAATGCAATTCAGTGTTTGTACATCGTTGCAGCTTTTAGTTTACTCCCCATCAACAGCCACTGATAATAAGTTGCTAGTCCCTCTCGAGGAATGGATTGATCTTCTGGGTGTTAGTCTATACAATAGCTTGGATGTAACTACTAGCATAAGTGCTTATTTCAATGGAAACGTGCTGTGGAAATTACAGAATAGAGTTAGAGGGCACCCTAGAGATCATCAAGCCAATCCTCTATCCAATGCAGGATCTGTCTTTCAGTAGCCACTATAGCATCCCCAAGGCCTGTCCTGTCCCACTTCTGCTTCGATTTTCCAACAAAGAAATCAGAATTTCCCAGAGGCAATTGTTCTAGAGTCCAACTGCTCCATTAGAAGTTCGTCCTATAATTTATCCAAAACTCTTATTTGCTTAATTCTACAAGGTAGGACAGAATTATTCTCCGTTGTGCCAAAAAGAATATTTGGTACAACGTAGAATAATCTTCCCCCATCTTCTGTTTGGCATCTTTACTCCTAGTGTATTTTCTTTTAATTTTGTCTTTTTAAAATATATTCAGCTGTTTCAACCATGTCTCAAAGGTCTTGATTTTCACCTACCTCAAACAATTGCAGCTTCACTAATCCAGAACAGAGTAGACTGCATTTATACAGGTACTCCTCAACTTACTACCACAATAGGGACCAGAAAATTTGTCGTTAAGTGGTGCATCATAAAGTGAGGCATCATGTGACCACACCCAATTTTATGACTTTTTTGCCCTTGTTAAGTGAATCACATGGTCATTAAGCAAATTGCATGGTTGTTAAGTGAATCATGCAGTTCCCCATTGATTTTGCTTGTTGCAAGCCAGCTGGGAAGGTCACCAATGGCAATCACATGACCCCGGGATGCTGCAACCATCGTAAATACATGCCAGTTGCCAAGCAGCCGTATTTTGATCACATGACCACGGGGATGCTGCAATGGTTTTAAGTGTGAGGACTGGTCATAAGTCACTTTTTTCAGCACTGTCATAACTTCACTAAACGAATGATTGTAAGTTGAGGACTACCTATAATATACTTTTGTTATGCTACATAGACTGATGTAGCATTTCCAGCAACTAAATTTCGTGGCTGAGTTGCATTCAGTTTTTTAATCCATTAAGACACCTGCATATGTACCATGTGTAGACATTAAGATACTTTCATATATACCACGTAAAACAATCATACATCAGAAACCTTAAGTACATTGCCAAAAGCAAGATATATTACAACAATAGTATTCCCATTATCTACCAAGATTGCGATTATAAAAAAAAAAAAAGATAAAATTGACACCTACTCTGAAGTTACTGCATTGGTTGACGACAGACTCTAGACCCAATTCAAAGTGCTGGTTCTCACCTTGAAAGCCCTTTATGGAGTTGCACTGGGGCACATTATGCAACAAAACTGAATCTGTGCACCCAGTCTGGCCACGTAGAGAATACCAGCTCTACCTCTTGAGGTTCACGAGGCATGGGTCTTGCAGCAGGCCTTTTCAGTGGTGGCCTCCAATTGTTAAAATGCTCTCCTGCTAGAAATACCGAGGGTTTCTACTCTACAGTTAATCTAAAAACAAGACATAGCAGCATTATCCCTGCAACTATTTAGCACCTCTGATGTATGACTACTATTTGCAATGGATTTTTATTATCCACATATGCTTAGGACCTTAGAATCCCATTCAGAGTCACATTCAGATTGGGCCAGCCTATAAATATTGTTAAATAAATAAATGCATGGTTATTTTATGAAAGCTAAACCACATTCTGACATTCTGACAGATTGTTGAATGAATGAATGAATGAATGAATGAATGAATGAATGAATGAATGAATATGTGGT
The DNA here is from genome assembly GCF_059951505.1 of Python bivittatus. Taxonomy (NCBI): domain Eukaryota; kingdom Metazoa; phylum Chordata; class Lepidosauria; order Squamata; family Pythonidae; genus Python; species Python bivittatus. The sequence goes on from NW_028277056.1 coordinate 6,127,547, forward strand.
TATTTTATAAAAGCTAAACCACCGTCTGAAAACAGGCGCCTCCCGTCTCTCCTACAGCACTCAAGGCATGGTCTAAACTGATTCTGGAAAAAAGAGAAAAGCACATAACTGAAAAGCAACAGCCCACATGCGCTTTGGCACCAGATCTGCCTAGATGCAAATCCACGCAAACCTGATGCAGATCTGATAGGATTAGTTAATTCTGATGACTTCACACTGAGTGACAGCAGGGCTGTCCGGCAACTCTTAATGATCCTCGAAGACCCCAATCTTCTCCCTTATTCCTCCAAACAGAAACTGTCTCCATTCCCACCCTCTGACCTCTGCATACCAAAAGCCTTAGTTTAAGAGGTTAATCCCCTGCCAAGACCTTGTTTTATCCAGATTACCAGGAGGGTGAGGCTAAAACACGGCCAGGCCAAACCAGACTATGCTAGTGAGCTACAGGCTGCTCTGCTCTGAATAAAATTCAGAAGCAAACGTATCTGGTTGCGCCCTGGCTTTGGGAAACGAATTGACAAATCATGCTCACTTTATTGCCTGCATTTCTAGGTGTATTTATACGCAGCAGGGTTTAAAAGCTCCAGATCGGGGAGTACAAGGGATGAAAATCTTTCATGCTCCTGGCATTTGAGAGAACAACAGGAGACAAAGGAATTAGTTACCCTTTCTGCAGATGCAAGTGTGAAAATAAAGTCTTTTAAAAATTGTGAAAAATCATTCTTGGTTAGAGGGCTCCGAGTGACCTTCAGAGCATCACAAATGGATCACTATCTTGTCATGCATCTGGAAGTTCAGCGGGTGATGTAACGTTAAAAGAATGGGGGGGAAAACAGCACAAATTAACATCCCGAGACATTTCCAGTGGCAGCCAATAATGGATCCAAGTCAGAACGTGTTTGCATAGTAGATGTTCGCTATTCCCATTTAAGGCTGAAGTTCCAGACGAAAAGAGCTAAAAGCAGACAAGCAATTTTGCGTACATCCTTCTTAAGACTAAACTAGAGAAAAGCACCATACTTCCAAATGCAGCTGCCAAGTTTTAAATGGTTTGAGAATCCACAAATTCAATCCACAGAAGAGGCCAGGGGACTGTTCCTCTCACTAGAGACAGCACGTTCTATCTCCAAGGAGAAACATTACAGTCACAGGCAGAAGAATATAGGAAGAACAAAGCTGGATTAGTTCCCAACCTTCTAATTTGTCATCATCACGCTCCCAAGTAGTCAACCAAATTGGTCTGGGTAGCCAAAACGAACATTGAAGGACATACGCCCCGGCTAGTAGTTGTGGATAGCCTTATCTTCTGTGAATTTACCTAGTCCGCTTTTAAAGACATTCAACTCGGTGGCCATCTGTCAGCCAGACATGGAGCAGCTGCTTCAACCACCAGCCAGGACATTAGAAGTTGTGGTTTTGTGGGTTTGGCATTTGTGTGTTATATATGCATTATTACACTCTCACATGCTGCCTAGGATCATTTGACTGAAAACTGGGGTTGAGTAAAAGCTTTGAATTGTTCTCATGAACCCTTAGAGGTCTACAGAACACAATCCTCTCCCTAAAGACCAAGATTCAGCAAAGGTGATCCACTAATAATTAATAATAATGGTACAGTGGTGTCTCGGGTCACGAACGCTTCTATTCACAACCAATTCGGGTCACGAACAGCTCCGGTTGCAAAATTTTGCCTCCGTTTGTGAACACCGGATTGGGTCACGAACAGGATCCGCAGCCATTTTCCCTCCCATGACACAGTCCGTGGCCATTTTCCCGCCTGTGACATGTGGTCTGCGGCCATGTTTCCGCCCGACACGTGGTCCACGGCCATTTTTCCGCCCCTGACACGTGGTCCGCGGCCATTTTTCCGCCCCTGACACGTGGTCCGCGGCCATTTCCCACCCCTGACACATGGTCTGCGGTCATTTTTCTGCCCCTGACACGTGGTCCGTGGCCATTTTTCCGCCCCTGACACGTGGTCCACGGCCATTTTCCGCCCCTGACACGTGGTTGTAGGGAGGGGGACTCTCCCTCCAAGCAATAGCCGCCTCCCTGTCCTCCACGCCAGAATGGATTAATGGTAATTACATTGAACCTTATGGGAAAATTTGCTTCGGGTCGCGACCAATTTGGGTCGCGACCAGAGTCACGGAACAAATTAAGTTCGTGAATCGAGGTTCCACTGTATTTAGCAAGCAACCTGAGAATGGGAAAGGCAAAAGAGAACATCAAGTGTCCTTGTGAAGTCCTAGAGGCATCTAGTTGGCTACTAGAAGAAGCATAACATGATCCTCTTCCTGGTGTCCGTTCTCTTATTTTTTCCCCAACTCTAGAAGTATACTTAGAAAGGAATGAACATAAAAAGTGAATGACCAGTATGAAAAAAAAACCACTGATGTGGTTTGGTCACAGAGAATACATGAGGATGATCAAATCAAATAGGTGAAGGAAGCATGAAAGTTTGAAAGGAAGGGAGGACCAAGAAATCTTGGTTAGATGGAGTTGATGAGATCCTCAAAAAGAGAGAGAAGTTTAAAGAACAAAAGCAATGTATGGCATGTGTATGGATGTAGAGGAAATAAGGTTGGTTGAAAGACAGAAAGGTACTAAGAGCTATAATGAACGGTGTTGGTATGAATGAGATTTAGCTACATTTCCTTCTTGTTTTATCACATGCCTTTAATTCCTCTGGCTTACTATTTTCTGCATTACGCATACAGTATGTATCATCCACAAATTTCATTTTCACCTTCACAGACCAGATTCTAGCATCCCACGTGCAAGAAAGAGGCCTCACAAGGCAAAAGATCCCCTCCAATAATCATTCTCTGCAGGCTTCCTCGTACAGATTCTGATTTCTACTCTCAGACAAGAACCCGCCAGACCATACAAAGAGTTCAAAAGGTCCCTAAGTGGCTTTGCTTCCCTATTTATTGTAAAGGAAGAGGCAGCTCTGTTGCACACATATATTTATGTTGGAGAAAGTTGCACTCTCCATTCATTCTCCTTCTTGAGAAAGGAAACTTGCACAGGCATTCCCATGCTCCCATGTGCTTGAAAGCAATTAGAGAGGAGCATTATGAAACGGGAATTAATAAAATTCACGGGGAAGAATATCAACAGCTACTGCCACCACAAGCTTATGTGGCACAAAATCCATGTTCAGAAGAAAGGGTGCTGGGAGAAGAAATAACAGGAGGTTGTCTGACATGATGTCTCAGCTTTTCAAGGTCATCTGGAAAGGCACTACTGGATTAAGTGGACTGATAAAGCTGGTCTTTTCTCATAAGTACCATCATCATTAAGTAACATCAGGTGTTAAGACTATGACCAAGGAGACTATGATCCTCAAACTTGAACCCGAGGTGATTTGGGGCTAGTTCCTATCTCTCAGTCCAACTTACCTCAAAGGCTTACTGCTCTGGGGAAGAACTGAAGGAAGGCATGCTAAGGACACATGCTTGAGGTTCTGGAAGAAAGATGGACATAAACTAAATAGTAAATGTTGTAGGCCAGACATCCCTGGTTTTGTGTCCTCCAGATGTGCTCACACTATCCTAACCTTGATTGTGCTGGTAGAGAAAATCTGATCTGGACTGTAATTGCAAACCAGTATTGCGAATGGTTATGCATGCACGGAAGAAAGCATTTGAAGCCTTTCTCCTTGGGAATGCTAGTGAATTGCCTCTACAGAGGCCAGAAAAAAAGGTGAGACAAAGGGGTGGAAGTCAACCATTCTTACAACCTACATCTAATAAAATGAGGAAGTAACTTTGCAGTTAAGTCCAGGAGGTGGCAGTTCCATCCACAGTAATTAGGTTTAATTTGGACCACAGGAATTTCACATGTCAAAATAACTGGAAATGGTCTGAATTCACCACTGTGGTTTCTCCTGTCTTTCCAGTTACATGCTTTTAGTTTATTTAGACAGGTTACCTTGGCAATAAAGATAATAATAAAAAAATACAACAAGATGTAAACAAGAGATTCTCATCTCTTAGCCTTACTAATTTTTGAAGCACGTTTGTTACGGAAAAGTGACCTAAGGGGTTCTCACTGGAGTCTCTTTCCCAACTTTGCAATTTCACTTCATTCATCCACATAAATCTAGCAAAGAGGATAGGACAAGAACCCATGAGTGGAAGCTTTACAGAGGGAGATCCAAACTCAAAATGAGGAGAGATTTCCTGACTGGGAGAGCTGTAAAGCCATGGAACAGCCTGTCTCCTGGAACGGTGGGGGCTCCACCACTAAAGGATTTCAAGCAAAGGTTGGACAGCCATTTGTCTGGGATGGTATGAGATTCCTGCTCTGGGCCAGAAGACCAGGTTGTATTAGAAGTTCTCCAAGGTCACTTCCACCACTATGGTTCTATGATATCCTAATGCTTATAGAGATCTCAGGGTGACATACATGGTGCTCCCTCCTCGTATTTTTCCTACAACCACCACCTTGTCAGATGTACTGGGCTGAGAGGGAGGGACTGGTCCAAAGTCACCCAGGGAGCTTCTGTGGCTAAGATTGGATTAGAAGCTTGGACTCTTCAGTGCCAGCCCAATGCCTTACCACTACCCCACATGGTCTTCCTGTTCAGCTCCATTTCTCTCTCTTCTGCCATCAAAAAAAAGTGCACCTTTTTAGACACACCTTAGACCCAGCGGATGTGTCACTCTTAACACTAAGTAATTAAACTGGCAGGTTTTTTGATCACCTGATCCTGATTTATATTCATATATTTCTTCTTAAGTACATTTCCTCCTTCTTTTTATCTTGATTCTACCTATCTTGAATGCTACGGCTTTGGCAGGTGAAACGTACATTTAAATAACAGTGAACAAATACAATACTGAAGATCCACCTTTACCACTTCTCCTTATTTCTTCTGACAATTTTGAAAGATGTCTTTTCAACACCTACATGGGAACACGCACACATCAGTTTTGCATCAGAGAGAGTACATTTCATCTCATTTAAAAGAAATTCTTTTTTTCTTTCAGCAAAGGAACCTATTTCCACAATTCCACTTGCAAGAAGTGTGCAATTTACATGGGACATTTGCAGTGGTAGAACCTCCTCCTAAATCTCAGTTACTCGGATCAGCTCCTCGTTGTAAATGAAGTTTACACAGCTGTGAAAGAAAAGTCTATCCATTAAAAAAAAAAAAGTCTTAAGAAAATCTTAAGAAAAAGAAGAAAAAGAGAAATTCTCAGCAAATTCGGCTATTAAAGCATTACATCTACCCAGAGAAAGAGCATCCTTTAACTATATTCAGTATAACAATCTAGGTAAGTATTAGCAAATTTATACCATTTAGAGAACATAGAGATTCCCTTTTGTTATCTAGCATCTAAACTGCCTAAATGTCTCCACAGAAACAAAACTTTAAGCAAGAAAAGCAAATAAATCCATTTGCAGAAGTTAGGAAACTTTTAGGGTTTTGATTTATCCCCACGGGTCAAAACAGGCTTACGTGGATCATGTCAACCAACCATTCTGGGCCATCCTATGATTTCCCAAAATACTGCCTCGTTGTTGGTGGCAAGATGGTCTCGGGAGTCCTTTCTCCCTTTCAAATGTGGAAAGTTGGCAAATTTATCAGATGTACACATGTGGATACCCTCCAGGAAAAATGCCTTGGCGCAGGATGAGTTTATTACCGGTCTACACAATTTTGCTCTCGGGTAGAGAAGGTTCTAGGAGTTGCAAAAAATCCAGCAAAGCTTCAGGAGGATGGGCAGGAGGTAATGAAAGGGGCTTAAAGCAACTACAGACCATCAATAATACAATAATGCCATCAGCCCACTGCAGAGACTCAGCAATGCTTTTTTTGCTGTTAATTAGCAAGCAGTGAGATTAAAGGCTTTCATCTCTTGCTTACTCTTGAGAAGATTTTGATAAAGCTATAATAAGAGAATATAACAACAGCAGTAGCAGCAAAACATGGAGAAGTCCACAATGTTGGGAAAGATGGAAGGAAAGAGAAGAAAAGAAGAGGATGACCAGCAGCAAGGTGGATGGATTCAATTACTGTGTAGTGGTGATGGGGGCACTATTGGAAGACCTGAAGGACCAGGGTGGGGACAGATCTTCCTGGAGAAAGGGTCTATCTATCTGGTCATTAAGAGTTCCCACTTTTTCTGGCATTGCATGTTCCTATTATGGGATCTAAAAAGTGGCAAATTCTAGGCCAACAGCCCCCAACTGGAAGTGAACTAGAAAGTTGGCTCCTCATAATCCACGTTTGCATGACACCAAATGACCAACTGGACCTCAACCACTGGGTAGGGGTTGGACTAGATGACATCCAAGGTCGCTTCTAACCCTTCCATTCCGTGACTGTCCAATTTCATATTTTAAAGTATTTTCACCTTGATTACTGTGCAAATCCAGCCCAAGTAGTGAGTTTAGGGTTCAGTGTGTTGCACGAACCTGAAAAAATCCGGTCAATGGAAGGAGACAAACTTTAGTTAAGCTTGTCCTACAAATACAGACCACAAATGTATCAATAGGTGGACCAGCTTGAAGATCTTTAGATGAAAGCAGCCTAAGTGGAAACTGCAAGGTGAGAAAGGAGGACAGTACATTTGGTCTCCTGAGACCCTGGTATAGTCACCACCCTTGACTTGCTAATGCTGGAAAATAAGTATGGGGATGATTTCAAAAACAACCCTTCCTTGAAACAAATGGAGCATTCAAAACCCTGGAGGGCAGAGTTTTCAGTACCTAGAAAGGAATGCATCATGGATGACTGAGAACCAGCTTGTTGCCCTCCAGATGTTTGGGAATTGCATCTCCCCAAATCTTCAACCCAACATGGCTAAATCTGAAGGCAAGTTGAAGAACACCTCCTCATCCCTTCTCAAGCTGGAGCAGAAAGCCACTGCAATAGTGCTGCTTTGAAGTTTCAGAGCTATTTCTAGACTAGCAAAGTTATGAAACACCACAGCAATTCCAGAAACGGATTCACCACTCTCTTCTTAGCTGTGGGTTATTCTGCAAAGGGAAGGAAAGAATACCCAGATTCAAATCTACCCTTACCAGTGATTTTAGTTCAGTTACCATTTTTCAGTCCAATCTACCTCACGGGGTTGCTAGGAGAATAAAGCGGGCTAGGGAACTATGTAAGGTGCCTGAACTCCCAGGCAGAAATATAACAGGTGTTGCACCACAGGAGCTGACACATATGTAATAAGGAGATAATATAACCTTTCCAGGTTATTGTTCTTTTACTGATTTTATGATTCTTTGCTTGTTGGCCCTCTGACTGGATTAAGTAACCATTACTTATTTTTATATTGTGTTTCTTTGGGATCCTAAACCATCTTGACTATTTCACAGAAAAGCTGAATAGGAAATTTGACAATAAGCCCACAAAACACTATTTCTTGAATGGTATTTTAGGAAAGACTCAGATGAATTAAGTTCTGTTGTTGTTTTTTTCTCTGTGAAAACTCTCAGTCTCTCCAAACAAAGCGAAAACAAAGAAGACACCCAAAGGATTATTGAGAAATTATTGTTATTATTAACAATGGTAATGCAGTATAATTAAATATTTTCGTGCTCTTGCTAGAAATATAATGCCATCCTGCCCGAAATGATCATGCTGCTAAATATGATGATTCCTTGCTAAAAGAGGATTAATACTAATTAATAACCTAATAATTAATAGTAATCCCCTCAAATAAACATTATGGATAATTAATAATTAACGTCAGTTGTTATAATCTAAACATGTAATAAATTATAACCATTCATTTTATAAAGTATTGAATTTATAATGCATCAATTACTTCTTGCTAGAAACAAACAACGATACTAATCTTCATCATGCTAGAAGTAATGTTCTCTAACCTCTTCTTACAAAGAATAATAGTAATGACGCACTTCACAAAGAAGAAGAAGAATGCAGTTCACTTGGGTTGCCCTAGTAACCCTTTTAAAATTGCCTTTCAATTTTTATTTTATTTTTTTTTACGATGTTTCATTGGCTGCTATCCTCCCAGGGGCAGCAGTGATATTATAAGTTTATGACCAGTTTTATTCAAAATCATTTGCTTCGTACCTATTCAACATTATTTAAATAATGATTATTTATTATTTAAATAATATTACTTTATATTAGCATAAAGATAAACAATGAACAAATCAACAACAGATTCCTTCCAAACTGCCAGGCAGCATTATTATCCCTGTATAGGGGAAGGAAAAGTTGCTTGTCCAAAGCCTGCCACAGAAGACCATCCTTGAGGGAACATCTGAACTAGGGGTGGTCTCCTGCGTATCTTCTGAAGGAAAACCCACACTGACTTTTACCCATAATTCTTCTTTTTAACCCAAATCTCCCTTGGTAAAGGAAGGAGAGCAGGGGACGGTTGATACCTGATTGTCTAATGCAGTGTTTCTCAACCTTGGCAACTTTAAAATATGTGGACTTCAACTCCCAGAATTCCCCAGCCAGCATGGCTGGCTGGGGAATTCTGGGAGTTGAAGTCCACATATCTTAAAGTTGCCAAGGTTGAGAAACACTGGTCTAATGGTCAGACCAGCACATGGCTGAGAATTAAATCACAATCACAAATGCCAGGGAGTGGGGAAAGGGCATTTCAGATTGGGAGAACAGAGAGTTTAGGCAGCGTTCCTGATTTAAATAACCCTCTGCCACTTTTAGCTTTTCTTCTCGGAAAGGTAATTCAAAAACTGACAACTGCTTCGTTTCAAAACCACATAACTGCAAAGCAGCGTTTGATTTTATCACCGCAAAAAGCACGAAGAAAAGAAGGAATGGAACAAGATGCGTCACAGGAGTGAATGAAAGATTAATTGATCTCTGTACAGAAAGGCTGTACAGAAAGCCAAAGAATGCTCAAACTATCGCACAATTGCACTCATTTCACATGCTAGCAAGGTTATGCTCAAAATCCTACAAGCTAGGCTTCAGCAATACATGAACCGAGAACTACCGGATGTACAAGCTGGGTTTCGAAGAGGCAGAGGAACTAGAGATCAAATCGCCAACATTCGCTGGATCATGGAGAAAGCACGAGAGTTCCAGAAAAATATCTACTTCTGCTTCATTGACTATGCAAAAGCCTTTGATTGTGTGGATCACAACAAACTGTGGCAAATTCTTAAAGAGATGGGAGTACCAGACCACCTTACCTGTCTCCTGAGAAATCTGTATGCAGGCCAAGAAGCAACAGTTAGAACCAGTCACGGAACAACCGATTGGTTCAAAATAGGGAAAGGTGTACGACAAGGCTGTATACTGTCACCCTGCTTATTTAACCTATATGCAGAGTACATCATGAGAAATGCCAGGCTGGAAGAATCACAAGCCGGAATTAAGATTGCAGGGAGAATCATCAACAACCTCAGATATGCAGACGATACCACCCTAATGGCAGAAAGTGAAGAAGAACTAAAGAGCCTCTTGATGAGGGTGAAAGAGGAGAGTGCGAAAGCTGGTTTGAAACTCAACATTAAAAAAACTAAGATCATGGCATCTGGACCCATCAATTCCTGGCAAATAGAAGGGGTAGAAATGGAAGCAGTAACAGACTTCATTTATTTGGGCTCCAAGATCACCGCAGATGGAGACTGCAGCCATGAAATTAAAAGACGCTTGCTCCTTGGGAGGAAAGCTATGGCAAGCCTAGATAGCATATTAAAAAGCAGAGACGTCACCTTGCCGACAAAGATCCGCATAGTCAAAGCTATGGTTTTTCCAGTAGTAATGTATGGCTGTGAGAGCTGGACCATAAAGAAGGCGGAGTGCCGAAGAATTGATGCCTTTGAACTGTGGTGCTGGAGAAGACTCTTGAGAGTCCCCTGGACTGCTAGGAGGTCAAACCAGTCAATCTTAAAGGAAATCAACCATGATTGCTCATTGGAAGGATCGATAATGAAGCTCAAGCTCAGATACTTTGGTCACCTAATGCGAAGAGAGGACTCTTTGGAAAAGACCCTGATGCTGGGAAAGATTGAAGGCAAAAGGAGAAGAGGACGGCAGAGGATGAGATGGTTAGATAGCATCACTGAAGCAATGAGCATGAAACTGAGCAAACTCAGGGAGGCAGTGAAGGACCGGAAGGCCTGGCGCAGTATGGTTCATGGGGTCACGGAGAGTCGGACACGACTTAACGACTAAACAACAACAACAACAACAACAGAAAGGCTACAGAAAATGCTGTTTATTATTAAATCCCAAGAAGCTACATTAAAAAATCTTGCTGAAATCTACAATGAATGCATTGCCATTTCTCCAAACTGTCGTGCTATAATATTTTATTTCATGTTATCTCTTCAGATTCAAGGGCTTATATCCATACCTTTCCTGTTCTAGTATTTTCTCAACCAATAATGCTTGGTTTTCATCCTCCCTATTTTTCTCTCCCTAAAACAATGTCATATAATTGTGAACTGTGATAGACAGCCAGTCCTTTTGACTAGACAGAGTGGCATGGCCACTGTAGATCAGTGAAAAGGATTTTGAAGACCACCTGAAACCATTTCTTCAAGGATTGGCTGATCCATCACCATCAAGTCAGTGTTGACTCTTACCAACCACACTGACAGATTTTCTCCAGGAGGATCTATCCCCAACCTGGTCCTTCAAGTCTTCCAATGGTGCCTTCGTCATCACTATAACTAAGCCCCTCCACCTTGCTGCTGGTAATCTCTTCTTCTCTGTCCCACCTTTCCCACCATTATGGATTTCTCCAGGTATTCACATAATGTGCCTGAAGCAGGATAATCTGAGCTGGGTTGATTTGTTTGATGAACTCTGTTTTCTTGGCTGTCCATGGTATTCACAGGAGCTACTGAAGGACTACTAGATATAAAAATGTTTCCATATGTTCTTTGCCTCTGAAACAGCAAATCTAATTCTTCTGAGAGAGAAGAATGAAGAGCCAAGAACCAACATTCCTGGGAGAACATAACAGGAAGAGGCTCTTTGAAAAAATCACCAAGCTGATATTGGCTGATCTCTAAAAGCTAAGCAGGGTTGGGCCTGGGTACTACTTGGATGGGAGATTACCAAGAAACCCCATAGTTGGAAGTTAGACTGGGAGGAAGCAATAGCAAACCACAGCTATACTGTTGCCAAAAAATCTGTACAGTTGTGTTCATGAAAGTCATCATCAGGAATTGAGCTTGACTCGAAAGCTTTCTTTTTAAAAAACAAACAAATCTGGAAACTAAGTCTAACTTCCTTTCCCCATCACTGTTCCACTTTAAATTTTCTTTGTATAGACCAGCTTTGCTTTTTTTAATTCAAAAGAACCATGTTCAGGTCCTGTTTTATATGCTAAATTACATAAATTTAACTCCTAGGACACTGGGTTCACACAACACTCTAAATCCAGGCTAAGAAAACAAGTGGCTACGTTCATAGAATATGCTCTGCCCAAACAAATAAACCTTATCATTGCTTAAGGTGATAGCCTAGTTCACACCACACTTTGGGCTAATCTGGCCTATTGTACGAATCCAGCAACCGTGAGAATTCACATCATTTCCTCTATGGGAACATGTGCCCTCTTTGATTTCCCAAATTAATACTCCTCCTTGTTACTGATTTCCCCTTCCAGCTTTTAATGGATGTCTGGAATGGGGATAGGAGTTAATCATGATCCCACCCCAAACTTCTACACATTCAAGCAGAAGTAGGTGGAAGCCAAGCATCTGCCATAGCCTTCTACTTCTGCAAATACAGAACATTTCTTTCACATTGCACCCTGGATGCACAACCAATCCCTTTATTTTCTCTCTCCTTGTGGTTTTCTTGGCAGAATACAGGAGTGGTTTACCATTCTCTTCTCCCACAAAGTATAAAATAATGCCTTTGCCATTGTCACTAAAGTGATCTTCTGCCTACAGCATCTTCCTATGTCGCTACTGCCCAATGTAGGTGTCTACTTGCTTTAACTGGTATGACCTTCATGCCATGGATGACCCTGCTGGGAGTATATAGTCTTGGTGTACACTCCTGGCATTCTTTGCTCATCCTTCCCAGAACATCTCTCTGACACACTAAGGAACAAGAAGAAGACGTGGAGGATCATCATGGAGAAGATCTATCAAGGTGGTCACTAAGAATCAACACCAACTTGATGGCACATAATCCATGGACATACAGATGTCAGGGCAGGTCCTGAGGTCACTCTCTGGGTAAGGTTGGGCTCAAGTCACCCACTAAGTCAGGGCTTATTGGATAAACCCCCACTGTCAAGGTCCACACTATTTATCAGTTACAATACTGTAGCTTGACTCACTAAGCCAGAAACAAGCAAACCCCATTAGGACTTGGTTTCTGTGTTAGGAAGCAAATAGATTTAAAATTAAATTAAAAGAAATAGCTTAAGGTAGTTTGAAAACCTGTATTATGAATTCAAACTGGTAGGTTCTGGTGGACTTAGCAGAGTTGGGTTGGAATGACCAACTCTTAAAGCCAGCCCCTACTTCAAACTTTGTCAGCTGGTACCCTCCAAAGCAACTGGACTACCAAGACCATGCTGAGCACCAGATTAGGGAAGGCTGGCAGAATGCTTGAACCTTTCTTGACTTTCCAATAAAAAGACATTAATGCTGCTAACATGAGCCCAGGTGGTGTAGTGGTAAAGGTGTTGGATTAGAAGTGGGGAGACCCAGATTCAAGTCCACCTTTGGCCTCAGAAGCTCACTGGATGACTTGGGGCCAGTCTCTTTCTTTCTCAGGCCAACCTACCTCACAGGGTTGTCACTACCAGGAAACATAGGAGCAGGGAATGCTACTAAGCTCCTAAATGAAGATGGGATATAGATATAAGAAATACATAAAATAATACATATGAATGCACTGAAATTGAATGGTATACTAAGGTATGTATCTTCATCGTCTCTTCATTGATCAGCACAGAAAGTGATTGGTTAAAGCAGTGTTTGTCAACCTTGGCAGCTTTTAGATGGATGGACTTCAATGCCCAGAATTCCCCAGCCAGCCTTGACAAAGGTTGACAAACACTAGGTTTAAGATAGCCAAGGGAGGTGTGAAATTTAGCAAAGACAACTTGACTCCAGTAGTGTTCCCATGTCTAGCAATACAACCAACGGAAACCTTTCGAATCAGGGTGAAAAATATTTTCAAGCTCCACCGTGAAACATAAGCTCCATTTACAGTCCCTGCCTCTGGAGCCTGGCAAGCTGGGCACCTTTCCTCCTCCTCCGTTCCGGAAAAACCACAGCCGTCTTTTTCGAAGGAGTTGTCTGAGCGAGGTCAGCTAGCACTAACCCCGGAGGAATCCGTCATCGCTTTGTCGGCGACCAGCGTTCTACTTCTTGAGCTCGCTGACTTGTGAATCCGGCAGAGTAAACCAATTACCTTTTGCGCGCCTGAAGGTGGTGGATTTTCAAGACATTTAGTCGAGGGGGACAATTCTTTGCAAGACAAGAAGAGGCTGATGAATCGGTGCTCCAGCGTTAAGCGCTTAAAATCCCCCGATTTTGTGTTTTTACTGAACTGCTGTTTAGTTTTCACCTTGTCAACTTCCCACAGGCGAGAAACATTAGCGAGAGAATTAATGAGCAACAGCCAACCTTGCAGAAGGAAGATCTGTTTGCGCAACAGATTTTTCTCTTCCTTTCCCTTGAAATTCCCCTTCCTGCAACTCCCCCCACATCTGCTCTACCTAATGCCAGATAAAAAAATTTAGCCTGCATCATTTTCCACTGGTTTTCATTCAGTTTGACAAAGATTGCTTGCTTTTTCAAAGTTCTCCTTTCAAAAGAGAACAACATTTTGGTGAATATTTAGTGGCGAGTAGGCAAGGGGTGGGCACGAATGTCCTATTTTTCATTGCACCAACCTCTCTGGCTTCCCACACATTCTTTCAATTCCAAGGAAAAGCATTTGACGGAATTAAAAGGAAAGGGGCTTTTTCAGCAGAAATGCCCCTCTTAAAGGGGAATCATCCCCTGGAAAAATTGTTGGAGGAATCTCTCCTTTCCTGGGGAGACACTTGGAAGACATCACCCACCCAATTTGTTTGCCCGCAAACCTGGTGGAGAATTTCAAAAGGTCATCTGTGCAGTTGCACCAATAACCTTTCGCAGCAGACTGCAGGAGACCGAAATCCGTTTCCCCAGGCTGCTGCGAGACAGCACTGTTGGATATAAACCACTTTATCGGACAAAAAGCACCACTTGGGAGCCAGTTTGAATCACGCACCGATGGTCTTTAGCCTCAAGGTTTCAAAAGGTGAGAGAATAAAAGGCATCAGAAGCAGCCCCAAATTCAAGCAAATGTAAACATTGGCTGAACGGCGGCTAATGATTTTTAAACAGGAGTGCCGCTGATTTTCACCATCTTCCTGTAGCTTTTGGGCATTCTTACGGCTGCTTAAAAGTCTCCTGATTGTTGTCATTATTTCAGGGATTTGGTGAGCTGCTTGGGATCTTTTTTATGAGCTGGGGAAAGAGGAGAACGCAGGATGCAAGTATTTAGTATCCAAGCAAGGATGTAAAGATGCTCTTGTACTGAGTTTAACTCCTAGTGACTTCATGAACATAGCTAGCTAGCTTTCTTGACCACACCACTGTATAAATTATTGCCTTCTGTTTTTTTACCTCTCCAATCTAGCCTATAACTCTGGTCCTTCCTAGTGGTATCCCATCCAAGAATTACCTAAGCCTGCTTCTGAGATCAGGAAGGAGCATCAAATACTTTAAAAAACATACCTGCTGTTCTCTCCTATTTCCTTACTCTAGGAATAGCTTCATGCATCGTAAGTCACAGTTCACTAAAACACGGTTTCTTGAAAGAGCCACAATTACTAGGGTTTGCACAACACCTTAAGCCTCAAATCATAGCTGTGAAACCACAATGGGCGGGCAAGGTTAAAGCCAAACAAGCCACATTCTGACATACCAGGCAGGCCTGAACCAACAAAGACCTCTTGCCTCCTCTCTTACACGGG